>NW_024037782.1:3125000-3725000 GCF_016077235.1 Cyprinodon tularosa | reverse complement strand
CGTTTTATTGATTTATTGTAGCAGTCAAATCAGTTGCTCTTCAGTTGAAGTACTATTTCATTTGTCCAAACTTGTGAAAATAAATATTGTGACTTGTGGCTTTTTTATATATCAAAATTGCGGTTAAGGTTTTGACAAGGCAACTGTTTCAAGTTATCTCCTGTCAGGTAGCAGCTAAACGTTCAGATGGCACTGTCAGCTCCAAGTTGTTACACAAGCCAGAGAGACTGGCAAATGAACAGGTGGTAATGTCGTATGTTTGTGAAGGAGTATGCTAAATTCTCACTAGTTACCAAACACCTCAGGCTTTTTCCTTTGCTTAACTCTCATTCCCTCCCTACAGTGGTTGCACTCTTCATCGGGGAACACAATATGCTTTTTTTTTAACATGTCTATCAAGATGGAAAGAAAAATGGGACATTGCTCTAACTATTTAGTAATTTGAGCTTGGAGATCAATGGCAATCGACCTTGTTTACTGGAAAAACTGAGGAGATGTTTTTCTTTTAGCTGTATCACTGAGATCTTGATTTGAAAGGTTTAATTACCCCTCTTTCCGCAGAAGTCGGTGTCATAACAGGTGACTGGGAGACTTTGACTCGTTGCCTAGTAATTAAATCTTTATGTCCCCTGGAGAATGAATTTAATTTACAAAATGCTAAAAGGGGAGTTCATCACCTAAAATTAACAGTAGCTATAGAAACTATGAGCTTTGTGAAAGTTTTGGGCTAGTGTATAATTAACCAGCTTTAAGTATAGCAAAATAATGTGAATGCTATTACAACACACAAGAGAAACTGTTCACCTACACCAAGAGGTAGTTCTCAGTAGTGGGAGGACTAACTTCATAAAAACAGCATGGAAAAATGAGGTGTTTTTTAATTGGCTTGCATATGTGGACCACTACAGATGTGAAAACATTCAGTAAAGTTTGGAAAAAATTTTGAGATATAAACTTTTTCGTGCTAGCCCTCTGACTTTTGCTCCTGAAATCCTTAATGAGGACTTTACATTTTTTTTTTTTGAAAAGAATAATTTAAAACAGACACTTACATATGGATAAAAGTATACTAATTTTAATTCCAGACATTCTAAGGGACAGGTAATAGACACTGCTTTTTTGGTATGGGAAAATGTATAACAAATAAAGCTGGGCATACACTGTACTAATTTTTTCAACCGTTACACGCAATTACAGCTTACACTGTACGACAAAACCACAGGGTTTCAGGGAGAGTTCACAGCTCACAATATATGTTCTCACACTGTGTGGCCCGACGCTCTGATGCGATCTACCTCCTAACACTGTACATCTAAAAACCACATTGGACTCAGCTCTGCAGTGAGATGGAGCTACTCAAACTCGTCTATCTGGAAGCCAAACGAGTAGAACATGAATATAAAGCTCACTAGAGTGAAACGTGCTGCCTTGAAAAGGTGAGGATATATTTCAACAAAGACATTGCAAACATGGCTACTATGGTCTGTTATGTTTACAGAAAGAACTTAATTTAAATCGCACCCCTGCCATGCATCTGTATTTTCATCTGAGAGTAGGAGAAGAAGCATCCTTCTTTGCACATGCTCACTGCACAGTTTGCCAATGCCCATACTATGGCCGACTAAATTTCAAACATGTTTTATTTGCTCCCGACCTCACGATTCCTGATCAAGAGGTCGCAATAAGAGGCTGTTACCCCCTGTACACTACAACATGCACTATGCACGATCAAGCCGAAAGTCGGCCCGATCAAAAGAATTCTTGCACAACTGGAGAATTGGCACGAAAAGGGCAGTGTAAAATTTATGTCAGGTTTTAGTCAACATATCAGAAAGAGCACCGTACAATTCTAAACAGCAGCCTTGCTTCTGTCAGCGAGATACAACGTAGCTTGCCGCCTGCAGTTTGTGTGTGCATGAAGGACAGAATGTAGTGTTAGGCACTTTGGTCAAGTCTCCTGACTCAAAACTGCTATCTGAGTTCAGGCATTTAATTTGAATTGTAGAGACTTCAAAGCACATGAGTTTGCATACAAGGCAAACCAGTCCAAAAAGGATGCCATTACTAGTGTTCTCCACACTGTGTTAAACTATCTTGTGCTCCCGAGAACCTATGTACAGCTGGTATTTCTTGATTACGGCTCCACATTCATGATCAGCCATCTTCAGGTCTTTAAAATGTAAGTGCCATGCTCTTCCACTCTGATGCTCTGTGCAAACCTACTTCTTGTCCCCCTCCACGCCCACGACTGCACCCCTCCACACCCACGAATTTCCTTTCAATGAAGAGCTCCATTAAAAGTAAAAAGTTCTCTTTTCTGTTGCTGTTGTTGAATAAAAGTGTGTTTTAAGATCATTTGAGGCAAGAATATTATACTTTAAAGTGTCACTATATGGTCCATTAACCGATTTAATACGTAATTAAAAAAACTCTTTCCAAATTTGAGAGGACCACGGCAATCAGTAGATCTCCGAGGCTAACGGCAGCCAGGGCTAACAGCAGCCCGTCTGCAGCGGCCCTCTCTCGGCATCGTTGTGTGTGATGGACCGCTGGCGAATTTTGACTCAGCTTTGGAATCTTTTTTGGAAGGATTAGACTTTGGGTTTTCGTTGAAATGTGAGCCAGCAGACGCTCTGCGCTCATTCATTTTTAAGAAGGACGTATTCCCCGTTTTACCGACAAGCTGTTTGTTTACACTCCCCCGCCAGCTTTCTGTCATGCTTACTACGTCACAGTCAGTTACGCTCATTGGTCAGAGTTTTGGCCAATAGGCCATGAGAACAACCCGTTGAAAAACAACCCATTGAAAAGCAACGGGTTGTTCTCATCAACAATCTTCTGATGTCTCATTCATCAGGGCCAGACTAGACTACACATTTAATCTCACATTTAGTCGGGTTTATCAGGCTAGTATACTGTAACTGTTCTCAACAATGTTCTCAACAATAGTAAAGCATTAAAAAGACCTATGGCATTGCCATTTATGTTTGCGCTCATTTTTAGAAAAATATGAAAACCTTACAGAATTACTTGGGTCCTAGCTGCAGCACCCACCGTTGTAGAGAGTCCCCACCATCTTTAATAACAAATCTTTAAAATCTCGGCAATTGGGATCTCTAGAACTGTTGCAGTCTGGTAAATTTCTGTTAAATAAGAAAAGGATAAATATGTGTTTTTACCTGTAACTGTGAGTCTCCTCCTCTGAGGAGCTAAGCTGCATTTTTTGTTAACTAGTAAAGAGGAACACAACATTTAAACGCTATGTTTATGCATAGAGTAAATACTCTGTTGGTGTTGATTGCTGTTGAACCTGTCTCCTAACTCTTAGTTCAAAATAAAACACGAAGTAGCTGCCGGCTTAGATTTACTGCTACTGTGTGTTGTCTCTCATCCGATCACTATGACGTATGCAGTGAATAGCCACCATCAATCATATAGGCTAATTTCTCAAAGTGACAGACCTACTGATGTTACATTAGTCCAGTAGGTGGGACTTTCGGGCAGTGGGAGAGAGGCAAAAAACGTTAACTGAAAACGCTTTGAACACAGACAGCTGCTCCTGAGTTTCTGTTAGGTAAATTAAATGAACGGAAAGGGGAAGAAGAGTGGAAGTTATTGGTGGGGTTGGCCCCCCCCAGGCCAAGTTGGTAGGAACATGTTCACACTAGTCTTTCAGGAAGCTACCCCTATGGTTTAAACAACTCATTTATTTTCACAAAAGCATCTTTTCCTTTTTTTGTTTACATTTGTGAAAATAGGTAATTGAGTTTATGTAATAAAAATTTATGAAAAGGTTACAAATATAAAAACAAGTAAAAATCAACCATTAAAAATTAGATATGTTTTCATAACGCTCTTCTTTTTAGTCCTTTGTCACTCATACAGTCTCACATACAAACACATTTTAAAGCTGCACACGGACTGATATGACATCGGATCAGTATGAGCATTTTCTACCTCATAAATGGAAATGACTCATCAGGCATTCATCTATCTTGGATGGCATTTTCCTTTCTTTCACTCAGGGGGGAATGAACTCCATTTGGCTGGAGACCCAGTCTCCCTGATGGTTTAGTCTGAAAGCCCAACACCCAGAGGATATGTTTTGTGTTTCTGATAAGGCTTGCAGATATTCTTTGTGTGGTGATGATTACTTTCTTGTTGTTTTGACATTCAAAACTGATACAGTATTCCTAAATGGCTCTTTATTTCCTTTTTCAATTTAACAGACAGACTGCATCTCTTTAATTGATATATCCACAGAGACAGGTCGTCTCAGCCCCAGAACTAGACCCTCAAAGTGAGAAAGATAAAACTGCATATATTTGTCCTTTTTTTCTTTAGCTGAATGTCTCTCTCAGTGTCCGCTGGTGACCGAAGAACTCTTGTAACCTATTGGTTATTCATGTGTGGTAATGTGGCCTTTTTGTTAAGTTGTTGCATGTTTTCTAATTTTGGATTTTCTTTATTTTTGAACTTGTTTGCTTGTTTTCAATTTTGTGTGTTGCATGTTTTTTTGGATTTTGTTTGGAGGCCACATTGCCACACACACCTGGACACGCCCACAACGGCACAGGTGTTCCCAATCAACTAAGCAGCGTGCCGACTGGGACGCTGATTTAAAAAAGGCAGCTGCTTGGTTGGAGGGACAGACACCGGACATGGGAAGGTTTGGTTGGGGAAGGCCGATCTTGGAGGGAGCCGGACGGAGCGAGTGAGAGGGAAGCAGCGGGAGAGCCTTGGGGACTGACGGCAGGAGGCCCGCCGGAGCGAGGTGGAGAGACGCGCACCGGAGAGAGGGACGCGCACCGGAGAGAGAGACGCGCACCGGAGAGACGCGCACCGGAGAGAGAGACGCGCACCGGAGAGGGAGACGCGCGCCGGAGAGGAGCGCGCCGGAGAGAGAGACGCGCACCGGAGAGACGCGCACCGGACAGAGAGACGCGCACCGGAGAGGAGCGCGCCGGAGAGACGCGCACCGGAGCGAGCGAGGTGCAGGGACGCGCACCGGAGCAAGGTGCAAGGACGCACGCCGGAGAGACGCTCACCGGAGCGGGGTGCAGAGAGGCCCGTCATGGAGCGAGGCGCAGAGGCACGCTGGCGAGAGGCGCGTGTTGGAGGAGACCTCGCAGGCCAGCTACGCTGGAGAGGCCCACACGCGCAGCGTGCCGAAACGAGGACCCAGCGCTGGGGTGGACGGTGCCCTCCATTATACCCGCCAAGTGCGCGTCTTTTAACAGACTTCCCCATTGACTCTGCTGCTCTCCACCATCTGGATTTTTATCTTTCTTTTTAATCTTTTCTCTTTTATCTATCTTTTTTTTTATCTTTTTCCTTTTAACGTATTTTATTGAACACTTTTAGCGAGCTCGTCTTTTTACGTAAATTATTGAACTTTTAATCTATTAAACTTTTTAAGGCCCTGCTCACAATCACCGCAGTCTGTTTGGTTTTTATGTTTTTTTTAAAGATGATCGCACCTCTCGGGTGCCACAGAATCTGGCGTTGCTGGTAGGACTGCGGGGTTGTGAGCAGTGTTTTTAACGGGTTTTATTTTATTTATTTATTTTTTTAAATCAGATGGGAAGGTGCTCTCCCATAGGACTATGGATCGGCCGGGACGGGCCTTATTAAAGTGTGGGGGGATGTGGTAATGTGGCCTTTTTGTTAAGTTGTTGCATGTTTTCTAATTTTGGATTTTCTTTATTTTTGAACTTGTTTGCTTGTTTTCAATTTTGTGTGTTGCATGTTTTTTTGGATTTTGTTTGGAGGCCACATTGCCACACACACCTGGACACGCCCACAACGGCACAGGTGTTCCCAATCAACTAAGCAGCGTGCCGACTGGGACGCTGATTTAAAAAAGGCAGCTGCTTGGTTGGAGGGACAGACACCGGACATGGGAAGGTTTGGTTGGGGAAGGCCGATCTTGGAGGGAGCCGGACGGAGCGAGTGAGAGGGAAGCAGCGGGAGAGCCTTGGGGACTGACGGCAGGAGGCCCGCCGGAGAGAGGGACGCGCACCGGAGAGAGAGACGCGCACCGGAGAGAGAGACGCGCACCGTAGAGGGAGACGCGCGCCGGAGAGGAGCGCGCCGGAGAGAGAGACGCGCACCGGAGAGACGCGCACCGGACAGAGAGACGCGCACCGGAGAGGAGCGCGCCGGAGAGACGCGCACCGGAGCGAGCGAGGTGCAGGGACGCGCACCGGAGCAAGGTGCAAGGACGCACGCCGGAGAGACGCTCACCGGAGCGGGGTGCAGAGAGGCCCGTCATGGAGCGAGGCGCAGAGGCACGCTGGCGAGAGGCGCGTGTTGGAGGAGACCTCGCAGGCCAGCTACGCTGGAGAGGCCCACACGCGCAGCGTGCCGAAACGAGGACCCAGCGCTGGGGTGGACGGTGCCCTCCATTATACCCGCCAAGTGCGCGTCTTTTAACAGACTTCCCCATTGACTCTGCTGCTCTCCACCATCTGGATTTTTATCTTTCTTTTTAATCTTTTCTCTTTTATCTATCTTTTTTTTTTTCTTTTTCCTTTTAACGTATTTTATTGAACACTTTTAGCGAGCTCGTCTTTTTACGTAAATTATTGAACTTTTAATCTATTAAACTTTTTAAGGCCCTGCTCACAATCGCCGCAGTCTGTTTGGTTTTTATGTTTTTTTTAAAGATGATCGCACCTCTCGGGTGCCACACATGCTCTCTAATACTTCAGCGGCTTTACAAGAATAATAGATCAGATTCTGTTATACTCAGGTATAATGTAGACACACAGTATAAAAGCTTCCTCACTGAAGGGGACTTTTTTCTCCACACCATTGCTGCATCTCCTTTTAAATCTTAACAAAATCAATTACCTTTCTATAACTAGGATGCCTTGGCTCCTGCGTGGCTGATGCAGCCCATATGGAAATATAGATAGCAGTGAATTGTAATATTGAAACTTTTATGAAGTGGGAGATCCCTCTGGAGAATTCAATTGTATGCCCCTTAATACTATGTATCATTGGGTGAATTGACTTGGTGTCAAAGCAAACTTAATTGAGAAGTTAACGCATATTGCCAAGGCTTTAAGGGGATTGTTATTTAAAACCTCTACTAAACTGAGAACCTGGAACGCTATCTCAATTCTCCACCTTTGTGATGTGACATGTTCCGTCTTTGGGCTTCCTACAATAACAATTCGACTGGGGAAATGCATGTTAGTGAAAAGAAGTCCCCAGTAGAAGCCCACTGTGACAAGTTTTTAAGCAGTCTTATTTTTATTAGTTTAACTTATCTAAAAAAGACAGGATTATAAAAATACCTAAGTCATTTTGTTATTCTGTTAGTTTGTTAGAGTTGAAAGATAAAGACAGGTTCACAGATGGTCCAAAAGTGTGGGTGAATGTTTCAAAATAAAAGCCAAAATAAGCGTATAACACAATGGAAGACCAGAGAAAAAGCATGGAGTGTGCATGTTCTCTCTGTGCATGCAGGGGTTCTCTCTGGGTACTCAGGCTTGGTCACGCAGTCCAAAAACATGACTTTTAGATTAATTAGCGTCTCTAAATTGCCCTTAGGTGTGAGCGTGTGTGTACAAGGTCTCTGTGTTGCCCTGCAACAGACATTTCCAGGTTGTACTCTGCCACTCATGTATAGCCACTGGCCCCACTTTGATCCTGAAAGAGTAAGTAGAAGATGGATGGATGGCTGCTGTTGTCTGTAAATGAAAAATATATAACATTTAAATAACTGATTGCTTTCAATCCCTAAGAAAAACTCATTCCTTTTTTTGTTCAAACCCTTGATTGTTAATGAAAATAAGAAATATTACATTGCTGATGACTCAACACTGAATACAAATATAAAAAAATTGTTTTGATAAAAATAAGTGCCTCTAAGATTATATTTTGCTATATTGGATGTTTCTATAATAAAAATATAATTTCTGTAAGTTTCCAAATATTTTTTTGAAATTTTCTTCACTTTCTCTCAAGAAATTTCAGACAAAACTATAATTAACTTTACTGAATAACAAACCTAACCCTCAAGCTATACTAAATATTTATTATGCTGTATATTTGGTTTAAATTATTTAAGTCCCTGATTAATGTAAACCTTCAGCCCACGTACACTCTAACCTGGTCCCTTTTTTACAGCAAGGCCACATTAAAACTATTCAAGACTCAATTGAGAGCAGAACTAATACTTTGAAACCATAATCAAATGAGGCAAATTAAGCATGCCACTATATCAGGGTTTGATTCATTGTAGAAGCTACGGAGACACATTACTGCAAGAGATGACATGGGAGGTCATGGTATTGTGCTATGCAGGCCAAACCTCAACTGTAATTCAAAATATGTGACATTATTATCTCTAAGTTAGTTCCATCCTTGGTTAATTTCTTTATGCCAAGTTTTTTAGTCCTTTTTTTGTTGTTTTGTTTTCCATTTGAACTGTTTGTATTCTCATGATCAACTGCCAGTGTGGTTCTTGTTAAGTTTGGTCCTTTTGTTTCCAATTGTGTTCCCCTCTGTGTTATTTCTTTTTCTGTGTACTTCCCCAGATTTTCCTTTTCTGAGGCTGCACTATAGCATTCTAATTTATCACATCTAGTTCATCATCTCTGTATCATACAGACTTGTGTGCACAAATACTCCATGCATGTATTCCCTCTATGCCTTTTCTGTATTTTATGGTAAGGCTAATTAATTCTCAGTTTGCATATAAAATAGACCTGGATCTATGCTGTCAAAAAGGATAACCTTAAAGGGGTCATAGAATGGAAAACCGAGTTTAATTGTCATAGATGAATAACGATAGGTCAGTGGGTGAAATGGACATACAGAGAAGTTCAAACCCCATCAACACCTCCTTTCTCTGCAAATCTCACAATTCTAAACTTCCACCATAAAACGGGCGAATAGAAACGAAGCACCGAATTGACGTCAATTCGGGAATGTTGCCTTATTTCTGGCCTGTACTTTTGACACGCCCTGAAATTGACATACAGTAAATGCAGTGTTACAGGCTGCACTGAGAAAGGGGAAAAGACTCGACAGGCATGGATTATTTTAGTCTATTAGAAGATCTCTGCAAACTAAGCATTGTACCAAATACAGCTTTCAATATCTTGGACAGTTCAAAGCAGGATTCGCTAAAGTTCTTTTACTGAAACCAGGGGCTGTTCTGACCGTAGGCCCTCACAAGCGCAAGCTGCAAGTAATAGTTTGTCGCAAAGCTATTGACGGTGACCAGATTTGGGTGTATGAAAAGTTTTGGGGGGGGTTCCGAACCCATACCGGTGAGGGTATGCTTCCCCCCCTATGCCCCGCCTGCCTCAAGGTGCTGCCCCCTAACTTTCAGGAAACACGTATCAACAATCTCAATGTTTCTGTGACTGCATGCTTGTTGCTCTGATGCATCTTTGCTCAGCAGCTTCACTCGTTGTAAACAAACCAATCAGCATACAGCTCATCTTAATATTCATCAGCATAGAATAAGAGGAAGAAAACCTGCCGTTTCATTCTGGGGTTTTAACCAGGCTTGCATTAGGGCTCATAGAACAGCAAATTAGCCATTAGCCATGTTCAGACCAAACAATGTAACACACCCTATTTAGAGACCTTAAAGGAATAGTACACCCAAAACATGATTAGCCTTCATTTTCTACTCACCCCCATGCTGAACAACACCCTGGAGTACTTTTTTGATATCTCAAATGCATCTGGAGATCTGGGAGGCTTCTTGCTGTCTGCTGACATTCAAATAATGGAGGTCTATGGTGACCGAGACAGAAAGGTCCATAAAAGTCCACAAAAAACGTGTCAATATTCCTCCATACTGGTCGTCCAATGTATTCTGTCCTGAGTGGGTAGCATCCAGAATTTACTCGAAACGAAGTCATTTAGAATGTTTTTAGAGCATAAACAGTAGTGTAAAGGATTTCCTGAAAGCGCGCACATGCGCGATCACGACGCTACGGAAGCCGGCAGACCAAACAAGATGAAAGTGCGCATTCAGCGTCTGCTCTGCCGATAATGCAAGAGTAGAAGAAGAAATGTGATGTTTACCTGTACAAAGAAAGAAACAACGAAAGAAAAATGTCTGAGGACTTCAGTGTTGAGGAAGAGCATGAGTTCTTTGCCGAGCTGAATGCGCTGGTTTGGTATGCCGGCTTCCGTAGCGTCGTGATCGCGCATGTGCGCGCTTTCAGGAAATCCTATACACTACTGTTTATGCTCTAAAAACATTCTAAATGACTTCGTTTCGAGTAAATTCTGGATGCTACCCACTCAGGAAACTTGGAATACATTGGACGAGCAGTATGGAGGAATATTGAAACGTTTTTTGTGTACTTTTATGGACCTTTCTGCCTCGGGCGCTGGGCACCTCCATTATTTGAATGTCAGCAGACAGCAAGAAGCCTCCCAGATCTCCAGATGCATTTGAGATATCAAAAAAGTACTCCAGAGTGTTGTTCAGCATGGGGGTGAGTAGAAAATGAAGGCTAATCATGTTTTGGGTGTACTATTCCTTTAAGGACCAGCACCAAATACCCTATATAATCGCTCTATGACCCCTTTAAAGCTCTCAATGTTTTTTTATTGTGATGTCATGTGCTTTCAAACTTTAGCTATTGGTTTTGAGTTAGGGTCTAAATTCAGAGGAAAATAGTAAACACAAATGGGCCTCATGCAACAAGATTTTCGTATTATTGTTGTAAATTTTTCTTACTTTTCCTTCAGGTGTGGGCTTCTACGAGTATGCCACATCAGATTCAACAAACAATCTCAACTTTGGATATGTAAATGATATTCTTGAATGTCATGTAGTCCATCTGTGCATAGGTGAGCGTGCCTTCTTGAGAATTGCAAATCAGCATAGTTATTGCCCCAAGAACTCCATATAATGCTGTGACTTCCAGCGCTTGTCAGCGGGTGTTTATTTACAGAAATACCATTGAAGATGAAGAAGACAGGCTTTACCAGTTTAAAGATTGAGGTTCTGAAAATCAGAAAAATCAGAAACTAGCTGTATATGCCTTGGTTGCAATGATATAGAAGTTAAAAAATACTTCTCCGTTTCTACACCTTGAAAAAATTTTTACTAAAAAAAATGGTATACAAAACACGTTTAGCAAAGGCAAGCCAGTCACTTAAAAGTTTTGGTGGAGGTAAGAGGTGCAACATATGAGGGAAATGCTTCATATGAGTTTGCCATCAGCCAACACAGCAACATTCTGGAAAATCATTTTATACACACGCGCACATGTACTGTACATCTTCAGAACATTTCTGTCAGCTCTTCTTTGCACTCTCTATCTCTCTATCCCTCATACAATGCATAACGACAAAACTGGTAAGGGCCAAACTTTAATTTGGTGAATTTGGACAGAATCAAACATTTCACATTTTGTGTAATAACAAAGCCAAGGCAGAACCATGCAGTGAACTGAATGCAAGTCTTACAGTTAAGAGTTTCAGGCAGCAACACGTTGATGAACATTGAATAAAATAACTGACAGTCTAACAGTTGCACAGAATTTACCAAAATAAGTAACGGAAGACAATGGATGGAAATTCACAAAACATCTTTGCCCAAAAAATCTAGTATAGTTAGGAATTTTACATATGGAAATAATATGTTTAATTCATTATATAAATATTTACGTTATATGTACAGCTTAGTGCTTTTATCAGAAGAAAAAGGTATGGATAATTGAAATGTATTTAATCATATCCTTTCTCCTTGCTATGGCCATTAACATCAACATTCTTCCCGGTTATTACTTTGCTAAGGAGTTCATGATACAAAGTCCATTAATTAACCAAATAAATGTTTTAATGTACATACAAAAATACTTGAACATATACATGTACCTACACATATCTTTACTCATATAATTATTACTCATATGTATGTATAAATTTGTACTGGGACTGAGAGTACCCACTGATGTTCATTGCCCTTCTTTCCTCTCATATCTTTTTGAGAAAACCAGTTTGAGTCATGTCATAAAAAGTATCATGCTTGAATGTTGCTTTAATCTAAAAAATAATTAGTTTTATACATTTAAACCATTCATTGATATATACATTCTTGTCATGTTTGTTTGAGCAAATAAGATTTGGAATTTAGATTATGTCTCCCTCTTTTAACAAAAAAATAAATAAATTGCATGCTATCTGGTGGCTGTCTATTTCCAGCTTCATCAATCAACTGTGAGTTTTGAAATTCTACAGGATCACAGAATTTAAGCAAATATTATAAAAAAAAAAAAAATGGATTCATGTTTTCATTACTCCCAGCATCATGCATTATACCGATGGCTCTTTTCTGCAGCATGCATAGCACTTTGAGTGATGTGTTGTAGGTGTTACCCCAGACTTCTATGCAATAGCTCATGTACAGCAAAATCAGTTAATGGAGTATAATATGTTATGCTTTATAATTTGGAAAATGTTTTGCATTACTAAAAGATGCAATGCTTCTAGATAGTTTAGTCTAGACATGCTTGACATGAGGCTCCCAGCAGATCTTGCAGTCAATGATCACCCCTCAGTGTTTTATTCGACTTACTTATCCCAACTCTGTCACATCTATTATGACTTTAAGATATATATTTCCTTTATAATTTCCAGATAACATGAAACTTGGTTTTCTACAGATTAAAGGAATCTTTTTTCAGTCCAATTTTTAATTTATTCATCCCTGGTGTAATACTATATATGACTTCTGTCATCCAACACCAAAGATAACATTAATGGCAGATTCAGTATATAATGTCATTTCAGATACTTTATTTTTTTTTTTTTTGGATTTCATAATTTAAGACTTAGTTAAACTAGAGGTTCCCCATTTTAAATGTTTGAGTATTTGTTTTCTTTTCTTTTTTTTTTTTTTTACAGTATGTTTGTATAGAATTTAAAAACCTGTGTTGTTGGAGCATCACATAACTCTGCATACTGTCCCACCATCACCCTGCCTTTAAAGTAATTAAATTCTCAGGACTGTGGAGTGTCATCCTGAACTATCTAATCAGATCTTGACAGAGTGGAAAGCAAAATTGTGAATAGGAATTAAACCTAATTCATTAAAGTCATTGACCCAAATAGAACTAGCTAGTGGCCCGGAATAACCAAGTATGCATGAACCATCAAATATTAGCAATGTGCTCACCACTCTAAAGGTGCAACAAGGGGAAAAGGTTGAGACAACTCTGTTCTGTTTTTGCTCATGAATCATAATAAGAATGCTTTTATCATTTAGGTTATACTCCCTAACCACTAAAGAAACAGACACAGATTTAAAAAAAAATATATGATAGGTGGTCAGGGAGTAAAAATATTATGCATTTAATTCTGACTAATTACTGGTCGACTACTAAATATTGTAAGGGGAAGCAACAACATTTTAATATTGAACCAATGGCAGAATGAATAACCTGTGACCAAACAAATGACGCACATCATGTGTTAAATGCACAAACACGAGGAGTAGCTCACTAAGTACAATGAAATGACAAATGAGTTGAAGAACATATTTAGACTAAGATGCTGAAAAAGCACTAAGGCTCATTAATATTAATTTAATCAACTCAGACTTGCTAGAAGCTTTTTTATTCATTTACTTGTCATGGAGAGGTTAAATAACCTCTAACTAATTTATTTATTAATAAATAAAAATATAGGGAGGGTGTGGTGTACCACATATACATTGTTTATAAAAAGGTTCATTTTGTGCTAAATTACATAGGGTGTTTATAAAAAAAATATATATATATATATATATAAAATGTTAAGATCTCGTATCTGCTTTTTATCTTTTCTTTACTGTTCTAAGTGTAAGTTAATTGATGACCTTGCTACGTCCGTCTGCTTAGCCAGTGAATGATCAACGTAATCGGCAAGATCATTATTAGCAAGATCAGTAGTTCATCCACTTCTATTCAATGCTATTCATCACATCAAGATTTAATTGGATTGCTAATTGATGTGTAGAAACCCATGTAATTGCACTAAAAGCCACTTTCAGCTAGCCTGCCATGCAGGAAAGGGGAAAGGAAGGTGGGACGAACAACTAGGTTAGGTGGGGTGAAGGGGGGGTGTTAAGAGTCTAATATAAGGTCATGATGCATATGTACCCCCTCTAAAATATAATAATATAATTGAAAAACTTTCATGGAAAACCCATTAAAACTTTATTTTTTTGGGTACATTTTCTTTATCTTAATCTTGAGAGAAAGAAAAGAAAATCAAAGGTTATCTCTATTTTAATGTAGTCTGTTTGAATTACACCAGCTAACTGATGGCATGCAGTTTAAATTAACATGGTCGATCAACCACATAATGGGCCTCAAAGAGATGCCATTCAGACTGTAACTAAAGGATCCTTGATGTGGCAGCTAGATAAAACAGAAATCTAATCTCAATTAGGAACAAGTTCTTTTCCTTACTGTCCCACTAAAACCACCCAGATTCAGAAGGAAAACATACAGTACTCAGTTTCAAAATAGTTTCCCAGTAATTTTTTCTGTTCATAATTCATAGTGTGAGAATCAGATCGGGTTATTTGTGCATATTTCTACTTTCATATTCTACGGTGGCTGAGAAGTGCAAAACACATTTATAATTCAAAAACACATTAACAAATAAAAAACAAAATAACATTTGAAGAAACAAAATTATATTTTATGAAACAAATGTATTTTTGAAAAAAAAGTTACAATTTTTAAAAACACATTTACATTTTAGCAAACAAATTTACATTAACAAATAAACAAAATAACATTTGAAGAAACAAAATTATATTTTATGAAACAAATGTATTTAAAAAAAAAAAAGTTTAAATTTTTAAAAACACATTTACAATTCAAAAACACATTAACAAATAAAAAACAAAATAACATTTGAAGAAACAAAATTATATTTTATGAAACAATTTATTTTTGAAAAAAAAAGTTTAAATTTTTAAAAACACATTTACATTTAAGGAAACAAATTCACATTTTAAATAAGTTAGATTTTAGGTGAGAGAAAGTTTCATTTTAGAGAAAAAAAATACATTATAGGGAAACAAATTTACATCTAAAAAAAAATTGACCGTTCGGAAACACTTGTACAAGTGCAAAGACAAAACTGCAAGTGGCAAAACACATTTACATAGCCAAAAACAAATTAACAAAAGACGGCTACACGGAAAGGGAATGTCCCAGTGGCCGGATGTGACGTCACGATTACCCTGACTTGTAGTACAAACAGCTCAATCTGTAGTCCTCCTGCTTCACGTGAAAAATCAGCGGCGATTTTAGATGGAAAGAATTGCACTGAAGCTGTTTTTCTTAAGTTTACGCTAACCGAACAATGTTTTCAGCCAATTTACACCATTTTGTTCTTCGTGCGGACGGTCTCTGGAACTTTTACGGGACACGGTACAAGGTGGCAGGACCAAGCAGCAGGGCCGAGCTCAATTCGTGGCAGTGGCTGCGGCAGAGCCTGCCATCGGAGAGGCCGATGGTGGCCGCTGCCGGCAGAGCCTGCCATCGGAGAGGCCGATGGTGGCTGCTGCCGGCCGAGGCCACTTATTCGCAGATAAAGTACTCCGTTCCGTCAAGTAAATGTGACATTATAAAAGTTTTAATGCAGTTTATTAAGCACTAACATCACAATAAAAAGAAACCCATAAAGAATACATTTTAATACAGGTTATTAAGCGATAACATCACAATATATAGCCTATATATATATATATATATATATATATATATAAAACAATCTAGTTAGAAGTACTATAAATAAGGCATTTGCCGAAAAACCGCAGGAAAAATACCCAAAAAATAATTAAATACCAAAGAAAAGTAATTAAAAAACTACATGACAAAATAATAGTGGCTCCGGCCAGTAATACGCCCGGCTCTGCTGCTTGGTCCTGCCACCTGGTCCGTGTCCCGTAAAAGTTCCAGAGACCGTCCGCACGAAGAACAAAATGGTGTAAATTGGCTGAAAACATTGTTCGGTTAGCGTAAACTTAAGAAAAACAGCTTCAGTGCAATTCTTTCCATCTAAAATCGCCGCTGATTTTTCACGTGAAGCAGGAGGACTACAGATTGAGCTGTTTGTACTACAAGTCAGGGTAATCGTGGCGTCACATCCGGCCACTGGGATATTCCCTTTCCGTGTAGCCGTCTTTTGTTAATTTGTTTTTGGCTATGTAAATGTGTTTTGCCACTTGCAGTTTTGTCTTCGCACTTGTACAAGTGTTTCCGAACGGTCAATTTTTTTTTAGATGTAAATTTGTTTCCCTATAATGTATTTTTTTTCTCTAAAATGAAACTTTCTCTCACCTAAAATCTTAACTTATTTTAAATGTGAATTTGTTTCCTTAAATGTAAATGTGTTTTTAAAAATTTTAACTTTTTTTTTCAAAAATAAATTGTTTCATAAAATATAATTTTGTTTCTTCAAATATTATTTTGTTTTTTATTTGTTAATGTGTTTTTGAATTGTAAATGTGTTTTTAAAAATTTTAACTTTTTTTTTCAAAAATACATTTGTTTCATAAAATATTATTTTGTTTCTTCAAATGTTATTTTGTTTATTTGTTAATGTAAATTTGTTTGCTAAAATGTAAATGTGTTTTTAAAAATTGTAACTTTTTTTTCAAAAATAAATTGTTTCATAAAATATAATTTTGTTTCTTCAAATGTTATTTTGTTTTTTATTTGTTAATGTGTTTTTGAATTGTAAATGTGTAAATGTGTTTTGCACTTCTCAGCCACCGTAATATTCAGTATATTCTTTGTTTTTCCAATTTGCACAGTTGTTTTCTTGGTCTTGCGTCTGAGCATACATACATATATATATACACTATATTGCCAAAAGTATTTGCTCACCTGCCTTGACTCACATATGAGCTTAAGTGACATCCCGTTCCTAATCCATAGGGTTCAATATGACGTCGGTCCACCCTTTGCAGCTAGAACAGCTTCAACTCTTCTGGGAAGGCTGTCCACAAGGTTTAGGAGTGTGTTTATGGGAATTTTTGACCATTCTTCCAGAAGCGCATTTGTGAGGTCGCACACTGATGTTGGACGAGAAGGCCTGGCTCTCAGTCTCCGCTCTAATTCATCCCAAAGGTGTTCTATCGGGTTGAGGTCAGGACTCTGTGCAGGCCAGTCAAGTTCATCCACACCAGACTCTGTCATCCATGTCTTTATGGACCTTGCTTTGTGCACTGGTGCACAGTCATGTTGGAAGAGGAAGGGGCCAGCTCCAAACTGTTCCCACAAAGTTGGGAGCATGGAATTGTCCAAAATGTCTTGGTATGCTGAAGCATTCAGAGTTCCTTTCACTGGAACTAAGGGGCCAAGCCCAGCTCCTGAAAAACAACCTCACACCATAATCCCCCCTCCACCAAACTTTACACTTGGCACAATGCAGTCAGACAAGTACCGTTCTCCTGGCAACCGCCAAACCCAGACCCGTCCATCAGATTGCCAGATGGAGAAGCGCGATTCGTCACTCCAGAGAACGCGTCTCCACTGCTCTAGAGTCCAGTGGCGGCGTGCTTTACACCACCGCATCCGACGCTTTGCATTGCACTTGGTGATGTATGGCTTGGATGCAGCTGCTCGACCATGGAAACCCATTCCATGAAGCTCTCTGCGCACTGTTCTTGAGCTAATCTGAAGGCCACATGAAGTTTGGAGGTCTGTAGTGATTGACTCTGCAGAAAGTTGGCGACCTCTTCGCACTATGCGCGTCAGCATCCGCTGACCCCGCTCCGTCAGTTTACGTGGCCTACCACTTCGTGGCTGAGTTGCTGTCGTTCCCAAACACTTCCATTTTCTTATAATACAGCTGACAGTTGACTGTGGAATATTTAGGAGCGAGGAAATTTCACGACTGGATTTGTTGCACAGGTGGCATCCTATCACAGTTCCACGCTGGAATTCACTGAGCTCCTGAGAGCGACCCATTCTTTCACAAATGTTTGTAAAAACAGTCTGCATGCCTAGGTGCTTGAATTTATACACCTGTGGCCATGGAAGTGATTGGAACACCTGATTCCAATAATTTGGATGGGTGAGCAAATACTTTTGGCAATATAGTGTATATATATATATATATATATATATATATATATATATATATATATATATATATATATATATATATATATATATATATATATATATATATATATATATATATATATATATATATTAGGGATGGAATGGTTTTTGAAAACCGTCCAAACCGTTCGGTTCGACTGTTTCGGTTCGACTGTGTTTCGTTCGGTTCATGTGCTGCTCCTTTTTCTCATAGGGGAAGCGATTACACTCCAGAGCAGAAGGTGGCGGTACTGCGACCAAAGCCAACCACCAGTAGTAAACAAGAAGAAGAAGAAACGAAGCAGCGTAGCCGGGTGTAGCAGAAAAAAATCAGTTGTTGTGGAGAATTATGAGGGTATGGTGCGTGGGAAAGAACAGGAGTTGGAAGACGCGCCAGCAGCACTTTACAGGTCTGCTGTATGGGACCACTTTGCATTTAGATTGACCTACGATGACTCCGGAAAGAAAGTTGTGGCTAAAAGTGCAACAGTGTGCAAACATTGTGCAACACGTTTTGTTTATGTCATGATCTGGCCTGTTTGCTCTCCCCTAATTAGTAATTCCAGGGGGGGCTTCTGTAATGGTTTCTGCACTGATTCTGGCCTGATCACTGAGTCCACGCACCTGCTCTGCTCCACTCATCTGCAATCAGCTCTGACTGGAGTCACCTGCTTCCAGCACTTTAAAAACCCCATCAGATCTGTCCTCTGTGCCAGATTATCTCAAGCCAACCAGCTACGAATAATCCAGCATCAAAGGAAGAACCTGACCGCCTATCTGTTTCCGACCCGATCTGCCCCCTGACTCCGAGCCTACCCGAACCCTGTTTGATTCTGCCTGCCTGCTTCCCTCTCTCTGGATCTCTGACTCTGAAAAGCTCCACCTGACTGCCTGCCTCTCCGTCCTGGATAAAACTGTCTCTGTCTCTTTACAGAATAATCTGGCCAACATGGATCCATCACCGGACGATCAGTGGCGTGGACTCAGTGATCAGGCCAGAATCAGTGCAGAAACCATTACAGAACCCCCCCCTGGAATTACTAATTAGGGGAGAGCAAACAGGCCAGATCATGACAGTTTATGCTAACAGCAACATGACCAACATATCATGCTAACCCCGAAATCCCACATACTCCGTCAGTGCTCCGCTCCGCTTCGTCCCGCTGGGCACCAGACCGCCTGCACAAAGCAAAGCATACAGCCTCCACTGTCACTCCCGTCTGCTCCGCTCTGAGTTCCTTGTATATCGTAGAGGGAATGCGCGAGATGATTAAATTCAAAGCAGCAAAACATGTGGAAATGATCCAGGGTTTCCGCGGATCATTAAAAATAATTAAAATTCATTAATTTTTTGGGATTTTTTTTCATTAATTTCATAAATGTTTGTTTTTCATTAATTTTTATTATTATTATTTTTTTCGGTGTAACAATAAACATATACCGAACCGAACCGAAAACCGTGACCACGAAACCGTGAACCGAACCGAACTGTGGATTTTGTGAACCGTTACACCCTTAATATATATATATATATATATATATATATATATATATATATACAGTATCATTGGTTGGAATCCATACATAATAACAAATATATAGGCCATAGGCCAAATGAATGCATTATTTGCAGCAGTGGGCAGACTCAAATGTCCTGTTCAGATAAACTACCAGGAGCAGCATACACCTCACTTCATTTTACCATGAGACTTATATAAGGAATAGAAATAAAAAACAACCATTTTGGTACAGAGATAAAAATGTCAGATAATAATGTCCAGCAGTCAATGCACCTGTTATTATCAGTTTCAGGTTTTCATGTGAACTCTAATAGTTTGTATTATTTTACTGAACATTTATATTGTCAGTGTAGCTAAATAAAACTGATAGATCTTTCCTGTTTCTTGCACTATTGATTTATGTTGATAAGCATTTCCATGTCCAGTATTTAGTTACTAATTGCTGGTTCTGATGTTTTGTACCATAACTTCTTTTTCTGATACTAAACCTAACTTTCAGGAAACACAAAAAGGCCTAAAAAATGATAAACGTGTGGAGTGTTCTTGTGTTTTTTTATTACTTTTGTATCTCTAGTGATAAATTGCTCATTTACTTAGCATGACAACTCTATTAATATTATTGAACAGATAAAAAGAGAGAGAAAAGACATGAAGACAAATAAACTTTGACGACCAGACAGTGCAGGTGTTACGCAAATGTCAACATCAGCTTCTGTCTTCAATCTGGCGAAAATCACATTATCAAATATTTGTTTTGCCCATGGATTTTCCTCTGTGTGTCAGTCCTCACCCGGTCACTCCTTGTCAGTGTCAGAACTAACAAGACAAGAAAACTGCCCACGGCCAGTGTCCTGTCAGGTGCAGCATATCTGCGCCTCATGGGGTAAAAAAGTCAATCTGTGGAGACAAATGCTCACTACAACTGCCATTCTGGTCATACCCCGGGCATGAGAGATGGACAAAGACGAAACCATGATTCTGCCAAACATAATTAAAACAAGTCATTAGCCTAAGTGATGTAGAGTGTCTAGAACAATTAAAAGGCAACTCATTAAACATGCATTTAGGTAGATATTCTGTAAAATTTGTTTTTTATCAGCATTTGCATAATATGCAAATGCAAATTTTTGAAAGACATATTATGTCTTTCAAAAAGCATAGAGTAATAGTGACAAGTCAAATAGAGCATTCTGTAATTGATTTAACTTGAATTTCACAAGGCTATTTTTATACATACCCACACATTCCATTTTAATACTGATGCTATTTAGAACCAGAAGGGCGAAGAAGAAAATATTTCTTTCTAGTTATAAGGCCTAATGTAAACTCAGCTCGCACTAAGTAACCTATTATTCCAGATAAAAACAGACAGGCAACTCATCTGTTTGAAATAAAAATGAAGAAAAAGTGGACTGTTCAGTAAAATACCAGTATAACATAAGAATAGTTAGTATAGTGTTTGAATTTCCCTTTTCTTCACTTAACTATAATCTAATTAAGATTATGAATATAGTTAATGGTTATAATTGAAAATTATCATTAATAATGTATTATTCCAAACAAAGGCTCATAAAGGAATATATCTCAAATGGTTATTGTTAGAGGCTGTTAGTCTGTAATGATTTTTAACTAAAAGTTGAGTTTGTAAGTTAACAGTTATTCAGTTATTTACCTAGGGAGTTGAACCATAAAATGTTTATAACCTTAATTATAAGTACAATTGAAGCTATGAATCACCCATCATTAACAATAAAGCTAATATGTTTCCATCTTAGTTAAAAATAAAGTAATTCAATTAACTCTTAGGGACAAATTACAACTCAATCACTGGTGTGAAATAACCATAGCCACCCACATTTACCTGGTTAAAATTCGATAAATTATAATCCCTGTTGCAACTATCTGGGTAATAATACTACTTTGTTAATAGCATTACTTGATCAAATATGCTGGTGAAGATTCTCATTCATCCAGGTCCTAATCATTCCAAAACTGTAAAAAAAAACAAAAAAAAAAAAACTATTCACTGGACTTTACTTTCAAGTTTAACTTGGTAGCAAAGTACAGTGAATTGTTTTTTTTTTTTTTACTTTTTTGGAATACTTGAACAAACTACAAACTACTGGAATAAATAGTAGAAAAAAAGAAGATATCAGTGTACTGGCTGACTTCTGAGGTAGCAAAATCTTTTATCTTTATCAGTCCTTGAGGTAGCAAAATCATTATAAGGAGTCCTTAAGATACTTCAATCAAGATTTAATTAATTAAAAATTGGTAAAAAAAACAAACAAACCATCAATTAGCAGCAGTGTTGGTATAGACAACAAAACAAAGGAACATGTACATTATGGACCACCACATTAATAAGCAGTAGTCGGATGTAGGCATTGAAATAGGAAGACCTGCAACACATAAGTTACCAACTACTAGCTATTAAACTAGCAGTGGGAAACCTCAGCAGGCCAAAGGATGGAGGGGACAGACCAGAACAATAAGCCAACCAGATAGCCTCAGGTAAATTTGCCAGGCGGAAGGGTGAAGCGACAATCAAACCAAGCTGATGGAACCAATTTGCTACCAGCTTGTCTCAACAGTGTGGGGAAAGGGAGGAGTTGCAGCAGTTTCTAACCAGTTCAACAAAAAAATGTAACTTCACAGCAGAAAATGGTGCAAGAGACTGATTCGAATAAGACAGTGAAACAGATAGATGAATTGAAAATTTTGTCAGCCAGGAGTACATGATCAACAGCGTTATCTGCCTCAAACACAATAAGATCAGCAGTCAACCACTCAGAATAGCACCGTAAAGCCTGTTTGGGTCTCACCCAGAGCTTAGCAGTGTGAAGTGTGAGTGGCCCTCAGTCACTGTTTCACCAGATAGTCTGTACCACAGTAGACTGGTCATCTTTTCTCATCTAATTTAAGTCTAGACCTCCTCTAGTGATCCGCATCAGAGGGTTAGGAGTACCCATATAGATCTGCACATAGCTATATGGGTACAAGTATAGACACCAGACCTGGTACTAGGTCAAAATTAATCAACTTACCTGTGTTTCTTTCCTAGATAAAGCCACTAAATTTTTTACTACTGCCACTAACCTTTCCTATTTTATTCATAGAAATTACTTCTGGATCATTGCTACTATGTTGGGTAGTCGAAAATAGTTTATCCTGAGCTATTTTCTCCACATGCTGGCATAAGTTTAGGCTGCAGGAGGACATAGGGACCAGCTTTCATCACTCTCCATAAATCTCCATTCTACCATTTTGCAATATATTTGTTAGTTTAACCCATACATTTATGTTATCTCTGCTTTTTCCTGTCATTTTAGCTTAATATGGTCTGTTTCTGTTTGACAGTGATACCATCCTGGAAAGAAATATCATCTGGGGTGCTCCCATGAAATTTTTTTGTTCATACATGTTTGAGTTGCTGTGCCTTTAATGGACTGGGCTGCCTTTGGAGTTAGTTAACAGTTGCCAGTTGTATATCTGCATGAGCCCCAGTCAGCCTCGGCAGAAGGTGGCAAACACTGAGCCTGGTTCTGCTTGAGGTTTCTTTCTGTAAAGGGAGGTTTTCCTCTCTACTGTTGCTGCATGTATGCCTGTGGAAGAGATTTCTGAAGAGTCTAGGACAAAATGCAAGCGAATATCATCACAGGAGGTGTTTGTTTTGCAATTGAATTGACTCGAAAAAATCAGCTGGTTTTCCTTGATAAAAACTTTTGACAAATTTGACCAGATGATCTGACTGACTTGTCCATGTAAAGCAGCTGGAGATTACATATTATGAATTAGCATTATATAGATAAACAGAATTTAAAATTGAACTGTTTTATGTGTGTGTAATCTTAATCTGCTGAAATTGTCATTTTTTACAGAAGGCCTTTCATGCTGAGCCTTGTTCTGCTGTAGGTTTCTTCTTGTTAAAGAGGAGTCTGCTGTAACTGTTAAGTCAACAAAACAAAGGAAACAACTGTGCACTGTCACAAGTCTTTCAAATATGCTGGGTTTCTTTAATGGAAAACTTTTTTACCATTGACTTTACTGAATAGACTCTAAGGTGTTTTGAGATGGCATGCTTTGTGAATTGGCACTGTATATACAAAATGATTGATGTTTGAAAGGCTCAAATACATGGTGATTTTTGTCACACCTTTATAGGCTATATTCAATTCTATATGCTTTTTTTTTTTTAAGTAACTGTTTTTACCTGGCCTGACCAGAAGTGGGAAGCAGTAGCAAGGTGTTTTGTAGGAAGAGGAAGATAGATTATAGGGATGCTTGCCAAAGGAGCAGACTGTGTTATCAAGTGAGCAACAAACAGCACATAAACAGGTCTGCTTATGTTTTTGTTTTATGACAGATTCATTACTTAAACCTGTATTATCCAGAAATCGATTCTTTTGAAACTGATCTGACTCAAACATTTTTGTTATTTCAACAACAAAACTCTTTATAAACTGAAAAATATGCATTTCAATAGGCACATTAGGAGAAGTAAAGAAGGACAGGTTGTTTGTAAATTTACAGAGCTCAGTTTAGAGCGAATATACTGAAGATTGAAATTGTAAAAGCTCCACTGACAAAAATCCTCTAACATCTGGCAGATCACAGCTGCTTAATGCCCACCCTGGAGTGTGTCATTAAAAGACTGATAATACTATGTGTTTCTGTTAAGCTGACACTTCTCTGTGAGATTAAGGTGAACTCAATGGCTGAGTTACTTCAAAAGTACAACAAAAGTGAAAGCCGCAAGTGGCATTGGGCAGCCCTTGCAGATTAACAATGCTTGGGCTATAGCGGTCACACAAGCTGTGACTGATTGCCTCCATGCCTCTGAAATTTGGCCCAAATCCAACTTTTGTAACAGAAGTTGTGGTTACTTTATGTTTTTGGTGGATGGGGCTTAAATGATGTCACCAAATGACCAGAAGTGGAAAGACTTCTGAAACTGTACTCAAGTACACATACTGTTGACCTGCTTAAATTTGACTCAATAAACTAGCAAGTTCGATGTAATTGGGCTTTTCTATGTAAAGGTTACAGCATTTTAAAACCTTTTTTGTGAGTAGACCCACTTCTAGGCCTGATCACGCACCTTTAACATACTCAATATGGGGAGTGGCGGCCTAGGGCCTACAGCATAGGGCTTTGAATCCTGAGGTTGTGAGTTTGATCCCCCACTCCCACAGACTGTCATTCTGGCTCCCTGAGCAAGACCCTTAAAGGATAATTCAGTTTTTTACACTTTTAGCGCATTTTCTGTAGTGTCCAGGATGAAATCGAATGATCGACACCAAAATTTTGACAATTGGTCCTGTCTCTGCTTTTTGGCTCATGCAGAATCCCCCCCTGGCTGCTTCAGAATGGCTTCCATAGTGCATGTCCGATAATGTCCTTAAAACAACCTTAAACGTTCTTTTTTTTAAATATGCTACTCACCGGGTCGTCAGCGCTGTTCAATGACGTTCCAAAAAAAGTTTCGTGAAGAAAAACCGTTCCTGTCTTGTTTTATTTAGCAATTTGTAAATCCCAGAACTATTTTTTCCGATAAATCACAACCGCTTATAAACTTCAGCTTCTGGTTCGAATCTGAAGCGTTGCACACTCCAGACCACTAGTTGGCGATGGTATCCTCTACCGTTAAACTCAAAGTCCAATATGTCCTCCTCAAGAATCCACCTTTCGTATTCCATTTTCAGAGTTTTTAAAAGTGTTTAACAGAGACGTTAGCACCTCGACGTCGGAGTACACAGAGTGAAGCATAAACACTTGGGCCTTGCGAAAAGACTACAATTAAGGGTAAACAGGCCCCATTTCCGTTTCCGGTGGCGGAGGGATATTGACTATTCCAACAGAACTCAATGGGATTTACAAAATGCTAAATAAAACACTACAGGAACGTTTTTTCTTTACGAAACTTTTTTTGGAACGTCATTGAACAGCGCTGACGACCCGGTGAGTAGCATATTTTAAAAAAAGAACGTTTAAGGTTGTTTTAAGGACATTATCTGACATGCACTATGGAAGCCATTCTGAAGCAGCCAGGGGGGGATTCTGCATGAGCCAAAAAGCAGAGACAGGGAGAATTGTCAAAATTTTGGTGTCGATCATTCGATTTCATCCTGGACACTACAGAAAATGGGCTAAAAGTGTTACAAACCGGAATTCTCCTTTAACCCCTCATTGGGCGCCGCACAATGGCAGCTTACTGCTCCCCAAGGGGAGGGGTTAAATGCAGAGAATTAATTTCCCTATAGGATTATTAAAGAATGTTATCCTCTAGGATTATTAAAGTATGTAAACAAAAAAACAAACTCACCAAGCATGTATGCATAGGAATTGGGGACTACAGGGTAGGGGAGTCCCCTGAATTATATTCCATGCAATTCAGACTGGGTAACAGCCATTGACTCAGGCCAGATCTGGCTTCACCCATCACAGCACAAGAAGCGATACGTTTTGATGCGTCACTCTCAGCTCAAAAATTATCTTAAATAAATCAGCAAAAAAACAAGATTTGTGTTGCTTGGTGTCTTAGAATAAGGACGTACTTGAGAACACCCATTGTATCCTTAGATCTTTTTTAGGCAAAAGTGTCAGAAATCGTTCATTGGAAAGAGATGTTAAACAGACTACAAAATGAAAGTATCATTCTGGATAGTCAAAATTTTGTTTTTCCAAGTTAAAACTTTTTCCTGGATATCACGATGGTCAGCCACCATAAGCCTTAGAGCCTGTGCGCATGGCAGCAAATCAAGATATTTAACATATGAATCCTCTCTACACATTTGCAGATTTCACACGGCAGAAGTGTTGCAAACATCACGTGTAAAGACAGCCAACTGAGAAACTGCTTGACTTATAACTAATAATTTGTCTGTATTTCTGGGCATTGAAGAGAAAACATATCAGATTTAAGATACTCTGTGTGTTTACAGACTGATTTACACATTTGTAGATCTTAGTACACATTTGCAAATCTTAACACACATTTGTCTGAATACAGATTTATGGATATTTTACACATTTGCATATGAATTACATACAAGTTATTTTAAACATTTGCAGATTCTCGTACAGACAGACAAATCGCCTCACACATTTTCAAATCTCACTGCACACAAACACACAATTCTAGATAAAAACACACAACTCTCCAAACACATTTGCAAATTTTTGCAACAATATTGCTCCCATAGGCCTTGGTTCAAAATTTAACCCGAACCATTTGTTGGGATCTGGAGGCTTTTCCACTTTCTCCACCAGAGGGTGCCTGAGATCTTCCTCCTGAGGGCATGAGCTCACTTCCACACACCTGTTTCCTGTCTCCTCATCAAGAAGGCCTATTTAAGGAGGAGGAGGCTGACACTTCCCTGCCAGAGTGTTTGCCAGTAATGGTTAGCAAAACCTGAGCCAGCCTGCCTGATCTGTAACCCTGATTTTGAGAACCTGTCTGATCTAGTTTCTCTCTGCCTCACAGATCCTTATTTTTCTGGAAACCTGGAATCCCGGAGAAAGTATCTCGGTCTGGAATCTGCCTGCCTGCACTCTGCCTCAGTCTCAGCCTCAGTCCTCTGCCTGCCGACTAGCCTCTGGACTCACAAGGTTCCTGCCCTGCTGATCAGTATCCTCTCTGAGCAGGTATTAAAGGCATACTATGCAACATTTTTCAGTTAATTAATGTGTTCCATAACGTTTTGAATGATTAAATGAGTCATTTCAGGTTGACCAAAGGTATTCTCGGCCGCCCTGGTGGTCTGTGGGGGAAATGCCGCACTTGCAATTGCAGGAGCCCTCGGCCTGCACCCACAGGCTCAGAAGTCTCGCGAGAGTCAGTCTTGCTTTACGGCGAGAACTGCTACACGCCCCCAGTTAAAAGCATGCTCGTTGCTAGCACAGTGGCGATATTTGTGCAGTTATCATGGCAGAACCAGCGAGATAACAGCGAAAGCCCATGTCGGAAACATGCAAAATTTTCAAACTCGAAAACTGGAACTAAATAGTCCCTTATACCGGTGTAGACATGGTGATTGGTTGCGTTCGCCTGTCTGCTAAGCTCAAAACAACCGCCTGGCTTGAAGGAGAAACCAGGAGAACAGCTGAGCATATTTACGACAGTGCACTTTTACCTTCACCCTCTGGGGGAGCCTCGCTGGAAAATCAACACCAGTTGCATAGTATACCTTTAATCCCCATCGTCTGAAATCTGCACGTTTCCTGGATCAACACTAACTGCTCTGTCCTCCTCAGTGGCTTCCCTCCCGTGACCAGTTAGAAGAACCCAGTTCCTGTTACCATTTACCTTGTAAAAATTCTAAATAAATCGTTTTAACCTTTTCCCTGTTTCAAGAGTGTTTTCTTGTGGGTTAGATGCCTTGAACACAACATGACACTATTTCAGTTTTCCGCTTGCAATATTTTGTTCCACCTTGTTCCTTCCTCTTCAAAAATCTATTTGTTGGCATTATCTAAAGGAACTACTCACACCAAATTGTCCAACACCTTTGTGTTAAAAAACAAGGCATCAGAAAGAAAAAAAAAACATTATTTTGAAAGAAGAAGAAAAGTTTAAGATTATCAGTAGCTCTGTCGTATGGAAGAGATGCAAAAAACACAGTATACACAAAAAATTCCTTTCTTGCTTATACATTATTAATTACATTTATGATGTACGCAGAGTAAATTATGATGAGTCCATTGTATGTAATTCTTTTCCAACTGAAGTTGAAATCTGCCCTGTTTTCAGATCTTTTCTTAAATTTTACTTGTTTAGTAAAACATTGTTTGGTTTTTCAACGTTTAACATTTGCAAAGTTGTATTATTCAGTTGTGGTGCAACTATCTTTCCCACCCTCAAATGTGTTTTATTAAATTTGAGTTAGATGACATACTATACCATACGTGCATAGGCGGATCTACTGGGGTGGCATAGGGTGGCAAATGCCACCCTAAATGACAGCCTTGCCACCCCTGCTGCCACCCCAGTTGGCGGTAGGGGTGGCGAGGCTTATAAATGATGGATCATTTGAGAATTACAACCGCTAGTTTCCAATGTCGGACTGCAGTGAATGCAGCACGAGATGACGTGAGAGTGACTGAGACTGATTGTTTTGAAAACCGAATGGGGCAAAGCGAGGGAGCCTGGGGTCATGGGGAGAGGAGACACGGGATGAAACAGGTAAAAATTGATTAACTATCTATCGAGAAATTAAATCATAATGAAAGCACAATGTTGCTAGCATAGCTGCAATGCTGATTTTGAGATGATAAAAATCTGGTTGCAGATCGTTATTTCTCTATCTATGATGTTAGGTAGGCCTGACGATTCAGGCTCATAAAGACATATTTGCGGTCAACTATGACAGAAAAGAGACTATCAAGTTTGGTTGTACTCAAATCAAAACGCACAAAGGCATTGGATCTAAATAAAGTTGTGAAGCATTTTGCTGAGCAACATGGAAATCACCGCATTCAGCTGTTATAGCCATGTTAACTTTATGTTATGCTCTCTGGTGAGCCTTTACAGAGCTGCTACATTTTGTTTTAGGACCTGAGAAAATCTGATATTTCCTTTAATAAAACCAAAAGGGTTAAAAGTTAAAAATGTGATACTGGTGTGAATCCTGCTTAATATGAAGCAGTGTTGTTTCTTTTTTTGTATATAATATGAAACTATCCAGAAATGACCTGTATGAACCTACTCACAAGCAAAATGTATTTTTATGTTGTTTCTTTTCAGATTTGTGGAGATTTTGATGTAACATACAGAACCCGCCTTTTTGTTGATTTGTTGATACAGCAGTATGGAGGACCAACTCTGCCATATTTAAAAATAAATATAGAAATAAATAAATGCTTAATAAATAAATAAGCATACAATTAATTGCCACCAAAAATACAAACAACAAATAAATGTAAGTAGAAATTAAATTATACAGCTAGTCATAAAGGTATATAACTCTTTTAATTGGCTTCTTTATTTCTTTGCCTTTTTAATATTTACCTTATTTATTTTTTTGTCATTTATTATCTTCAACTTCATTTTTTAATTACTTATATTTTTAAGTATTTATTTATGTGCATGTTATCATATTTTTGTCTGTTTTATTCTTCCTTTGTATTTTTTTACCCTAGTTATTTCTTCGCCGCTATTTCTTTCTGCCTGCCCTTTTAACATTTCTGCCTGCCATTATCATATAATTTCTAATTACATTTATTTGTTGATTGTATTTTTGGTGGCAATTAATTGTATGCTTATTTATTTATTGAGCATTTATTTATTTCTGTATTTATTTTTAAATATGGCAGAGTTGGTCCTCCATATACAGCTCTATCTACAGCATATTTACATGCATGAAATGTCCCTTTCATGTTGCCTTAACTGCTGTATGTCAAGTTACTGAGGAACAAATGGGGTAAATGTGTGTTCAGAGTAAACATTACATAGATGTCCAGTACCTTGTTCGGGTGCCTTGACCCATTTATTTCTACTGTGTAGTTCTGCTCACTTTAGTACAGCTCAGTCCATAGATCTCTGATGGGTAACTTTTTCTTTCTATAGTTTCTTCTTGTGCAAATGCTGCAAAGCTGCCTGTCTGACAGTCAGTCTCGCACATCTGTAACTCAGCACCTGTCCCTTACCTTAATACCTTTCCTGTGATAATGCCCCTCTAGAAGTAGTGTTATCATTCTTCTATCTCCTATTAAGTGAGATCTCATTGTACGATGTATTACTAATATGAACTGTTTCACATGAAACACTTACTGTACATACTATTCTCACCAAACTGTGATAACTGTGATTAAATTCAGTGTAAACAAATGCCATATGTTGCCACCCCTAAAAAATTCCTGCCCCCCTCTTGCCACCCCATAAATATTTTTCTAGATCCGCCCCTGCATACGTGACCAGGATATCATTTGCTGTATGCCCGCTCCAGAAATGTTTTTGACTTTGACTTCTGGGACAAAAGAATCATCTTGTCAGCCACTGTTTTGTCATGTAAAATGTGATTTGTTTTCAGACTATACTCCTTTATTTCTTTGTTGCACTCTGAGGACGTCATATTTATTACATCTACTGACTGCATGCTACACTTGGTGAATGTAGGATCAAATCAATTAAGAACAGATAATAGAGGTAACAAAAAATAAAATGGGTAATTCTGATCTGACTTAGCACTTTTGGAGTGTTTTAAGGCCAAGGACTCATTGAGGCCACTCGAATCAATATAAGAAAAACATTTCTAAATAGAGGAGTGTACAAATAATCTAGGCTTCTTGAATAATAAAGGGCTAATTAACACCAGTATATAGGTTTATTATCTATCAATTCTAACTAAACAGACACAGTACATATGAAGTAACAGCAATGTTTCTAAACAATAGAAACATGATCTTTAAGGGGAAAGTGGAAATAAACCCCAGCTCCCTCCTTTAAGAAAATGTGAGTATTGCAATTAATTGAGTGTCGGTAAAGCAATTACTAATGAAATGTCTTAGCTATTGTAAGTTCAGAGCAGAAATAAACCTACCCCAATTAACAATGAGAGATCTCTTAAAGAAGAATAAAAGTTAAAATAAGAATTAACAAAAATAATATAAAGCTAGATTAATTTTGACAATGTCCATTGATCTTCCCCATATGTTTTTTTTTATTTCTTTGTTAATTTTTTTTTCTATTAGAATCTTCAAACAAAAAGTACTTAAGCTAAGAAAGTTTTGTCTTAAATTATGTAACATTAACCACTTATAATAAAAAATAAATAATTCTGAAATACACAGTTCCCTATATTTGGGTTTCCTTTGTTGCTTCAAAGCTTTTTTTATACCAACGATGACTTTACTTCTCTGTCAGAATAATTGTCTTAGGTCAACTAGGTCAGCTTTCAATTAATATTCCACAGCCTGCAGACAGACGTAACTGAGTTAATGGTGGTTAGAAACACGTTGCACACAGCTTATTAACACAAAAAGAACCCTGCATACAGTGACTTAAACTTCAACATAAAACTTGGTTCTTTCTAACACCATTTTGTAACAACACTGATAAAATGTGAATAACTGCTTCCTTTTAATGTTGCTAAAACATTGGAGGAAAAAAGTATGACAAGTATACATTTTTGTCTAAAAATGTATTTTGGGTGTGAAATATGTGTTAGCTGTTTTTTTTTTTTTTACTAGATTCCCCCTAGATATGTTATTTTAAGCTTCTCTTTTTAAACTAAAGCATACATGTATGGCTAAAACAGTGGATTCTGAACATTTCTTCCTGGGCCCCCAAATTGTGTACAACAAAGTATTCACCCCTTTCTGTGTCACAAATACACTATATTGCCAAAAGTATTTGCTCACCCATCCAAATTATTGGAATCAGGTGTTCCAATCACTTCCATGGCCACAGGTGTATAAATTCAAGCACCTAGGCATGCAGACTGTTTTTACAAACATTTGTGAAAGAATGGGTCGCTCTCAGGAGCTCAGTGAATTCCAGCGTGGAACTGTGATAGGATGCCACCTGTGCAACAAATCCAGTCGTGAAATTTCCTCGCTCCTAAATATTCCACAGTCAACTGTCAGCTGTATTATAAGAAAATGGAAGTGTTTGGGAACGACAGCAACTCAGCCACGAAGAGGTAGGCCACGTAAACTGACGGAGCGGGGTCAGCGGATGCTGACGCGCATAGTGCGAAGAGGTCGCCAACTTTCTGCAGAGTCAATCACTACAGACCTCCAAACTTCATGTGGCCTTCAGATTAGCTCAAGAACAGTGCGCAGAGAGCTTCATGGAATGGGTTTCCATGGTCGAGCAGCTGCATCCAAGCCATACATCACCAAGTGCAATGCAAAGCGTCGGATGCGGTGGTGTAAAGCACGCCGCCACTGGACTCTAGAGCAGTGGAGACGCGTTCTCTGGAGTGACGAATCGCGCTTCTCCATCTGGCAATCTGATGGACGGGTCTGGGTTTGGCGGTTGCCAGGAGAACGGTACTTGTCTGACTGCATTGTGCCAAGTGTAAAGTTTGGTGGAGGGGGGATTATGGTGTGAGGTTGTTTTTCAGGAGCTGGGCTTGGCCCCTTAGTTCCAGTGAAAGGAACTCTGAATGCTTCAGCATACCAAGACATTTTGGACAATTCCATGCTCCCAACTTTGTGGGAACAGTTTGGAGCTGGCCCCTTCCTCTTCCAACATGACTGTGCACCAGTGCACAAAGCAAGGTCCATAAAGACATGGATGACAGAGTCTGGTGTGGATGAACTTGACTGGCCTGCACAGAGTCCTGACCTCAACCCGATAGAACACCTTTGGGATGAATTAGAGCGGAGACTGAGAGCCAGGCCTTCTCGTCCAACATCAGTGTGCGACCTCACAAATGCGCTTCTGGAAGAATGGTCAAAAATTCCCATAAACACACTCCTAAACCTTGTGGACAGCCTTCCCAGAAGAGTTGAAGCTGTTCTAGCTGCAAAGGGTGGACCGACGTCATATTGAACCCTATGGATTAGGAACGGGATGTCACTTAAGCTCATATGTGAGTCAAGGCAGGTGAGCAAATACTTTTGGCAATATAGTGTAAGTACAGCCAGGATACTCCAGCTCTCTTAAAGGCCTGAACAGGATTAGGCAGATTTAAAAAATTTGTGAACTAATGCACATAAGTGCTCTCTCCCTCTCTCTCTCTCTACCATGAGCCATATTAGTAACATACCAATTAAGTAGCAAGATTATTATTTTGTAGTTCTTCATGTCATTGTCATGTGATCTTTAAGAAGAGAAACTGAGCATGAGATTGTCACAGTCTGTTAGAAAATTGTTAGTGAGGAGAAAAGGTTGCTGTGACTTCGCATTCACAGTTTACATTAGTGAACACCTACGCATGCCATTCACTCAGAGACAAAGCAGCACCCACACAGAACATTCAACGTTCCTCAATGGGACTCGATATACTCTCTCTCATCCTGTCCTTGTAAATCTTGTCATACTTTCCTCTCTTGTTTTCATCTTGAAACATGTCACATCCTTTTAATTTTGCTTTTGGTCAACATATCACTAATGTGACAGTGGGATTCCATAGTTTATGGTGCTTTACTGGATTCTAACCTACTAATTAGAAAGGACCTTTTGTCTTTTGATCCTTTGTCCTTGTGGTCTGGATAGCTTCCTAGTCTTTGAAGGTAGTAGTGATGGAAAACCAGCTTTTAACTACAGGGAATCCTTTGGCTCTGGCTGTGAGACCCTGATTAGCTCACCACACGCCTGTCTGTGGAAAGCACTACCCATACCTGGCAACAATGAGGGAGAGTGTTTGAAATGGATAGAAGGCATGGAATGTGCAAATTATGCATGGCACTTCATATAGGGCACCTCTAATCAGAGATCTTATTTGAGAATTATGATATAAAAGGATATACAAATTACCCCTTAGCAAACAACTTTTATGTTGGTCGTTGAGCTATCTTTAGTAGGGGGGGGTTTCTAATGAAATGAACACATTTTGAAATGCATAAAGAAAAAAAAAAAGATTTCTGTGTTCGATTCCCAGCCTGGGCTCTTTCTACATGGAGTTTGCATATTTTCCCCCTGCATTTTTCAGTGCTCCAGCTCCAGCAAGGATACAGAAACATCACTGTTAGATTAACTGTTTCTCTAAATTGCCCTGAGGGATGAGTGTTTGCATTCATGAATTTTTGTGTCTGTTATGTTGACTTGAGATGCAATGGCGACCTGTCAAGGGTGCACTATGCCTTTCCCCCTTAACCATAAGGCATCAATACCACACAATACCCTGGAAGAAAAAGGTGTTGGGTTGATGGATTAACATGATTTTTTTTATATCGTGAAGCTTCTGTTTATGGCATCCACATCACCAAGGCAACTTGGATCCAGCTTTTTTTTTTTTTTTTTTTTTTTTACATCTGTGATAATTATGTTATGTAAGATTCTAGAGACTTGAAATATATCTTAGATTTATCACTCCATGATATCTAGACCAGTAGAGGTAAATAATACATTCAGTATTGGATTAGGGTTTACTGACAAAAGCGAATATGAAACCATAATACAAATGTACTGTCCTTAGTTGAACAGCTTTCTGTCTGCTCCTGTCTCTAGCAGTCTCTAGCACAGAAGAGAAAGAAAAGAGAAGTGTTTAAATACTGAATCCATCCGGCTCCTCTTTCAATATTCTTCTTATCATGCAAGTAATACGTTTCCCCAGGTGAACTGAGTGGCGGGTTACAGGATAAAAGGGAATAGAACTTATTATTTTTTTCTCATTTTTTCAAAGGCACATTGTATTCAGCACAAAAGGGCCAAACTGCACCATTTACAAATCAGTTCAGCCTTGAGGGAAATCTGCTTGTGGATGACATTGAAGTTAAAAGTGCCCATGGAGAGGATTCATTTCTCTGCAAATCATAGCCTACATTTCAGCAGCCTTTCTTTGTGTATGAATATGACTGGCAGTAAACACCTGATTTGAATGTTATTGGTCTATTAAAGGGCAGCCAACAGCTGCTATTCCCTGCATTTATATGGCATGTAGGGAGTCCTCTCATCCCCTTTGTAGGCTCACCTTTTATAACATAAAATTGCTTTCAAATTTTGTAAGCTTCATGAATATTGTTTAAAATTAAGAAAATATCAATTAGAAGAAGCCAGTTATATATAAGGAAGTCCAAAACAGACAGTAATCTATATTTAATTTCTAATCCTCTTTTAAAAGCAGTAGGAAGAAGAACTATAGAGGAATTGGTACAACTGTTTTAAGGTTTAGACATAGATGTTTTGAACAAAGGGTAAATTGAGCAGCATGCTACAATATATTTAATAATTAGGTCCACATAATAATTATTCACAGTTAGTATAAAGCAACTCATTAAGAAAATAAGTCAGGGACGATACCTCCAAGCTCCAGTAAATCATTGAATCATCAGTTAGCAAAAAAAAATGGGATGTAATAATAAAACTGAAGAGAAGATGAATAAAATACCACATTTTTATTGAGCCAGATCAGTCTCAATTTTCACAAATACACATATGTGATTCATACATGCACAGGACAAGCTTCAGTGCTTGCATGAATCATGCTGTGTGTGTGTGGAGCTTGTCCTGTGCATATGAATCACATATGTGTATTTGTGAAAATTGAGACCGATCTCCGTATTTTGTCACCTAAAGTTGTGATATCCTTGAACCTTTTCAGATTTGGTCAGATCACAGGCAACAAATCTCAATATATTTGATATGCAGTATTGTAGTGTCAGGAATAATCTTTAGAAATCTGATAAAAAGCTGTTGGGTGTTAAAATACTTACGTCGTAAGTTATAATAGACATTTATGCTTCTCCTTTAATGATAGTTTTTACCGCTCATACAGTTCGCCATAAGGCATTAGTTTTACATGTTTTATTTAATCTCTTTCAAATGTTTAAACAAACTTTTCAATTAGTTCAAACAGAGATCACATTGGTTATGATAAATTTAATCATCAACATTGGCATGTATTACAAGGTTAATTGACCTAAGGTTTGTTATGGACGAAGGAAAGGGTTAGAATGGAAAGATACAGGGCAGCTGGAGAAAATATTTCTGAGACAGTTATTCTTCCCATAACTAGGCCTGGTAAGTAGAACAAATGTGTCTGTAACTGGAGTTGTATATGCTACACTACACTTAAAAATTAGACAATTGATTATTTCAAAATCTATCAAATAACACCCAGTATGTCATGAATCGCGGACAGATGGACCCAGTATTCAGGAGAGACAGTCAGTAGGAAAGTTCAAAAGGTTTATTAAAATAAAAACAAAACAAAAGTGGAGCTGTGGCTCGCGGACACTGCAGGCGGGGGGCGGGGCTCCGCCCAATCTCAGACACTCTGGGGGAGAAACACAGGTAAGTGACCACGATCAACTGATAGAAGATTAACTGTGTTGGTCACTTACCTGGTTTAACAGTCCAAACCACGAGTGTCCCCAGTGCTGCAGTCCCAGAGGTCATGCTGGAAGCTGATCCTGGTGAGGGATCCAGAACAGACAGGAACAGACAGAAACAGGCAGGATCCAGATCAGGCAGGAACAGAGACAGGTAGCAGGATCCAGACTTCCAGGCATCCACAGGCTTCCAGGAGGGTTCAGAGTCTTACCGGGACCAGAAGCATGACCAGTTGGTCACGCACAGGAGCAGACAGGATCAGGTGCAGACAGGCAGGCACAGTGGAAGAGGGTAGCCAAGACAGGACGTAGGAACCGGAACTTGAAGAAGACTTTAAACTGGTCTCCACCCAGGAGCCAGGCTTACTTTAATAAAAACTGAACCTCCCCCATAATGAGCCAAAAACCCAGAGGACTCCGCAGGGAAGGAACAGTGGACGATCAGGAGACGAGACAAACACTAAAACCCTCTTTCCACTGGCAGCTAGGATCCAGGACATGAACCAAATAAAAACTGAACAGAAAGACTGACAGAAAGACAAGCAATGATCTGGCCCTGAATGCTCAGGCTGAACTGAATATAAACCAGAGGAAACAGGTGAGAGGAATAAATTATAATTGAGGCTGGGAAGGAAGAGGGCAGGTGAGAGGAATTACTAATTAGGGGAGAGCAAACAGGCCAGATCATGACACAGTAAGGTAACACATTACTTAACAATAACATGTGTGAGGAAATGTTCCCCTCTTTACAGTGGGTGTACTCAAGATATAACAGTCTAATGCAGGGGTCTTCAACGTTTTCCAGGCCAGGGACCCCCAAACTGATGACAAGATGGAGCGGGGACCCCCTAATTATATATATTGTATGAAATTGTGTTCTATCAACCTGGTCCTATAGTCACTCTATTACAGATGGAGTAATGTAATGAAAGTAATTTCTCCCTGGGATTATTAAAGTATTTCTGATTCTGATTCCTGGTTGATGGGACAGGTGTTGTGAATGAAACGGTGTCCAGCTTGAAAGAGCTCCTGTGTGTCGCTGAATGTGTGCATTGATGACTGAAAGACATCTTCTGCCTCCATTCATCTGTTTACTACAGTGTGTTGAATTCATGTTAATGTGGATTTATAGACATTTTAATTCAGTAGGGAATATAAAAGAAAAAAATGAATCAACCAAAAGTTTCGCGACCCCCATGCAGTGCCTCCGCGGACCCCCTAGGGGTCACGGACCCCCTGTTGAAGACCTCTGGTCTAATGTGTTTATGATTCAATGATTTTTGTTCATTCTGCAGCATCGCTGGCAATCTGTAACCCTTTCTCTAATGGGCCTAAATAAATGACTTAAAGTTTGGTTAAGTCAGACAGTGAGCCCTTGAAGAGGATGTGACTATTACTGGGTACACTAAACAGTCAAGTCTAGTCTTTAAATAACAGCACAAAATAGATTATAATTGTGAGATGAAAGAAAGAAAAACTATGATTGTTTGCAATTATGTATCCCTCTGTACTTTTAGATGGCAGCTAATTATTAGATTAGGTAAATTCACTTAATTATTACATATGGTCAATTCAAGTGTAATTTAGTGTCAGCTTAACAGAACCGTTTTGTGAAGACCTTTTGAATTTTAAAGACAACACCGGCAACCAAAGAGCACCATAAAGATCTAAGAAAACACCAGCATCCATTATAAATCCATTATACAGAATATAAAGAAATCACAGTTCCAACACTACTCATGCATGACTCTCAGTCTAAACTCTCAGATGGGGACAACAATAACAAGTAATAACTATAGATCTCATTCAGTAGACATTTTTAATGCAAGTGAGATTAGTGTAAGTAGTTTAGACTAATACTGGACGTGAACATATGTATTCCATTATTTAACTGAACATTAAAAAAGCTTTGTCATAAGGATACATTTATTGTTCTTGCAAAACCTAATTGAAATTAGTCCTATCTGGTTTAAAAAAACAGAGAAAAGGCTTTGAATATTCAAATCAGTTCATTGTTTTGATACATTTATATTTTGACTCAGTTACTGTTCATTTTTTTTTACCAGGTGTCCAAAATGGTCATCACTCAAATGATTTTAAATTAGGGGGAAGCTAATTTAGCAAGAGGAATTCATGCTGCCAGCAGCTGGACACGGCTTTATGACACATGAGCCTTTGCAAGCTGCCTGAGAAATATGACGTTTCTCTTTGTTGCCAATAACAAAGGCTAATTTTAGCTTTAACAAACTCAAAATATCTGAATCCTTCCCTAAGCTGTTTTGATCTATTATCAAATAGTTTAATTGTTATTTCTAAATACTGAGCAACTAGAAAACTCTTTGAATGACTTGCATAGTACAGCTATATAATTACTCATTTATTAAAAGAGTATCTCTAGCTTTTTCTTATATCTTACTAAGAAAATGTAATAACCAATGGTTACCTGGTTTACTTGCATTTGACTATGACTTATCTTTAAGGAACTTGAAATGCATTGGAATGTTATCAATAAGATACCGAAGGTTTAAACTGCAATGACCATATAAATATGCAACAATTAAAAATTGAGAGAAAGAAATTCTTTTAAGACTGTGTGTTTTATCTGTCTCTAATACTTATATTATTTGTTCCAGTACAGCCACTTTATTGCATAATATTTCATACTCCTCTTTCCAACCTTGCATACTAAGTCAACTGTAGCTGGAGCCAAGGCAATAATGATAGCATATAATTAGGGTCTCATATCCCTTAGCTCCCTCCATAATTGCAGTCTCCATACTGGAAATCTCAATTTAAATGTTTCTCAGTATGAGAGAAACTCATTAATTGTAGACAATAAGGATTAGGAATATGCAAAGCTTAACTGAAATGAGGGAGCTAAAAGTGAATGAGGGTTTTCTGTTTTTGCATACCAGAGACATCCTCATCAGCTTCACCTCCTTCCAGTTATTCGGAGGAAGAATGGCATTTTGTTCAGCTGCAGACATATCATGTCTTTGGGCTCAGTAAAGAATTTGTTCAGGGCTTTCTCATGCACTGCTTGGCATGCATTTCAAGTTTGATTACACAACTCTTTTGGTGTTTCCTTTTTGTAGATTTAAATGGCCATTATTCAAATTATTGGAGCAATGAATTGTACAAATGTACCATTTTATTTAATTTCCCTTACACCCTTTAAGACCATGGCCACTGATGTTTGAAACATATTTGCACTTAACAGTTCAAACAAATCTCTTAGTGCAGCCTGTACTTTTGGAAATATGTATGCTACCTGTACTATGCGTTTCTGAGAGGTAGAAATTTTCTATGCTGAATTTTTCTTTCGGTTCTTTTCTCAATTAAATAAGTGAGGTGCCACAGCAGTAGTGGCTGGAGATTAAAATGGATGAAAGATTAAACAGGAAAAACTCTATTACCATGACAGGAATTAATGTAGGATGTGGTCGTAACATAATGAATGAATAAATGAAACATGGATAAAATAGGACAAAAGTTGGGGAGGAGGAAAAAAATGATTCACCAAGTGAGAAAACCATGAGAAAACTAGTCAGCAAATCCCTGCACATGTGTCCCCCATGCACCCCCAGGAGCTACTCTCTCTTCATTTATCTACAGCTGTCTGCAGGAGCACACACAGATAAACAACTGCAACTCTCTTGTGAGAGACCAATCCCCCTACCCAGGCTTCACCTAATGATTATAAAATGCATGATCAAATACACTGCACAACATTGCCTGGAAGTATACCACATGCATGTACTTGCCGAAATCCAGCTGCCAAGAACATCATCCCAGCTGTCTGGCCCTTAATTTCCACTCTGAGAAATATGCAAACTCAGCCCTCCAGAATCCCCACCCCCCATCAGCCCTCGTCTTCAAAGGTGAAAGTAAGACTTTCCCCTTTTTCCCACTGAGTTATGTCAGCAACATCTGTCAGTTGGAAATATTACATTTATGTACTTCCTCCTTTGTGATTCCCTGAACAAAATAGTACTAGCTATTTTTTTTCAACAAAGGATTGGATTTTTTGTGTTCAGATAATGGTACATAGATAGCCAGCAGATTTAAGAATTATTTAAAAAAAAATATATATATAATGAATGTGCCTTTATCACATAACAAGAAAATATAATTCCAATACTGCAATTCAATAATGAAAATAAGTTTTGCAGTTTCTTATTAGAAAAAAACATATTCCTCTAACCTCAAATATTTCTTCCTTGTTATATTCTTATAACCCACAAAGCAAGATTTCAGTCCTAAGCAATGCAGCACAAAAGCTTCAAATAAATATTTGTTCCACACCCTGGAGCTGCCTACTCTGTTTTTAAACAAATTACTTTATAGTCCTCTACAGACCACAGTATGTTCATTCTGCCAATTCACAATATGGAATTGATGTTTTTTCTGTTGCAGTATTCCACATGGGAACAAGAGGAATATTGAATTATGGTGATGGCTGCTGTAGCTTGTATTAAAGACTGAGGTTGAGAAAGAGGCTTGTAGATTGTTCAAACAGATGAGCTAGCTGCCATGAATTTGCTCTTGCTCAAATTCAGAAATGGAAATTAGAATACAGGCACATTGTGTTAAATTTGTTCTGCATAAACATTTGAAAAAGAACTATACCAGGACTGTTAAAAAAAAAATAATATTTACGGAAATAACCTATTTCCAAATGAATAAAAGAATAAACAAACAAGAAATACATGAAAGTTGTTGTCCTTAAATCACATATCTGAGACCTCTTACAGCAATACCATCAAGAGCAGCAGATATTCTTAATCTGACCAGAGTATGCAAGAAGTATAAATCCATATACGCACATGCAATAAATGTTGTGGGTATAGGATTAATAATTAAACCTAGTTATACAAAACACAAACAGGTAATTTCCCTTTATTTCACTTTGCTATCTATTATTGTAGCACTTCTAGTTTGCAGCGTTTTTACAGATGTTGTGCTTCTGTTATTTCTTGCATTTGTTAGTCTTATTTTTGTATTTCAAGTCAAATTTTTCTGTTTTCTTGTCTAATGTTTGAGTTTTCTAATCTCATTTTTGTATTTGCAGGACTTTTTTATTTGTACCCCTAAAAAGCCCTGATCTGAACAGAGAAACTGATAGGGATTCTGATCTAACAAGTGAAGCAAATAAACAGTGTCCATCTTTTTGGTAAAAAATCAGAACAAGAAAAGGATGACAGATACATGAAGTAAAAAGTAGGTAGGTGTTTAGCTGCAGGAGGTACTGATGCATTTCAGATTAAGCAGAATCATGAAGAATGAACAATATATTAAAATATTAAAAAAAAATTTCATATAATTGTGCATTGTTTGTTTCATACGTTGTTACCTTTATGTCTCCCCTCAAATAGATAAATATGTTAATTTGTTTTGAATGAGAAAAAATGAAAAGATATTTTTATTTAAATGTACTCCATGTTATAGTTACAGAGGATGTCTGTTCCTTTGTCACTTGTGTTGCAGATGCAAAGCTCCAATAATAAAAGGTATGATTGATTATTTCTTTTTTATACAGCTCGGTTAGGGAAATTCTAAATAAAATCATATTTTCAGTTTTACCAAATAGTTCAGCAGCTAAGCCTTATAAAGAAGCACTTCTGAGATTGCAATGATAAATAATGGTGACTTCACAAATGGTTGGTTTGAAACCACATGTATTCATACTATAAAAAATTGAATAAATAGTGTTTAATGTTCAGAAGGAGTCATAGACAGTTTTGTTTAAAATTGTACAGGTCCATCTCAAAATATTAGAATATTGTGATAAAGTTCATTATTTTCCATAATGTAATGATAAAACTTGAACATTCATATGTTTTAGATTCATTGCACACTAACTGAAATATTTCAAGTCTTTTATTGTCTCAATACAGATGATTTTGTCATACAGCTCATGAAAACCCCAAATTCCTATATCACAAAATTAGCATATTTCATCCCACCAATAAAAGAAAAATGTTCTTAATACAAAAAAAGTAAACCTTCAAATAATCATGTACAATTATGCACTCAATACTTGGTTGGGAATCCTTTTGCAGAAATAACTGCTTCAATGCGGCGTGGCATGGAGGCAATCAGCCTGTGGCATTGCTGAGGTGTTTTGGAGGCCCAGGATGCTTCGATAGCTGCCTTTAGCTCATCCAGAGTGTTTCTCTTCACAATATCCCACAGATTATCTATGGGGTTCAGGTCAGGAGAGGTGGCAGGCCAACTGAGTACAGTGATACTATTGTCAGTGAACCATTTACCAGTGTTTTTGGCACTGGGAGCAGGTACCAGGTTGTGCTGAAAAATGATCTTCATAAAGCTTTTTAGTAGATGGAAGCATGAAGTGCTCCAAATTCTCCTGATAGCTAGCTGCATTGACCCTGCCCTTGATAAAACACAGTGGACCAAGATCGGTAGCTGACATGGCGCCCCAGACCATCACTGACTGTGGGTACTTGACACTGGACTTCTGGCATTTTGGCATTTCCTTCTCCCAGTCTTCCTCCAGACTCTGGCACCTTGATTTCCAAATGACATGCAAAACTGAGCAACAGTCCAGTGCTGCTTCTCTGTAGCCCAGCCATTTCCTGCACATGCCTGTGCACGGTGGCTCTGGATGTTTCTACTTCAGACTCAGTCCACTGCTTCCTCCAAGGTCTGGAATCAGCCATTCTCCACAATCTTCCTCAGGGTCCGGTCACCTCTTCTCTTTGTGCAGTGTTTTTTGCCACACCTTTTCCTTCCCACAGACTACCCATTTAGGTGCCTTGATACAGCACTCTGGGAACAGCCTATTCGATCAGAAATATCTTTCTGTGTCATACCCTCTTACTTGAGGGTGTCAATGATGGCCTTCTGAACAGCAGTCAGGTCAGCAGTCTTAGGCATGATTGGGGTTTTGAGTGATGAACCAGGCTGGGAGTTTTAAAGACGTCAGGAATCTTTTGCAGGTGTTTAGAGTTAATTTGTTGATTCAGATGATTAGGTGCATAGCTCGCTGAGAGACCTTTTTCATGATATGCTAATTTTGTGAAATAGGAATTTTGGGTTTTCATGAGCTGTATGCCAAAATCATCTGTATTAAGTCAATAAAAGACTTGGAATATATCTAGTTATATATATAGTTAGTGTGCAATGAATCTAAAATATATGAATGTTCAAGTTTTATCATTACATTATGGAAAATAATTAACTTTATCACAATATGCTAATATTTTGAGAAGGACCTATAAAATAATAAAGAGGCAAACAAGGGTGACATCATCTCAAAAAAATTAAAGGCAGTATTGTACACATTCTTTTATTTATTTAATACTCTGTTTTTCTAAATAATATATCCTGATATAATAAGACATGGCAACCCACATTTTTCTGAAAAATAAAATAAAAACAAGTAAATAAGGACCATGAAAATTTGGGCACCTCCACAAATTCTTTAAAAAGAAAATGATGTTCCAAACAGAATCAAGTAAAGTAATACTTAAAGAGAATTTTTTTCTAAGTTCTCCTGTCTCTTAAGCGTACCTTTCCCAGTTTATTTACCTCAAAATTTATGGATGTCGTACAATTTCATTGGTGCAGGAGAGAAATATGTGAAGTGAAGCAGCAAAAGAGAGCACTATTGATCATTCTTGTCTGTGCTTGAGGAGTACTGGGCTGAAAACATCCAATGTGTATTGGTTGAGTGCATCTTGACTGAGTCGCAAGGGTCATGTAGCAATAACAACAGAAGTTCCTTTTTTGGCCTGGATGCCTCCTTTTTTGTTGATCATTTTTAGTGTTTGAATAAGATATGAAAAATAGTCATTATTATATGTACCTTGTTACATTGATGTTTTATGTAGCTCATTTTTGTTTTTGTGTGGAACTCTAATCTGTTTCTTAAGTCACATTTGAAGCAGTAGCTGTATGTATTGTTTACAAATGTTTCAAATAAAGCAAAACAGCAGCTTGTTAAAATATGTTTAAGGCATTGTCTTCACTCTGTAACCCTAAACTTCTACATAGTTGGTTAATGCTACGTTCAGATAGCAAGCGCTGGGAGTAGCAAAAAAGCTCTTGCTGCTTCATTTTTGATGCTTGTGCACATTAAGGTCTGATGTGCCTTGAGGGCATCTTTGACACTCCTGAAGCGCGTCCAGAAATGTGTATCCAGCTGCGTCTGATGCTTCTGCTGCTCCTATGTTCAATGGCTGAGAGGCTTTGCTATATTTGCTTTGATCGGTGGGTAAAAAGTAGTTTTAATGTTTTTAAGTGAGAAAGTCCCCCTGAAAACTTCATATGGCAGTCAGTCCATCAAGATTAGGATCCTGCCTACGCTCCGGAGCCGCTCAGATGCCCGTACACCGGCAGTGCTTTGCAACTGGAAATCCCCTTAATTGGCAGCCTCTGGCCTGGTCACTGTTCGCTACTGTTCACGGCGGCTGGAAGGTTTTTTCATGTACGTAATCCAAACTGCAAGCACCAGAATAATAAAAGTGAACATATTTTCCCAGAAGGTTTCAACATTTTTTGTTTAATGATTATAAAATTTATGTGTGTGTGCTTATGAAACATTGGAGCAAGGAGATGCTCCACTCTGTCTTGTGATTCAGTCAGAAAACCACCCTGCCTTGTGATTACAGCTGGTGGAGCATCCTGTCTTATGACCTGATCAATTGTCCTTTCAGAACAATACTCTTTTTGTAAGCATGTGTTATGTTCTGTTAATAAAAGACAACTACAGGAGAGGGGTCGGGGAAAGAGTTGAAAGTTGGGTTGGGCTCTTTCCACTCCTGCAGGAGCTGTTTGAATCTCTTTCCTGTGTGGACTCAGTTTCTCTTTTACGAACCTACATTTTTGAACCTAACAATTTTACATTCATTTAGACGTTTTAGGGGAGTGATCCTAGCGTTCTGCAATAGCAGTGCTGTGTTTGTTCCCTTCCAGCTCCCACATCAGCTTCTCTGTTTGGTTGATGTGGCACGTCGAGCAACAAAAGTAAAAATTTTCCAACTCCAGAAACTGCTGCTAGGGAAGCACGTCAGATGCTCAGAATCTCATGAATACATGCATATGCATACAATACACGGTGGGGAAGGAGTTTCCTACTGTTTTTTTTATTATTATTGTGAGCCCTTTTTGAAATATAGCAGAGACATGCTTTATTGACTGTTGGGAGCTGGAGAAGTACCACCTTCCTCCAGCAGAGTCCGCCGTGGATCCTCCTGAGCCGAGCCTTCGACGCACCTGTGGCTCGTTCCATCATCAGAGGATCCACAGTATAAAAGCTGTCTTCAGACCTTGCCTCGACGCCGCAGTGTTGAATCTAGTTGGTTAGCACCTGAGCCAAAGAACCTTCTGAGAATCTTTTATTGCCCTCTGAGTCCTGCTAGGATTCTAATCCTTTGTGTCTCTGTTCCCAGGAAACCAGTTTTCTCTGTGAGCTCTGGATGAGCTTAGACTGCCGAGCCTTCCCTCTGAGCCAAACCCGAAGACTCTTCTCTGGATTTCCCATGCAGCCCTGGATTGAGAGCTGGAAACCCAAAGCCAAGGTCTGTGCCCTCATCAGAAATAAGACGCTGAAGCAGTTATTGGATTCTGCCGAAACAAACCTTCTCTGGACCCAACAGCTCCTCTCTCTGTGCTCAAACTGGAACCCTCAATGTATAGATCTGAACTTCACAAACCCAAACCCAATTGCTCTCAAAGCTAACTGCTCTGTTATCTACACAGACTCCAGTGAACCAGTCCCCAGGCCTGAACCAGTTCCAGTCATTATTCCATGTGCTTGTGAACAATAAACATTGTTAAACTTTTACTCTGGTTTCCATCTCCGTGGTGTTCTGCATAACTGGGTCTCATCTGTGAACCCATCATGACAGAACACTGCGGCCAAACACAAGGCCCAGCAGATCACCTCCGCCGTCGATTGGAAGAGCAGGAAGCTCAAATCCAAGGACACGCTCTTGCTCTTCGTGAGTTAAATACCCATATTGAAATGCAAAATCAAATGCTTCAGAGCTATGCTAACTTCATGAACAGCGCTAACGCCACGCCGGCGGCACAAACATTTCCGGGTCCAGTTCCGCCTCCGTGGTCACAGGCAGTGACGTCATCATCAGAGTTCCGCCCGAGTCTCCCAGAGAAATTTTCTGGTAATATGAAGGACTGCAAGGGTTTCTTGTTTCAATGTCGCCTTATTTTTCAGAACTCTCCCAGCAGTTTTCCCACGGATTACAAAAAAATAACTTTCATTTTGTCCCAATTAACAGGAAGAGCCCTGGAATCGTCTCAGGCAAGGTTTGCCTCTGACGAAAGCCTCAGTTGTCAATATTCCGATTTTGTTTCTGAATTTTCTCAAGTTTTCACCAAGAAACTGATCAAACCATTGACTCTCGTGCTCTTTTCAATCTCAAACAGGGAAGTTCTTCAGTGGCGGAGTTCTCCATTAACTTCCGGGTAAAAGCGGCTGCTTCCGGATGGAATCAAAGTGCGTTAAAGGGCGCTTACTTTATGGCTTTAAACGAAAGCATCAAGGATGAACTGGCAACCCTCGACGAACCTGCAACACTCGATGAACTAATCCGTCTTACAATTAAGTTGGATAACAGGATTCGAGCCAAAAACAGCTCCAAATATAGGAATCAGGGTTCCTTTGCCTCTGCCCCTGCTTCTAATAACGTGACTGTTTTTTCTGCTCCCACAGAACATTTGTCCAAGCCGAGACCAAAAACTCAGTCTCTCCCTTTACCTGTTCAGGCCTCTCATACTGGAGAGATGGAAATTGAACCCATGCAGGTTGGACATACAAGGTTGACTCCTGAGGAAAGACAAAGACGTTTTCTGAGCAAGCTGTGCATCTACTGTGGTGAGAGTGGTCATTTCATCGCTTCATGCCCAGCTAAATCAAAAGCCGGGGCCCGTCAGAGGTTCTGAGGAGTCTGGCGGGCCATGTTAACTCTGAAAAATCTCCTCGTCTGATGCTTCCTGCCACTCTATTTTTCTCAGACCAGAACCTCTCTTTTTCTGCCTTCATCGATTCAGGCTGTGAACGAAACTTAATCGATTCTAATCTTGTCCAGCAGCTTCAAATTGAAACCGTTCCTCTAAACCAGCCTCTTTGTGTCTCTGCTATCGATGGGAAGAAACTCCACCAGGTCACCCATCAAACCCAGCCTCTCGAGCTACTTATCTCAGGTAATCATCATGAAACCATAACATTTTTTGTTTTTCCTTCCGCATGTTCCCCTCTGGTGCTTGGCTTTGAATGGTTGGGGAAACATAATCCCCATATTAACTGGACTGATCGTCATGTGGAATCCTGGTCCACCCTTTGTCATGAAACATGCCTCCGTTCAGCAGCTCCCGCTGTGGGGTCCCCTAGAGGTGGGGGGGAGATGGACTCTCCTGACCTTACTTCTGTCCCTTCCGAGTACCATGATTTGGCTCCTGTCTTCAGTAAGGTCAGTGCTACGTCCCTTCCACCACACAGACCATGACTGTGCGATTGAGCTATTACCTGGAGCTCCCCTTCCCAGCAGCAGACTTTATAATATTTCCAAACCTGAATGAGAAACCATGGAAAAATACATAAATGAGTCTTTAGCTGCCGGAATAATTCGCCCATCTTCTTCTCCGTTGGGTGCAGGGTTCTTTTTCGTTGGCAAGAAGGACGGTTCTCTAAGACCCTGTATAGATTACAGAGGCCTGAACCAAATAACTATTAAAAATAAGTACCCTCTCCCACTTCTCGCTTCAGCTTTTGAACCCGTTCAAGGGGCTACTGTTTTTACCAAACTCGAGTTGAGGAACGCTTACCACCTTCTCCGAATACGAGACGGAGATGAGTGGAAAACAGCCTTTAAGACTCCCTTGGGCCAATTTGAATATTTGGTCATGCCTTTTGGTCTAACTAATGCCCCTGCATGTTTCCAAGCCCTGGTTAACGACGTTCTCAGAGACTTCCTGAATGTATTCGTGTTTGTTTACATTGATGATATACTCATTTATTCCAAGAACCATTCTGATCACAAGAAACATGTCCGCCTAGTGTTACAAAGACTACTGGAAAATAAACTCTTCGTCAAAGCCGAAAAATGCGAGTTTCATCAGTCTTCAGTCACCTTTTTGGGGTTTGTGCTTGAGGGTGGGCAGATTAAACATTCAGAAAATAAGATAAAAGCAGTCTTGGATTGGCCTGTGCCCGAAAATCGAAAACAATTAACCCTTTATCGGGCAAGTTACCATATTTGAGCACTTCCGGAGACCTTCTAAATGACGTCACTGCGGCCTCGCGCATACTTGTCGAGTCACGTGATTTGGCCCAGCCAATCAGCAGGGACTAAGCTTGTTACGGTTCGCGCCATTGCGCCGTTCGACCAATCAGCGCGTGTCTGTGACGCGGGAAACGTCAGTGTTTTCCCGGGAGCAGGAAATCGCCACTTCGCGGCTTGATTTCTCTAGCGTTTTCACTCGGCTCTCCAAAACTAACCATGGTAAGTTTATTAAACTTTCACATTACACGGTTGAGAAGTTGTACTAAATGATGACAGACATGTTTTTTTCGTGAGACTTTTGGAAATTGGCGAAATCATAGCATGAAAAACAGGGAGCACATATATGTGCATATGCCCAAAACAAGTAAAAACAGACCTGCATCAGTTTCGCCTACTTTAACTCATATGTTCTTTGTTTCTAAGCCACATTTTTGAGTTTCTGTTTACCAAACACGCATTATAACCAACAAATAATACATTAGAATCTTATCTGATGCTTTTAGAAGCTTTTATAATGATTTATTCACATATATATCTCACTTCTAAAGATTATATAGCTAAAAATGGTGAAAATAAGTGATTTTGGATGTTTTTGTATTATATTTTGTATCACTTAACTGTTATTTTATGTCTTAATAGTATTATTATTTATATTATTAATTGTTTATATTGAATAAGTGATATTATGACTAGTTTTAGTGCTTTTCAAGTATATGGCATATTATTATCCACATAATGACAGTAGCAGTAATAAAAATATACAATAATTATAATATTTTTCTGTTGCAGATTTCAACAAACATGTTTTATGGAAAGAGGAAGGCGGTTGTGATTGTTCCAGCCAACCCTGCCATCAGCGATGACGAAGAGGATGAGGAAGATGATATGGAGGTCGATCCTGATTACATTCCAGTCAGCCACAACCTGGACACTCCCACCACAAGTGAGATGAGTCCTCCTGCCAAGAGGAGACATGTGCAGCCTGCAGTGGAGGTGCTTCAGGATGGGGAAGATGAGGATGAAAATGAAGATCAAGATGAGCAGGTTATACCGCAAGCTAAGGGTCCCACTAAACCCAAACCCAGACCCACCACCTGGAGGAAAACCAAATTAAGAAATTCACCTCTGCCTGAGTACCAGCACTCTGCTCCCAACTTTATTGGGAAACCTTTTGTGTACTTTTTAAGATACTTTACCCCACAATTCATTAGCCACATAACTTATCACACCAACCTGTACGCCAGTCAAAAGGACATTAACACCACCTTCACCACCAATGAGGATGAGATGATGAAATTTGTAGGAATTCTCATCTACATGGGCATGGTAGAACTGCCATCTATAGATGACTATTGGGCCATGGACACCAGGGTTCCTCAGATTGCCAACATCATGTCATCAAAGAGGTTCAGGCTGCTCAGAAGGATGATCCACTTCAATGACAACACCCTTATCCCTGGCACCACTGACCGCTTCTTCAAGGTCCGGCCATTGTTCACCTTCCTCTGCAGTGCCTTCAGAAGTGAGGAGCAGACCCCGAAGCAGTCAGTGGATGAGGTGATGATTGCCTTCAAAGGGAAGACAGCTGGGAACTTGAGGCAGTATATTAAAAACAAGCCTGACAAGTGGGGGTTTAAGTTGTTTGCCAGGGCCTCCGAGGATGGATTTATCCATGACATGGTCCTATACCAGGGCAAGACTACGCTGGAGGCCCATGGTGTCCCCCTGACACCTGAACAAAGAGCCTTGGGCGCCACCAGCCAGATTGTCTCTGTCCTGGCCAGTACCATGTCATCCTCCACCACAACAGCCATCTTCGCTGACAACTTTTTCACCAGCTTGGAGCTAGTCCGGTACCTCAAAACTCAGAACTGCAGGTAACAATTACTTTCTGTGAGTGAGTGAATGAATGATTACATTTATGTTGCACTTTACTGCTGGATATGTAACCCACTTACATTGGATCCATTATTCATCCATTCCATATTTATGTGTTCAGATACACAGGAACTGCAAGGGACAACAGAATTGGACATCCTCCCCTAAAGTCCATCACAGAGATGGAGAAAAAAGGTGTCCCTCGTGGGACCTGTCACTCCGTTGTCAGTGATGATGGGATCCTGGTCCTCAGGTGGAAGGACAATAAAGTTGTCACTCTGCTTTCGACAGACATGGGAGTGGAACCTCTGTCATCTGTCTACAGGTATTGTTTATTTTAGTTTTGTCTGATTGTGTTGTTCCTGTAGATGTCAGTGCTGCCTTTATATTTTTTTTTTTACTTAGCCATTTATTTTCCTCCATTCATTTATATTTTTACACTTTTTATGGAGCTATTACAACACCAAATTTCACTAATGGTGATCAATAAAACAAAATCGTGTTTTAGGTTCTCCAGTGAATCCAAAAAGAAGGAACCTGTGAGCTGTCCTGCAGTCATCAAAAGCTACAATTCCAACATGGGGGGGATTGACAAGAGCGACATGTTGGTGCACCTGTACCGCACCCCCATGAAGTCCAAGAGGTGGTATATGCGTCTGTTTGCATACACTATTGATCTGGCCATCTCAAATGCCTGGCTGATGTACAGGCGGGACTGCAAGGAACTGAAACTGGACAGCCAGTCTCTGAAAAGCTTCCGGATCGAGGTGTTCAAGCATGCCTCTAACCAAAGGCTGTCTGTAGTTCGCTCAGGAAGAAGCTCTGACAGTCTGAGAGCTGCCTTTGATGTTCCCAAGCCAGTCCGAGGACATCGCGGCTCCAACCCCACTGAGGCTGTGCGTTTCGACCACTCCGTGTTCCACGTTCCTGTCTACACTCATCGCCAAACATGCAAGTACTGCAGCAGGAAAGACAACATTGCAAGGTCCAATGTTTTCTGCGGGGTTTGCAAGGTCCATCTCTGCCTAAATGCAACACGCAACTGCTTTGCTGAGTACCACAACCCTAAATAAAGATAGTCAATAGATATTTAGAAGGCAGTAAGGCACTGAACGTTCTAAAATACTGTGAAAGAACTTTATTTCACAGTATTTTGGAACATTCAGTGCCTTACTGCCTTCTCAACATAAATTTATGTTCTAAAATGCTGTGAAATAATCAAAGTTCTATTTATGTTGAGAAGGCACTAAGACACTGAATGTTCTAAAATACTGTGAAATAATAAAGTTTTATCTATGTTGAAAAGGCACTAAGCCACTGAATGTTCTAAAATACTGTGAAATAATAAAGTTTTATTTATGTTGAAAAGGCACTAAGCCACTGAATGTTCTAAAATACTGTAAAATTTTAAAGTTTTATTTATGTTGAAAAAGCACTAAGACACTGAAGGTTCTAAAATACTGCAAAATGATAAAGTTCTATTTATGATGAGAAAGCAGTAAGGCACTGCAACATCCATCCATTGTTCTATTTTCCTATTATTATATTGTATTGTTATGAAATGTTACATTATACTCTATATTTAAAATATTCTGTCATGATTTTAGATGTTTTCTATGAAGTATTATCTTGTTAAAGTGGTTTCATAATGTTATTAAATGGTCTAAACAAATGTTTATTAAACTATTTCATGTTTTTTCAACAAATTCTATCTTGTGTTCTTTTTAGATTTTTTTTTACCAGAACGGGGCAAGTTACCATATATGATCACTTCGTTTCCTGTGATTTTCAGCATGAAAATGAAATTTTTTTAATAATGTAATTACAGATTATTATTATTGATATATACCACAATGACACCCTGAGATGGAAATTTAACATTTCAAAGTTTTTCAATGAGTGCCCTATAAAGGGTTAAAGAGATTCCTGGGTTTCGCCAACTGTTACCGGAGATTCATCAGAAATTACAGTCAAATAGCTCTCCCTCTAACCTCCCTAACATCAGTCAAAAGAACCTTTCAATGGACCCCCGAGGCGCAAGCTGCATTTGTTAAACTAAAGACCTTGTTTTCCAGAGCTCCAGTGCTAATCCAACCCGATCCAGCTAAACAATTCATCGTCGAGGTTGACGCTTCCGACTCTGGAGTGGGTGCTGTGTTATCACAACGACTTGACTCAGATCAAAAGGGTTATCCATGTGCCTATTTTTCTCGTAGACTTTGCTCTGCAGAGCAAAACTACGACGTTGGAGAACGAGAACTTTTGGCCATAAAACTGGCATTGGAGGAATGGAGACACTGGTTGGAAGGAGCCGAGCACCCGATTCTTGCCTGGACTGATCACAAGAATCTTGCTTACATCCAATCAGCTAAACAAGCCAACCCTCGTCAATCCAGGTGGTCCCTATTTTTCTCTCGCTTCAAACCTCATTATTTCCTACAGACCCGGATCCAAGACCGTCAAACCCGACTCTCTCTCTCGTCTTTACTCCGTTGATCAACCCGAGACACCTGAACCAGTCCTACCAGCATCCTGCACTGTTGGAGTGGTTACCTGGGAGATCACCGATCTTATAAACTCAGCCCTGGCTTCTGAACCTGACCCAGGTAACGGTCCTGCTAATCGAACATATGTCCCCTCTTCTGTTAGAGCTCGCCTGATAAAGTGGATGCATGCTGCCAAATTTTCCGCTCATCCGGGGGTGAGTAGAACAGTAGCTTTAATCTCTAGATGTTTCTGGTGGCCTTCTCTACATAAAGATGTCAAGGAGTATGTCTTGGCTTGTGCCACCTGCGCCAGAAACAAAGCCTCTCACCAACCACCTTCAGGTCTGCTGCATCCTCTTCCAGTCCCCTCGCGCCCTTGGTCCTATATCGCTATAGACTTCGTCACTGGTCTACCCATCTCCCGAGGTATGTCTACAATCTTCACCATTGTTGATCGATTTTCAAAGTCCTGTCATCTGATCCCTCTTAGAAAACTTCCCACAGCTTTCCAAACCGCCCAGCTTCTGATCAAGCACGTCTTCCGGTTACATGGGATTCCCCAGGAGATTCTTTCAGATCGCGGACCTCAATTCATCTCCCAAGTCTGGAAGGCCTTCTGCTCTGCTCTCAATTGTAAGTCCTCGCTAACCTCTGGCTACCATCCACAGTCTAATGGACAAACAGAACATATGAACCAGCAGCTCGAGTACAGTCTTCGCTGTTTAACTTCAAGTAATCCCACTGACTGGAGTCAGTACATTACCTGGATCGAGTACGCCCACAATTCCCTTAAATCAGCTTCCACTGGACAATCTCCATTTCAGGTCAGTCTTGGCTATCAACCACCCCTTTTTCCCGCAGACGAAAGAGAAATCTCAGTCCAGTCCGTAAACCAGCACATCCGTCGATGCCAGCGCATCTGGAAGGAAACCATCGCCACTCTCAATCGCTCCTCCAAGACAACCAAACGTTTTGCTGACTCCAGGAGATGCCCGGCCCCTGAGTACACTGTCGGACAGGAGGTATGGCTATCCACTCGGGACATCCCCCTCAAGGGGATGTCTCGCAAGCTTTCACCCAGGTACATTGGTCCATACAGGATTACTCAGGTCATCAACCCATCAGCCATACGCCTCCAACTACCTCCGACTCTCCGCATCCATCCCACGTTCCACGTCTCTCAAGTTAAGCCAGTCATCTCGAGTCCCTTGTGCCCACCATCCGACTCCCCTCCACCCGCCCTGGAAGTCGACGGTCATCCCGCCTTCACCGTCCGCCGGATCGTGGACTCCCGTCGGCGAGGTCGCGGTTGGCAGTACCTCGTCGATTGGGAGGGCTACGGTCCGGAGGATCGCCAGTGGGTTCCTGGCTCCTACATCCTCGATCCTTCATTGATCGAGGAGTATGAGCGCTCTCTGCCATCGACGTCTTCCGGACCGCCAAGAGGCGGTTGTTGAGGGGGGGGGGGGGTACTCTTGGGAGCTGGAGAAGTACCACCTTCCTCCAGCAGAGTCCGCTGTGGATCCTCCTGAGCCGAGCCTTCGACGCACCTGTGGCTCTTTCCATCATCAGAGGATCCACAGTATAAAAGCTGTCTTCAGACCTTGCCTCGACGCCGCAGTGTTGAATCTAGTTGGTTAGCACCTGAGCCAAAGAACCTTCTGAGAATCTTTTATTGCCCTATGAGTCATGCTAGGATTCTAATCCTTTGTGTCTCTGTTCCCAGGAAACCAGTTTTCTCTGTGAGCTCTGGATGAGCTTAGACTGCCGAGCCTGCCCTCTGAGCCAAACCTGATGACTCTTCTCTGGATTTCCCATGCAGCTCTGGATTGAGAGCTGGAAACCCAAAGCCAAGGTCTGTGCCCTCATCAGAAGTAAGACGCTGAAGCAGTTATTGGACTCTGCCGAAACAAACCTTCTCTGGACCCAACAGCTCCTCTCTCTGTGCTCAAACCGGAACCCTCAAGGTATAGATCTGAACTTCACAAACCCAAACCCAATTGCTCTCAAAGCTAACTGCTCTGTTATCTACACAGACTCCAGTGAACCAGTCCCCAGGCCTGAACCAGTTCCAGTCATTATTCCATGTGCTTGTGAACAATAAACATTGTTAAACTTTTACTCTGGTTTCCGTCTCCGTGGTGTTCTGCATAACTGGGTCTCATCTGTGAACCCATCATGACATAGACACAATCGTAAGCAGACAGAATCCATCATAAGTTGTTTTTATTAATCAATTATTAAATACTGCAATTTTAAAATGTATTTCCATATCCTATACTTTGTAAAACTAAAGGGCAAATTCGTCAAATGAAGCCTTGGTAGGGTGGCATCAGACAGCTCAAACTATGTGCACGTTCAGCTCAAGTATGTTTGAGTTCTAAGTAAGACTGGAAGGTAATGCTAGGTTTATTCTAACCAAGTTTGCAGATCACCCGATATCAACTACTTACTGTAATATTGATAACAGATTGCTGCTTTCAGCCTTCAGATTTATGGACAGCAGTTAAAATTATTGTGCTTTTCAAATTGAGATGCGCTGGCTGCAGACCTGCACTGTCAGGACCAAGACATGCACTCTCAGGACCCTTTGTTGCAGACCTGCACAATGCTGTTTGCAGCACTGTTAGGACCAGAAGTTTATTCCACATGTTTTGATTATTTGTTTGTCTTTTCAAAGATACCCATTAGTCTGTACAAGAGGTGTTTAGATTTGTTCTATTTCATATTTTTAGTTTTGTGAGTACCTCAATTTCCACACTGTGGGAGAGTTAAAAGTATCTATATTCTATCCCTAACAAAATAATGCATTTTAATAAATAATTCAAAATGTTTGATCAGCATGTGTCTGGGAGATGAATTTGTCATGTTCCTCATAAATCCATTTCCATTAATTAGTCAAGGTTATTAGCATGGTGTAAAAATACAATATGTAACAAGTAGGCCATATAACATGAATATAGTCTTAATTAAGCGCTGTACTTGTAAATAGGGTCATTAATTATACAATGTTATATTCATTATTTGTATCATTTGGGAGGGTCAACTCAAGCTTATATTTTTTCAAAGGTGCAGGGTGTCCAAATAGGACAGCTTTAACAACCAATAATATGTGATTGATGGTTCTTGATTTAAATTTCCACTTTTTGTGCAGGAAAAACTAGTTTGGTCTCATTCCATGTTCAAGCAAATCTTTGTTCTTAAACATACACAGTGAACTGTGATACCACTGCATGGTTTAATAGTTTATTGGTTTCAGTTTTATTAGTCCTTTTTGTTTTTGTTTGGGTGCCGTAACTACGGAAGCCGAGAGCAGTCGTGTCCCTCCTATACTTTTTCACCTTGTTTTTCTCAACAAAACAAGTTAATTTCTCATTATCTAAAGACAATGAAAGCCATTTTCTCGTCATTAGGAGAAGATTGGTGTGTTTTAAAACTGATTACGTACTTCAATACCACAACAGCGGGAAAGGATTTATATGTATAAGTCATGGCAGCCTATGTGTAATTCTGTAAATAATCCTTTGGTTAACTTTTAGGTAATAAGAGAACATTGTTGGTTTGATGATTTGCCTCCACTCTGACTCATAAGCAATTAGACCTATGCCTCCATGCCTTAGCGCAGCATGTTTTCTGACCAGCCTCGTTTTTACCCCTATAACAGGTATATGATGCATTAACCCCAAAAATTATTCCAGATGAAATATGTTCATTGAAAAACTGTCAGATTTGTTTCTACTGTATTCCATGCAATCCAATTATCCACCAAGACCTGACAATGAGTGAAAAGAAGAAAATATATTATGAAATATAGGCAGGATCGGAATGAGTCGGAAATAAAGATAATACACATATACACACACACTGTGTCTGCAAAATATATATTGTCCCCCTACCATGACACAAAGGATCGGAGAACCAGTCGACCCCAGCAGGGCAGCAACCCGCGCAGCTAGGCGTTCGTATGCAACCCTAGCAAAATCTGCCAGTGCCAACCGCCAGCCATCATTGATGCCATCTTTAGAGGAAAATCTTTCACCCAATCAGGAAAAGTAATCGCTCCCTCTCACGCCTGAAGCACATGATTACAGAAACCAAAATATAGTACGGGCACCCCCCGAACCCACTCAGGGCTCGTGGACAGCGGAAACCAAAAACAAATTACATCATTCTCAGAGCATGGCACCGAGAGCTCGTGAGTACAAAAACAAATTATATCATGCTCTCAAGGAAACAGAAACTTTGATAATGAGGGTGCCTAGGTAATAAGAGTGCTTCATTTGTGATACAAAACTTATGTGATTGTCAAAGATCATAGAATATAAAACCCATATATATCAAAAGGAAACAAAATACAAGTAAATAAATACAAGTATTCTATTCCATTCAGAATTTTAATTCTATTTTCTGATGTCACTTACAAAGCTTTTTAAAAAATATGCCAAGTAACTCCTCCATGAATTTGAAATAACATTGCTGTTGCCTAGCATTTAGTTTTAGTTACAAATCCTACATGTTGAAAAAGTTGTTTTAAATCCAAAATATCAAACAGTATAGTCTTTCATAAGTAAAATGGTTGGGATTACTGAAATATTTATTTTTTAAATATATCCTAATGCTTTATTGGTTAATCTTGATCTGTATATACATAGATAAAATAAATAATATACAAAATGATAGCAATCAATGATAGTGAAAAGGGGAAATTAAAAAACATTTTAGATAGTAAAAATATTATTTTGGCATTTGAAGAATTGAATATGAAATTTTTCAAAGATCAAGTCTATTTAATATATAATACAATATGTAAGTGTTAATGTATTGATTGTCTTTTTCTACATAGCATTGTAGTTCCCTCTTGCTCAGAGCAACAGATCAAAATACCGTAATCAAAATTTGCCCTTTCAGTGATATCACAGGTACTTTATAAGCAACATAACGTTTTAATTTCTTAGAAGGATTTTTGATTTTGTTAAGTGGGGGAAAGTGCAAGTCTGTAATAAAAAAATAATAATTAAACCTTGCGTTATATGTTCACTGTGTCAGTTTTACAGTGATACATTTTTTTTTCTTTAAGAATTGCACCCATCCTCCCAAAATGTATATATTCTTGATTTTACCAGAGTAGATCCTCAATTTTAATTTAATATTAAGCTGTTTTAGGAAACTCTGCATTCACAGATAGGCCAGCAAATGCTTCTGTTTGATCAACACTACAAATTTCAGCTGTGGATCACACATTTATGTGTATTCTCTTGCTTCCACAGTATTAGCAAGTAAAAGCTCTTGATCAGATAATTATGGTACATCTCTTGTTATTTGATCTATCTCTGGTTGTCTTTTTGGTGTTGAAATTATCCACATATTTCATGAAATACATCATTTAAGCTGTTATTTTATGGGAAAAAAAGCTAACCATATATAAAATCGATGTAAGACAATAATGGAGGTGCAGTGTGTTTGTCCGTATCATTTGTAATGAGTTATTGACTACCAAGTCCAAACTGTATTTTTCTAATGGAAATCAATTTAAACATTTCAAATTAGGTCTAATTTTCAAGAAAGACCTCTGCACTAATCTTGTCTGTTCTCTGCAGGTTTATGCTTGAAAGGTATGATGTTTTCACAGAACAAAGGAACCAAAGCAATGATGCAAAGTTGTTCATTGTAAAACAATGAAGTAGTTAAGATACATTTTAAACAAATTTTTCACTAATGAGAGTAATACACTTTTTTAAAAATAGGTTGGGAGCTTAGACATTTGTTAGCTCTAGATAAAAACCAGAAAGCAGAATAAAATTGTGCACTTGATTAAATGCAGTTTTATAATTTGACAATTTTCTTCTTAATCCTTGTAAACCACTTAATATTGATTAAATTATATTCTTTCAAATAATGTGTATTTCGAAATACCGTATTTCCCGGAATATTACCTGCCATTTTTTCCAACGCTTTTAAACAAGGCGGCTCATAAGAAGGTGTGGCTTTTCTATTGATTCTTCCAAACTGCCAGAGGTTGAAGTCAAGGTTGGAAAGAAAAGAATAAGGGCCTAATTTTCAAGCTTGAAAAAGTGCAGTCTATGCAACTTAATGTGAAGTTTTTAGGATAAGTTTTGCCTCTCATCCAAAAGGTTTCTTCAATTCTAAATAGTAGCACTGAGATAAATATACAATATGTAGGTCTAACAGGAATTGGGGGGACAAAAAATTGTTTTCTTAATCCCTTGCTCAAACCATCTTTTTCAAACGAGCATCTTTTAGCCTTCAGGTTTACATGAACTGATGAGTCCTGTCCTGAGGAGTTGGCCCTCCTGTGTCGAGCCATGCACATGTGTAGCGGTTGCTTGGTCTCTCCAATGTAAAGGTCTGTGCACTCTTGAACACTAATCAGCATAAGCCATGTTGTCGGTCTTGTTTCTTGGTGTCTCGTCCTTGGGGTAAAGCAGTTTTTGGCTCAGGGTGTTCCTGGTTTGAAGTGCACAGGGATCCGTTGCTGGTTGAAAATCCTTTGTGTTCGCCCAATAGAATGCCTTGTTCTGGAAGCGCTGTCCATATTTGTGCCACAGAGTCAAGTTGGACAGTTCGTTCTGACCTGATCCTGGATTTGACTCTTAAGCAGGCACAATCTCGAACACATAGCTGTTTTTTTAAAGGGTTTATTGAACAAATAATGAAAATGTAAAGGGGTCAGCAGATCATTGGGAAAGGCGTCTCTGAAGGGTAGAAGATGAATGTTAACTGATGACAAAACAATTTCTTTGTAGTGATTGATGGTTTACTGATTCCAGAAGGATGGCGAATTACAGAAGGGGACTAGGATCTGCAGGTGGGATCTGACACTGGTAAGTGGTGGGGGATAGCCGTGGAAGCTGAGGTGTAGGGAGGAACAGGCTGTGGATAGTTTTGCTGAAGCTCCAACCTGATCTTGTTGGTACAGCATAATGAGCTTCAGCTGGGCCCAATAATCCCAAGGAGGGAAAGAAACCACATCACAAACAGCTCGTGCTGCAGACCTGATGGTGTGTTAAGACTGCATGCTTTAGCTATAGTATACACGGTGGATTCACATAGAATTCCTACACAAACCGTGCAGGAAAGGGCGGTGAAGCGGCCAGCAGTGAACTCCACACTGTCACTGCTCTGCTCTCACCTATTGCTACTAGATAGAGAGCAGTGATTGCTGAAGTTGAAACAAGCTCAACTTTTCTATGAAATCGCTAAATGGCAGCCAATCAGGGACTGGTTGTAGGTGAGACTTTTGCTCTTAAAATGGATTTACAAGGAAGTCCCACTGAATCCGAGAGAATCACAGCTCCGTCTGAATGCACCAAAGTGGACAAATAAGATGGGGTTGCCAGGGGAATGATAGGTCCAAAGTAGAAGATGTGAGAGGCTGGTGAGGAAAAAAATATTAAATAATCATTCCAGCCACAGAATAAGGTAAACATGGCAACCATTACCAGCACAGGAATGACATGTGATGTTATACAATAATGTTATACCAGGAAATGTCACTGCATGAAAAGTGAGATTTTCGTCCCCGTAAACCCCCGTAAACTCCCGCAGATCTGCCTGATTTTCGTCAGTTTCCGACAATTTGCAACCCGTGCTTGTCCGCGTTTGTCGTGCCACAAATTGTCGGAAACGGACTCTGACGTATGTGGAGAGCGATCAGCTGTACTAATGGCCCTAATTAGCATATGAATGCAGCAAACCCGCGCGGCTGGCCAGGTCTGGCTTGAATAACCTACTCAGTATTGGCTGAAACCACTATTCTCAAACAAGTGAAATCGCTCGTGATTGGCAGCAAAACCACACGTGGCCACGCCAGGCTTTAATTTTCTTACTGAGTATTGGACGGAACCACTTCTTTTTAAACAAGTAAAGTCGCTCGTGATTGGTTGGCATATATATATATTTACATATATATATTTATTCATATATATATTTATTCATTCATTTATATATATATTCATATATTTATTCATTCATATATTTATTCATTCATATGCTGTGTATTTATGTTATCCTACACTACTACACAATTATTATGCTACCATCAAGGACATGAATGAATTTATACAGGAAATGAACATTTGCCAGGAAGCTGTTTATGCAAAGAAAGAGCTTTATTAAAACACACACAACTATATACAACGCGTATCCAAACACATGCGTATCTAAAAATTAAAACTCCGTGAACGGTCCGTTTGCTTCATCGGGGTTGGAGGTAACAGGCAGCATTCCCTCCGAGGCAGGTCCGATGTGCAGACGCATACTGTGCGTGGCCCTGTACTTCGGCATCGCTTCTAACCGGGACTGCAGCTTAACACAGAGTTCAGTGAGATCCGGCCTACGAAATGGCGGCGACCGTACAATCCATCCAGAGACACCGCCGACGACGGCGGACTTCCAGAGTTCCACTTCCTCATCTGCCAACACACTCTGCCTCGCCTTCAGCAGCTGAAAAAAAAAAACAATGAATCAGCGCACTGCATACGGACACAACACATCTATCAATGCACCTGAAAAATAGTCACCAAATAAAGTCTTACCATCTTTCTTCTGTCCCGACTCCGAGCAGATAGCCTGGCAGCCTCCGCACGCAGCGTGCTGGCTAGCAGCGTGTATCTGAAGCTCCTGCATACCGTCTCATAATACGTCTTACAGGCAGCTGGAAAACAAATGAGAGGTATGAATAAAAAAAAATAAAATCAAACGCAAGTCACAGTAACAAGGAAGGAGAAAACATTAAAACAAGTCACTTACACACAATGTCGTCTTTATCAACATCGTGCAAATCCGAGCAAATAGGAGGTCACCGCCTCATTGTGAGGCGACTGTAGTCTGTGAGAAAAAAAAAAAGTACAGCTATGGTCGGTATCCATGTCCTTTTACCGCAGAATGAAAGCATATTCTTTAAACCTTACCCCTGCTCCGGTTCATAGCGCCTGCAATTAGTCTCCGAGTTGTTAAGACGGCATACTGATTCCTGTGAATCACAAAAAATACACTTTAATAAAGCTTTAGGCTAGGCTGCTTTTAGCTTACCTAGCTAGGCTAGGTTGCCTTTAGCTTGCCTAGCTAAGCTAGGCTGCTTTTAGCATAGCTACCAGTAATCGAACTTATATTTACCGCTAGCGTGGCGTTGTGCACCCGTCTTCTCTTCCTCGAGTTCGTATATCCCGCAAAGTTGCTCGACTGCCGAGCCGCCATCTTGTCCTCTATGGACTACAACCTGGAGTGCATCGAATTCTCCAGCGCTCATTCATGTCGGCAGTCGTTGGGCAAGCTGACGAGACAGTCCGCTGATAGCAATCAGCAGTTTCTTCTCGTCAGTCTGCGGGCTGGCCGAAAGTTGTGGACTAAGAGCAGTTGGAGGCGAGTTGAACGCGAGACGTCGTGCAGCCATTGTTCACGTAACAACAAAATACAAACACGGTAACTGGAGATTAAGTTCTTCTAAGTGTAGTAACACAAACATGTCTGCTAATATGCTGGTCTCGCGAGAAGTCGTAGTGCACAAAAGCTCACACGTGATTGGACGATGGGGCCGAAGGCTCATCAGGCTCCTCCAATCACATACGACGTCATTGTTATACGGAAGGACTCGCGAGAAGAGCTCGCGTCGCTCCATTCTAGAAGGTGGCGGTAATGCACCTATAAATTGTTTGCAATTGCAATTGTTTGTCTCCATAAGATTGAATTTGAGCAGGTGGACATTAGAGATAATAAATGCAACAACAAGTTTTTGAATCAATATTCTATAAATAATATGTACCCAGGAAGAACAAAAAGCACAGCTCTCTTACAAAATTTTAAGAAATCTATGATAGTCAAAATTAGGACAAATTATTTGAAATTCCCAATTCCTCCTAAATATAAAGAATTACAATTTAAAATAATAAATAACATATATCCTTCAAATGAGTTTTTAAGAGAGAGATTTAAGTTTAATGTTGAGAATTGTGGCTTTTGTACAACTCAATTGGAAACAACTAAACATCTTTTTTATGAATGTAAAGAAGTATTAAACTTATGGGATCAACTTCGAACCTTTCTGTCTTCTAAAACAATAAATTTAGATTTTATTTCCTGGCAAAACATTCAATTCGGTTTATCCATTAAAGAAAAAAAATTTGGAATTTTTAATCAATATTCTAATAATTGTAACAAAGTATTATATCCATAAATGTCGCTATGCAAAATGCTCCCTCTCAATCTCTGCTCTCAAAAATGAACTTTCCCTTTTCAAAAGATGTCTGAGAAAGATGCAGAATTTAAATGCAATTAAATTGTTTGAGTTAATTGAAGAATTTCAGTTGGTAGTCCCCACTGATTAATTTACTTTAACTACTATTATTATTTTATTTATTTTTATTTATTTTATTTTATTTTATACTTTGTTCCAGCCTGTGCATTTAATTTTATTTTTCAAAAGCAGGAGTTGTGATATTTCTTCTTGTATTGAAATATTTGTTATTGACTTGTTATTTGAGATTGTTATTGTTTTCTTATATATTCAATAACAAAAAAAAAGAAAAAAGTGGAAATCTAAAAAAAAAAATTAACCATTACAGCCAACTGATTCTGATTAAAACTAATTTTTGAAGTAAATTATTTTGTGTATTTTTTTTACATAACATTTGCATACACAGTAATCTAGCGTACTTTAATTAAATAAATCAATTCAAGCTAAAATGTAAGAGTCTATAATTAGGCTATACTGAGCCTGATCTATTTCTACCATCTATTTGGGGGATATTTATTGCCACACTTTGGGCCACTTAAAACCAATTTAGCATGCTGACCTATGTCCTTATGACCACAGTGTACCAATCTTCTGATGGCTACTTCCAACAGGATAATGCGCCATGTTATAAAGTGAATCATCTCAGAATCATTTCTTGAAACTTTTCCACTTAAGTAATTGTGAATTGAGCATATTGACAGACAACATTTTATTTTTTATCTTAAATGCAAATTTAAAAAAATAATAATTACTGCTCTAAATGTATTGCTCTGTCAGCTAAAGATCTGTTTTGGTCTCTATACTTTAATTAAATAAATCAATTCAAGCTAAAATGTAAGAGGCTATACCTGATCTCTTTGTATCAGAGATTTTCTTACCCAGGGTTGCAGGGGGGGGTTTACCCCCCCCCCTGCAACCCTGGTTTGCATTTGTTTAGCTCACAGCATGTTCATTAACATGTTAAAGCCTCCCCTAGAATTCCATGGGGGGGAGGCATTGGCGGAACACTGCCTAAGAAATTCCACGTCAATTTCTGACAATTTACGGGAGTTTTCGGCGAAGGTTGCAAATTGCCGTAAACTGCCGCTAACCTGAAGTTCCACGACAATCTACAGTGCCGTATATTGACGAAAATCCCACTTTTCATGCAGTGTGTTGATGTCAATGGGCAAAATGAAAATTACTTCTATCTTAAAAACCAAATCAGCACAAACGATAGTTTTACCTGCACAAACAAATTAACACTGAAAAATTAGGCTGGATGGTCTTGATACAATTCCGAGTTTAATGGGGGTTAGTTAAGCTCTGGGTGACTTAAAAAAATATCATTAATAACTCTGAAACAACAACAGCACATGTGATCTTTTTTTTTATTTTATTTTTTTTATTACAAATTACAATTTTAAATGCAAAAACCAAAACAGAAAGAAAATAAGTAAAGCGTGCTACTCTTTAAAATTTACTTCCCTACAAACATCTGTCTTTTTTCTTCACATTATATTTAATGTTACCATGACATGATTTTATTTTTTAATGTGTAAAGGGTTTTATGATCAAAGGACAGACAAAAGATAGTAACATGTTTGTTCACTACATAGCAGTCTACAGGTAGCCTGTAATTTAGGACTTGTTGGGATCCTCAGGCTTGCCCACCAGAGGGCGCCGAGGATCCTCTTCTGTTCCGTGTTTCTTTCCTTTAGGACTGGAGTTACTGCTGGGATCTGGAGATTACCCTCTGTCTCCAGCAGAGTGCGCCGTGGGCAGTGGCGGCTGGTGAAAAATATTTTTGGTGGGGCTGATATAGCCTAGTGTTTGTCTCCAACTAATCCGGAATAAGAATTCAAATAAACAATTGGACAATACATACAATTTAACAGTAAGGATTTAATTTACTATATAATAACAGTAACAGTGATGATTTGGATCACTGTGACGGGGTTCTTTGGCCTCCAAGAATCCAGGCTCAGTCGGGTTACCGGTGTTGGTGATTTATTGTGCTCAAAAACTCAAAACAGGGTGCAAAAGAAACTAAACATGTACAAGATACTCTGGGCCTCAGCCTCCCTCCAGTTACCAGCAATGTAACAAAGAAACAGAAAACAAAAATTGCCGCTTTTCTTCCCACAGCCCTCATTAAATAGTTTAAGCCCCTCACCTCAGGCTCTCTTATTTCTGATTTCTTCTCATAAATCAGTTTTGTCCATATATTACCTCCACAAACAATTGATGTACAAAAACAAATAATTTTTACAACTTAATTCTTTTACACAGATATATTGACTTATTCAATTACACCAAACTGGGTTTGAACCCAGCAAAGACGCAGCCAGACTGAAGATGACAAGTCCCCATAGCATAAACACGTACACACCCACACCCCCCACACACCCACACACACACACACACACACACACACACACACACGGCTAACCCCACTGAAATATTAAGTGTGCACCCTCAATACTCCAGCAGGTAACCAGGACAGCTTGTGTGTTTTAAGTTAATGGAGCTACTTGGCTCAGCGCGAGCGGATTGGTCCTCACAAACACAGTATAACAGGAATGTGTGTGTGGCGTGCAAAGTTAGAGGATGTGGATTCGTCACAGTCACAATAACCATGACATGAAATTTTCATATCCTACAACAGGGATGTTCTTCTGGCAAACGGGTAGATAAATAAGGATCTCACCGAATTTGGTGGAAGCTGCATCTCGTTCGTTACATTCGCCATCTTCCCTTTAATTGTCTGCACCTGCGCTTGGGTTCAGAAGCCTGTTAAAGTGCAGTATTTCAGCGCCCCAAGACCATAAAGTTCTGAGACGCTGATTGGCCATTAAATTCACCTAGCAATAGTACATGATTGACAGATTCTCTGCAAATGTGGGTCAGTCTGATCAGAGCCCCCAGAACAGAGACGGTAGGAGTCTGTCTGTGGAAATCCACAAATGAATGACAGTAGATAGGGAAATGTAGTTTATTTAATTTGTTTTGCTTATATGTAAACACTCTAGTGAGTAAAACTGACATTTATGAGTTAATTTCTAAAAATATATTTTACGTTTCTCTCTTCTTATCAGGGAAGGCGTTAACCCAGCGCCCCCTATGGGCCGGCCGCTACTGGCCGTGGGTCTCCTAGGGCTGGAGTCTTCCTGCACACCTGTTGTTAATCCTCTCATCAGGAGACCTCCCCTTTATAAGCCCCTGCCAGACCTTGCTTCCACGCCGCAGTGTTGATCTTAGTTGGAAACCTGTCTCTGGTCTGAAGCTCAGGAAGAGCTGCCTCGCTGGAAACCTGTCTCTGGTCTGAAGCTCAGGAGGAGCTGCCTCACTGGAACCCTGTCTCTGGTCTGAAGCTCTGGAAGAGCTGCATGACAGGAAACCAGTCTCAAGCCTGAAGCTCTAGGAGAGCTTAACCTGCTAATCAGCCCTGGTGAGCCAACCTGAAGGGTCCTATGTAGAATCACCCTGAAGAATCCTTTGTGGATATTCCCTGTTGTTCTCTGCAGTGAGCTGGAAGCTCACCTTGAAGAATCCTATGTGGATGATCCCTGTTGTTCTCTGCAATGAGCTGGAAGCTCAGCCTGAGCAATCCTATGTGGATATTCCCTGTTGTTCTCTGTAGTGAGCTGGAAGCTCAGATCAAGGTCTGCCATGCTAAGCCTGAAGCTAGACGCTTAGCTTCCCATGAACTCTGCTAACCAACAGCCTCCAGTCCCAGTTAAGACTTTAGTGAACCAGCCCTGAACCTGTTCCAGAACTTGTTCTTATCGTGTGCTTGTGAACCTTAATAAACTCTGTTGAACTTTTACTCCATTTTCCGTGTGTGTTCTGCATTTTGGGCTAGCTCAGATTACCCATCATGACAGAACACTGCGGCCAAACACCAAGCCCAGCAGATCACCTCCGTCGGTGGATTGAGGAACGGGACGCTCAGATCCATGGACATGCACAAACCCTCCGTGAGTTACATCTGAATCAAACATTCGCTAGCCACTTGGATAATGCTAACGCCACGTCAGCGGCACGTCCAGCCCCGAATCCACTTCCGTTTCCTAGGTCACCGGTAGTGACGTTACTTCCTAGTCAAGATAATAATCCTCCTTTCTGGTCAGAACACAGCCCGTCATTTTCGTCACTCAGTCCTTCTCTGCCTGAGAGATTTTCCGGCAATCCATGTAAGCTCAGGAGATTTCTGTTTCAGTGTCGGTTATTTTTTAAATTTTATTAGTCTAGTTTCCTGTATGATAAGGAAAGGATAGCTTTTGTTATGTCATTTCTGTCCGGAGATGCTCTTGAATGGGCGGAGACCAGATTTCCGTCCAAATCTAGTTCCAACTGTACCTATGAAACATTCATCCAGGAATTTGAAAGAACCTTTAGTCAGATCACCAAGTCCATCGTTTCTTGTAGTCTTCTGGAATCTAAACAGGGAAATAGATCCGTCGCCGAGTTTTCTTCTGAGTTCCAGGAAAGAGCAGCCGTTTCCGGGTGGAACGAGTCTGCGCTCAAGACCACTTATCTCTTAGCCCTGAACGAACCCGTCAGAAACGAGCTTTCATTTTACGTCGAGCCAACTAACCTTGAGGACCTCATAGAACTAGCCATTGGTTTAGACATAGCACTACAAACCAGATCCAGTTCCCTTCAGCGTCAGGTTAGTCTCTGCTCACATTTACTCGACCCTCACTTAGCTCCAACTGTCAAAGGACTCAAATTAGGCCCACAAGTTAAATTTCAATCTACTAGAGTTCCCCGCCAGCCTGATCAGACACCTGAACCTGTCACTTTCGTTCCTGAACCCGTTCCCATGCCCGATTCCCTAGCCACTGAATTAGTAATCCGTTCTGGAACCCTTATTTATCAACCGGTTAATTTGTCGCCAGATTCAATCAGTGAACCGGTTAGCTTAGCTCCAAAGACCCCTCGGCGTAAGAAAAGGCGTCGCCTTAAGTCAGCTCTGTGCCGTCTAGAGACCCCTGGGTCAGCTCTGTGCCGTCCAGAGACCCCTGAGTCAGTTCTGTGCCGTCCAGAGACCCCTGAGTCTGCTCTGTGCCGTCCAGAGACCCCTGAGCCTGCCCTGTGCCGTCCAGAGACCCCTGAGCTTAAACTTAAGAGGGCTTCAGAATTTGGAGTTGGTGAAGATATGCCTTCAAGAGCCCCTCAGCAGAGGCCACAAACTGCCAAGAGCCCTCTACAGACGCTTCAAGCTACCTCAGAGACTGAACATGTGCCTCCTTGGGTGGTCTCCCCTGTTCCTGAGATGGAACCACAGTCGGTGGTTTCCCCAGTTCCTGAGGTGGAACCACAGTCGGTGGTTTCTCCAGTTCCTGAGGTGGAACCACAGTCGGTGGTCCTTCCAGTTCCTGAGGTGGAACCACAGTCCGTGGCCCTTCCAGTTCCTGAGGTGGAACCACAGTCGGTGGTCCTTCCAGTTCCTGAGTTGGAGCCACAGTCGGTGGCCTCCCCAGTTCCAGATGTGGAGCCGCAGTCGGCCACCTAAGACTCTGCTCCGTTGCCGGATCCTCGGCCGGCCTTCAGAACCTCAGCCATGCCTCCGGCCCGGCAGTGATCCTCCTAAGACGCTGCTTTGTCTCCAGCCCTGCGGTCGGCCTCCTGAGCACCTGTCTCGCCTCCAGCCCAGCGGTAGGCCCCCTGAGAATCGGCCTCACCTCCATCTCAACGGTCGACCTGCAGCTGCTACGCCTCTGCTGCCGGTCCCTTGGCCGGCCACCCGAGACTCTGTCCCGCTGCCGGTCCCTCGGCCGGCCACCTGAGACTCAGTCCAGCTGCCGGTCCCATGACCGGCCACCGGAGACGTTGCCCAAAAAATTTTCTGGGTTTTCTTTTGTTTTCATCCACCGTAAGTGGATCATTTTCTGTTCTGGACTTTGTTTTTGTTTTTGCCCTCCTGGCCTGTCTCCTCCATCGCCAACTCTGGGTGGGTTGTTCTTGGACTTTGTTTTTTTGTTCCTGGCCCTCCTTGCCTTAGTGCCCCCTCCGCCCACCCTGGGTGGGTTGTTTTTTGTTTTCTGGACTTTGTTTTTTGTTCCTGGCCCTCCTTGCCTTAGTGCCCCCTCCGCCCACCCTGGGTGGGTTGTTTTTTTGTTAATTTTTGTTGGACTTTTTCAGGGGGCGTCTGGAATCCGCCCTTGAGGAGGGGGCTCTGTTGGGATCCTCAGGCTTGCCCACCAGAGGGCGCCGAGGATCCTCTTCTGTTCTGTGTTTCTTTCCTTTAGGACTGGAGTTACTGCTGGGATCTGGAGATTACCCTCTGTCTCCAGCAGAGTGCGCCGTGGGTCTCCTAAAGCTGGAGTCTTCCTGCACACCTGTTGTTAATCCTCTCATCAGGAGACCTCCCCTTTATAAGCCCCTGCCAGACCTTGCTTCCACGCCGCAGTGTTGATCTTAGTTGGAAACCTGTCTCTGGTCTGAAGCTCAGGAAGAGCTGCCTCGCTGGAAACCTGTCTCTGGTCTGAAGCTCAGGAGGAGCTGCCTCACTGGAACCCTGTCTCTGGTCTGAAGCTCTGGAAGAGCTGCATGACAGGAAACCAGTCTCAAGCCTGAAGCTCTAGGAGAGCTTAACCTGCTAATCTGCCCTGGTGAGCCAACCTGAAGGTTCCTATGTGGAATCACCCTGAAGAATCTTTTGTGGATATTCCCTGTTGTTCTCTGCAATGAGCTGGAAGCTCAGCCTGAGCAATCCTATGTGGATATTCCCTGTTGTTCTCTGCAGTGAGCTGGAAGCTCAGATCAAGGTCTGCCATGCTAAGCCTGAAGCTAGACGCTTAGCTTCCCATGAACTCTGCTAACCAGCAGCCTCCAGTCCCAGTTAAGACTTTAGTGAACCAGCCCTGAACCTGTTCCAGAACTTGTTCTTATCGTGTTCTTGTGAACCTTAATAAACTCTGTTGAACTTTTACTCCGTTTTCCGTGTGTGTTCTGCATTTTGAGCTAGCTCAGATTACCCATCATGACAGGACTGTTTCCACAAACTGCACTTGGCTTGAGAATTGCAGTTTATCCACCGAAAATATGCACCCAAGTGTGAGCAAATCTTTTCAGCAAGTAAAAGGCAGGCAATAAATAACAAATAAGATTTTTTTGTGCCCTAAAAAAATATATCCTACTTGGTATACAAAGTCAAATATAAATCCATCCATTGACTAATTCTTTTCAAAATGTCTTGCATTGTTTAGGCCACTATAAATTATACAGTGTATTTCAGAGACATACAGTCATACAGTGCTTTTTTATTTACAGTAAAATAATATATATGCTCAGTGAAGTTAGGTAACTGCAAAAAATACAGTAGCACAGTGTAATTACCTTTTTTTTAAGCAGTAACATACTGTGAATTTGATAACAGTAAGAGGACTTTAATATAAAAGTGACATACAAGACAGTTTTACAGTGTAGGGGAAAACAAGATGGGGTATTAACAAAAAGGTAACAGACTTGACAATCAAAGGCATATCAATTTTTGCACATTTGGATGGTGCAACAGATAAATTAGTTGTCAGAAAGGCTGCAGTTGGAGTACATGACAACTTTTTCAATTGAAGTTTGTAGGTTTGATGGAAGAAAAACAATTATTTACATATCTTTTGGGGAAAGTTTTAAAAAACACTCTCTTCAAGGACAGTATTTCCATTATATTAGCATAACCCTAAAGACAGGCTTTGTTTTAGAACACAAAGGTTGATTGATTACTCCTAAATTTGTGTCGTCACAAAAGCGCTAATACACAAGGCAAACGCACAGGTAGCCTCCACTTTGCTAGGGGCAACAATAAACAGTTGTCAAGTATGACAAAAATAATGATGTGTTCATTGTAACAAGATTTTTCTATAGCCTTGCATCCAATAGTTGATTTTTTTTCATTGTTCAATTTGTGCAATGTTTCTTAAGAGACTTATGAATCACTTATCTGCGGAATTCCTTCAGTGTAATGTTATTTACTTAATTGATGGTTCCAATGAATGTTATGTAAGGTTAGTGTTTAAGTACCATGAAAGAAAAATGTTATATTTGATATTTTTCTAAACCTTTGATTTAGAAAGTAGTGGTATACTCTGTTTCTGTGCACAAGGTGGCTCAAGATGATACTCATCTTCCAGTTGGTTGTAAATAATTGTTCATGTTGTATTGACCTCTTGTTGTAATGCCCTTGAAATTGAAATAAAGACCAGCCCAATGGTTCATGGCCTAAGAACATGAATAGAGGTAGATATAAGACACCAGTTTAGCTGTTTAGCCTATTGTTGGGTTTACTTCTACAAGAATTACAAAGCAGGCGGTTTCTCTATTGAAAATGAGCCAGAACCACAGGCGTAAATGCAGTCTTCCAGGCTGCACGGAGAAAGAGGACATTTTTCACAGTCTTCCCAAGGATCCAAAGACTCGACAGGAATGAATTATTTTTGTGTGACAGAAAAATTGCAAATTTTGATGCTCAGCTGTTCATTTGCTCTAAGGATTTTACTTAAGACAGCTTTCAAAATCTTGGACAGTTCAAAGCAGGATTTGCTAAACTTTTTTTACTGAGATGAGGGGATGTTCCCACCATAAGCCCATAACAACTGCAAGCTGTAAGTAATATTTTGTTGCTCAGCTGTTGATAGCAATGCTAGCATATCTATGGTGACCAGATTCTGAAAAGGAGGACACTTTCTTTCATAGATGTGTACAGCTTTACAGACATTTTCATTTCTTAAAGTGCAGCAGCGATCAAATGTAAACAGTGTGGGAGAAAAAACATAGTGCGAAAAAACGCATTGATATGGAAGTTCAGAGTATTGAATATAGATGGTGCAATTATGCAGAGTTTTGGTATGGTCTTGTCAGTGTGATGCAAAGTCTTTGACATGAAAAAGAGTTTTCTCAACAGTTCAGCTGTCTGATGGCGGTGGGGAAGAAGTTGCTTCGGAATCAGCTTGACCTGCATCAAATGCTGCGAAGCATTCAATGCACCGGTCTTCTTATTTAGAATGTAATAAAGAATATTTATTTTTACATAAAGTCATGAGTTTTAAAAAAATTACAAGTGAGGCAAGTTTATTCCAAAACTATAGACTTTTATTTCTTTTTACTCAGAAATGTAACCAATTCAGGTGCACAACACCTTTTAGTTTACTGAAGATGAAAGTGAGGAATGGGTGATCGTCTTCATCGTCCTCGTTTTGTTCTCTTCATCTTCGTTTACTGTACTTTACAGAGTTTTCCTGTGTGTGTTGCAGATATACTTTTTGCACTTACTGCGAATATATTGTTTTATATTGTTTCTCTGTCCATCTTGGGTCCACACACTTCCCACAAGCTAGAATAATGAAAAGATCAAGAATTTTAATAATACCTCTTTCTCTCACAATACATGAATGCAACAGCATCACACATGTACTTCGGGCTCTGCAGATTCTGGTTCTGTAGGTTGGAGGATAGGGCACCAGCATTTTCCTCCTGAATCCTGAATCCATTGTATGCCAAGATGTCCAACATGTCAAACAATATATCCAGTGGCCAGCGTAGAGTCCTCCATTTGCAGCTGTAGGCCTTCACCAGCTTGTATATGTTGTCCACCCCTCCTTTTGTGGCATTATACTCCATGATGATCTATGGTTAGTGATGTTCCTGGTCACAGATTCTACCATCCCTGTGCAGTGTACTCATTAGAACACTGATTATGGCTGCTGACGGCCTGATCCGGTGGCTGGCTGCTGCAGGCCTGGTCCATAGGCTTGCTGCTGACTGGCTGCTGATGGCCCAGTCTGTTAGCTGCCTGCTAATTGCTTGGTCCTGGCTGCTGAGTGCTTGGCTCTGTGGCTCGTCTTCATTTTGAAAATGGCAGATGCTCAATTTCATCATCTTCTACAGTGTCCCTACCAGACTGAATTTTAAGAAATGTGATCCTCAAATTCTGAAACATCTTCTTCTGATTCCTCTGCCTCTGCATCAGGAACAAAAACCTCTTTCTCTTCAAAAATAATTTCCAGGGCTCTCTGCATGTGGTATCTTTTGGCCATCTTGATCGGTTTTGATAAGAAACCACACTGGCAAAGCTATATTTATAGTCCATCTACTCCAATTTATAGCAGAAATAATGCGTGAAAACAAAGATTCCCACAAAATAGAGGATTTTGGGGAAAACGACAGCAGACAGTCTTGATGCTAGAAATTTGCAACATTGTTGCAACCGTGCGCATGAGTCAAACATGGTAGTTCACATCTTTTATTCCCAGGCGTTTGAGGACAAAACTCACATTTACAGTCCCACTTATTCACTCACTCAATATGACAGCAGGGCCCGACAGGAGGAGGACATAGTGTTGGTACACAGGACATCAGTTTCCACACTTCCTTTAGCGGACCCGGACATCTTATATGTAATAGAAATATGGAGAAGGGGTTTATGGCATGTAGTCATTAAAATTGTTTTCTTCACAGAAAATGAGCCAAGGCCAGTGTGTCTGAGTTTGAAAAATTAAATAATCATATCACTTTTCTTATGGTAAAAAATGAAAACAGGTCCCACAGACCCAAACACCACATAAGCCTTCAAAGGTAGGCTTACCTTTTAAGAAACCATCTTTATACCACCACAACAATTTTAATGTAATTTCTATGTAATTTCAGAGACTAAAACTCAGTGAAGAAGTGAACACCAAAGTAAATAAGAAATAACAACTCTCGATTAGTAAGCATACATACAATTGCTTATTTATATATTTGAACCTCATATAACTATAATATGTTATGAAACTGCTTTTGAAATATATATGATGTAAAATAAAAAATAAAATACTAGGAAAGTAGAGGAGGAGAGTCAAAAGTAATAAAAAATAGAAACAGAAGTTGAAATTTACTAAATGCATTTCGAAAAGGCAGACTACATAAAAAAAATGGCTATACATATAAGTCATTTTTGTGGACAAGCTTTAAACATTTTACAGTTTATCAGTGCTATTAAAACCCTAACTTTCATATGTGAAATTTGAAAGTATATCCTGAGTGCTATGCAGTAAAGTAAATAAAGAATCATCAGCTTAACCAGAGGCCATTGCAGTTTGTAAAACTCTTTTGTGCACACAAAGGAGTCCAAAAGCACTCTTCAGTTTGTACAAATATGAGTGGTCTGGGTAGTTTGATTACTGTTGGATAGTATACTCGCTTGGCAAAGGATACATTTCTTGAACAACCTATGAAAGTCTATTCCTTACAGAATCTCTCCAAAGCTGTGTCTGTTATTGTTCTGGCAGGAATATATGTAAAGGTCAGGCAGAATGGATCTCACAAAAAAGACTGAGATAGAGAAAAGGTTCTATATGAAGTAGAGCTTTATCTGTATATGAAAGAAAATATTTTCTTTTAAAGCAAAAAATTATTAGGGAGTATTTACATTTCATGATTGGGGTTTTGTGGGTGTTTTAACTGTTTTTCATGGAAGTATCTCACAATATGTAAGCATTGATACACATTTATTTGACACACAAATCAGCAAAATGTAATTGTTGTTGTTATGTCTATAAAGACCAAATTTAGGAGAAATTAACTTGATGAATATACAACAAGAGGAGTTAATTTAATTATAAAATAAACAAGGGTTCCTATACAGCTTTATAAAGGTTCAGCTAATGAAATAGTTGAGACGTGAGAAATAAATAGTTGATTATTATTGGCCACTCTTGCGACATAATTGATATTGTATTGTCTTTCATAGATGTGTTTTCGTCCTCTTTTATCACTTTTTAGTCAAGCAAATTTATTTCCTAAAGCTTTGGAATTTTGATGATAGCATACCACTGCTGTCCTTGTTATTTCTCTTTATTTATCAATGACACCTATTTTAGTCTTCCCAAGAATCCAGAGGAAGCAGAGGGTCTTGACTGAGAGGTGTTCAAACAGTTGTCTTCTGAAAGACAAAACAACCAGACAATGGTTTACGATATAATTCTTTTTTTTTAGATATTGAATTAGTTTTAGTTACATATACAGTGCATTTGTTCTAAGAAGGATTTTCTGATTTATTTCTAGTTTTACCTTGTTTTTAATAATACCTGCATTTATTTATACATTTTTTTTTTGTATCTCAGTTGATCTAATTTTAACCTGTCTACAGAGGTCCAGCACTTCTCAAACTTTCCAACATTTTGTGTTTAAAAAAAATAAAAAAAATAATGCAGAGGGTTTCTACATCGCACCATATTGGGAAGAGTAAATAGTTATGCTATTCCCTTATTATGTTCACAGAACTTACCTTTTAAGTTTCAGAATATTTATTTGGGGATCTGGAAGATGGTATGTTTTGTGGTTTGTTTGCAGGTTAAACTTTTTTCTGATACAGCTGATAAAAACACAAACTCACGTTTGGCTTTTGCTGTTACACATACACTGCAAATCAGGCAGCAATCACATCATGTGGCAGACAGCGGACAAAAAGAAAATAAGCAGAAATAAAATCACAAATGAGAGCACAATAGATATACATAATGTCAACATATTTCCAATTTAGAAAGTTGCCAGTCAGCTTGGAAGAGACCACAAAAGAGGTTATTTATAAATTGTAGAACTTCCATAAACTAAGAATTTTTTAATTTCTCGTGCATTTGGAAGTCCAAAAATGTTATAAAGAGTGCCTAGGTAGGGATAAATTTCATTGCAGCATTGGTCATGCTTAAAAATCTCTCAGGTTCACCTTTACATTCATTCTTTTTCGCAACCATGGGAAGGAAGAGAGGGGAATAGGATGAGCTGAGATGGTGAGAATTTGTCACCTATCTGGTTTTTCACACTTTTTGAAATGGGGTTGACAAACAGGCAAGAGCCATTTGTGAGCAGGCAGATTGTGACAGGGTTTCTGTCAGGACTGGCAACTTTAATTAGATGGCCAGAGCAGCCAGGCTGAGATGGAGCAAATACTTAAAGCAGAGGGGTCAAAGGTTCAATAACACATCCACCAGCATGCAATGCATTACAGCCCATTCTACACACGCAGAGTAACACTCAGTACCTGCACAACAAAAAATTATTTTCAATGTTCTGTTCAAGGTTCTAAGGTTATAAAGAGTTCATGACCTTCCAGCAACAGTTGTTTTACAGTTTAAGCTTATAGTGTATGCCATGTTAGAACAACGTATTAGCCGAGGTTTTAATACACAATTTGTTATTATTATTATTATTATTATTATTATTATTATTATTATTATTATTATTATTATTATTATTATTATTATTATTATTATTATTATTATTGTGAGATCTAACATTTTATTTTCCCCGAAACGTGTGACAAAAGCCAACAACATTGCTTGAACTATCTGGAAAGAGCACTTGGGCAGAATATTTAAAGCATTTTTTGCACCATGTTTTTTCTCCCACACTGTTTACATTTGATCACTGCTATACTTTAAGGAAAGAAAATGTTATGAAAGCTGTACATGAAAAATTGTGTTTTGTGTACATCCTGTGTATACAAAATGACAATAAAAGCTGTCTAAGTCTTAACTATTTGTTTAATATCAAACTAATATCAAACCAATAACGCAGGGTTAGGGTTCAATTGGTGATAACAACACACTGAGCCTACTGGCACAATCTAAAGCCATTCGATGGGATTAATAACTGCTAATAATGAGCATTTATTGTAAAGATAACATCCGAAGCACCTCCAAACAGCCACTTAGTATTTACTGTGTAATGGAAGACAGAATCAAGCTGAGAACCCATCATGATGAACAGATCAAGCTGATAAATGTCAGAATGCCCACTTAAAATGTCTAAACATTTCTAGCTGTATAAAACTTAATTCTTACTATCTTTATTTTCCTGAAATTCAGTTTCTGTTGCAAAAGTGTAATTTAGAAAATATATTATTATAGTTCAGTCTAGAAATGTGTGACTTTGATCTGGAAGAATATTATTTTTATGATCTACAAACGGAACAACAGAGAGGAGAGTACTTTTAATGAATGTAAAAATGGCCTGCCATAGTAAATGCATATAAACCTACACATTAACTTGAGCAACAATATTCGCCTTGGCTATCTTTCTCTCCTTTGTAGCTGCAGTGCTGTTTCTTTGTCTTTTAAACACATGCTGCATTTTTTTATTTTATGTTTTTTTATTTCTTCATTAAAGTCCCCAGTTCAAGTGGGTTGAAATAGGCAATGTTACCTACCTGTTTTCATGGTGACTCAATTTTGGCCTCCACTGATTATGGATTTTTAAACTTGTCACGCACCTGCTTAACTCTGAGTGGACCTACTTTGAGTTAAATGAACTAATTCATAGCAGCTGTTGTGAAACCAAAAATGTTAAAAGAGTTCAAAAACAAACCACTGGGATTTGTTTTCCAAGTTTGAAGACATTTTGCTTCCCATCAGCTTTTTCAATTAAAAATGTTGTCAGGACTCCAGTCTGTGTGTTTGTCTTTTTGTGTTGTTCTCCCTTCCACCAGCAGGAGGCGCCTGGTTCTGGTCCCCCTCCTCACACACCTGATGATGGTTAGCGGAGTGCTCTTAAGCTGCTGATTGCAACTGCCTCGATGCCAGAGTGTTTGCCAGTTTTGGGTACTCTAGCCAAGCTGAGTTTTTGCTGAGTAAGACTGAGTTCTTGCTCTACCTGAGTTTTAACTTTGTTTTTTTTGTCTTTGCCTCTCGGCAGGAAGTCTTCCTGCAAACTGAATCTTTTCGGACCTTCTCTCCCTCAAGGAATCAACTGAGCCTCGAACCGAGCTGGGGATTCAAAATGGAGGTTTGGATCCTTCTTCCTTGAAGAGGACATTGAGTTAACTCTCTGAGCAAGGGAATCATCTCCATTATGACCCGTTCTAGTACAGCAGGAAATCTGACTGATAGTCAGCTTCTCCGTTCACCAACAACCATCCGAGTTCTGGGTAAACCCTGTTCCGCCCTCCACCGAATCAGAATAACACTGGAAAAACAGCACACAGATTGGGGTCAAAGATCCTACAACTTCTCTGGAAAAGTGAGTCAACCACCAGATCCTCTGCTTCATATCCACGAATGAAATTTCCCACTGAGCCTGAACTAATCGTTTGTCTTCCCTTCACCTTCCAGTTCCGGTCGAGCTGAGTTCTGAGCAACTCCGCACCGAGCCTAAACTCTTCAATAAACCTGTTCAACTTTTTATCTGTGTCTCTCTGAATTGGTTTCACTGCATGTGGGTCCAAGCTTTAGATAAAATCATGACAAATGTCTGGATTAGCGTTGAGTTCCAAGCTTTATAGATCAGTCCGATAAAGCCTTATTATGGTTTAGAAAACAGGCAAATTGAACTGAAAGAACAGGTCCACCTTGTAGTAATGGGGAGTTGTTGAGGTCATTGTTGGCCTGCAGTATCCAGTGCTGGCCTAGGCCTCTGAAAAGGGAGTTGTTAGTGTCATTGTTGGTCTGGCTAACCAGGCAAGATGTTTTTGGCCCCTGCATAGCGATGGGGATTGAGATGATAGTGGGAAGGAATCAACAATAATGCTGCTTTTTAGGTTTTTGAGAGCCGGAACCTGAGACCACCCCCTCTGTTTACGGTTGTTTATTCTCGCTTAACACTAGGACACCAATAATTCTGATCGCACTAGAACTCCCACTGGCCGTTAATTTGACGGGTGGCATTTTTCCCAATGGATTGCATGAGTAGTGATGATGTCAAAACTGAAATCATTCTAGTGTGCATAAAAAACCCATTATGGATATGTAAACCCTAAAATAGGTCAAATATATATTTTTCAAAGGTTTTATTGTATGCTATTATTATAATTTGTAGTCTAAATTTGTATTTAAATAAATCAGTGAAATACGACAGTTTTTTTACACAGGTTCAAAGTTTGAGATTACAATTTTATTTACAGAAATTGATTGATTATCCCTGAACATTTCCCACACACAACCTTTTCACATTTATGACAAACATATGAGCTTTTTTTTGGTTTGTTTGTTTGTTTGTTTTTTGGAGGTGCTGAAGCTCCTGCGCTGTTTGTGTCTTTGTCTGTGTGAGTGAATTTTCTATACATTTAAATGTTGAGTTTTCCATCTGCTTCCATGCCCACCAAACAGTCAAGAAAAGGTTGCTTGTTATTATTGGTTAGGGTTAGGTCTATTGATGTTGTGGTGAACCAAGTCTATGTGTCTTGTGAAAGCTACCACTTCTTTTAGATGGATTTGATGAATGTGTCATCCACATATCTAAACCAGAGGCTTGGTGGTGTTCCTCTGAAAGTGCCAAAAGCTCTCTTTTCCATTTCTTCCATGTAAAGATTGCTACAATTAGTGACACTGGAGATCACTTTTGGTCTCTTAACAAAACCCTTTAGCCCACACTGCTTTCCAGGCACCGCACAATGGCAGCCCACTGCTCCCCAAGGGGATGGGTTCAATGCAGAGGGTGAATTTTTTTTTGCTCTTTACTTGTGACAGTGTACTGTAATAACAATAAAAAAAATTGCTGGAAAAACAGAAAAAAAAAAAATCTGACACTGTTCAGAATCACCCTCAAACAACTCTGGGGAAGATAGATTCAGCTCATGACTAATTGACCTAGTAACCAGTGATGTAGACACGTACGCTGAAGTGAGCAGAGGTGTGAAAGCAGAAGAAGCCTGAGTGAGCAAATGAGTGAAGATTTCTCAAACACCTGATTCAAGTTGAGTAATACTCAAAAGCCTACACGCCACTGTCTGTCTTCCGATGGGTTGATGTTTTGGCCAGATTATTCTGTCAGGACTCAGAACGTTGGACCCAGAGTTCAGGCAGACAGACTGAAGTGATTTATTAAAAATCATTTATTAATTGCTTGGAGTTCTGCGTCTCATCAGCTACATGTAGGCCTACTCCCAAGATTTCTCCCAAGTTCATGTCGAATACCACCATCTCCATCACATTTTCAATAAGGACCTAGCTTTTTCTCTTCCTCCTCACCGCCATATGGACTACTATATTAATCTCCTCCCCAGGCTCCTTTACCTTCTGGCTTATTATATAACGCTGTCCAGGTCTGAACTGGATTTTTTGGAGAAATTTATAATTGATTCTGGTATTATCAGACCCTCCTCATCCCCAGTAGGAGAAGGGTTCTTCCTTCTGGTGAAGAAAGATGGTTCCCTAAAACTTTGCATTGACCATCAAGAACTCACTGTCAAAAAAAGTACTCTTTGCCACTTTGCCTGAGCCATTGAATCTGTCCACAGGCTTCTGTCTTCTCCAAACTGGGTTTGTACCCTATTATCAAGATCCGAGAAGGTGATGAAGGGAAGACAATCTTTAAAACTCTTATTCGGTATTTTGAAAACCTAGTGATGTCCAGTGATGGGAAGTAGCACCATTACAAATACTGCCGTTACTAGCTTAACTCATCAAACTCAGCCAGCAAACATCAACAGTGGACATAGTTCTAACCTAAAATGTGTAATTTGAAAGCAAAACAATGCTGTGTGTATCAAAAATTTATTTAAAACTAAAGACTGATTTGGACTGACTTATTTGGTTTGATGACAGTTGCTGTATTAGTCTGAGACATATTAATATTACCGTGGCTGTAAGATATATGATTATTTCATTCATACCTGAATAGCAAGGTTTGATGTTTTAAATTTGAACATAACAATTAGTTGCGTTGAAAAAGAAGAGTTTGGTAAATAATTGAATTGATCAGATCTCTTTGTAAAAGTTTCAGTTATCATTCAATAGTAATGACTTGGAAAAAAGGATATTTAACATTAGAAAAAAGAAGCTGTTATGTATTTAAGCTACTTTTGTAATTTTATTTTAGCTTAGCTTGGTACATTCATCTGGTAGGTAGTTTCATTATAGTGGAGCTTAAAGTAGAATAAATTGTAGCTTAACTCACTACATTATCTAAGCATCTTTTCCAACACTGTTGATACCTTTCAGACTCAGAAATGCTCCAGCTGTCAAGCCCTAGTGAACATCGTGTTAAGGGACTTCATCAACATGTTTTTTTTTTGCTTTTTATTTTGTCTATTTAGAGAACACACTGATTTTCTCACAGAACATAAAACCCTTGTGCGTCTGGTACTTACAGCACCTTCAAGAAAACCATCTTTTCATAAAAGTGTGATTTTCATGTTTCTTCCATAACCTGTGTTCGATTTGTTTTTGGGGGTGGACAGGTGAAGACTGACCCCAGCAAAGTGAAAGCAGTCATTGACCTAAACCTAGCCATTGGCCTACTCCTAAATCCAGAAAAAACTATGAAAAACTACCAGTGATTTCTGGGTTTTGCCAACTTCTACAGGTGTTTCAGAAAGAGCTTCAGTATGATTGCATTGCTCCCAACTTCACCAAGAGAGCATCCTGCTGGACCCTGGCAGCTGAGAACACATTCTAAGCTCTTAAAGTCATAGGGAAATCATATTTAAATGTCAAATCCTTCTGGCTCAAACATGTATATAAATGTACTCTTTATCAAATTTTGAAAATTTCTGTTTTTAAAAGAAATCCTGTTTTAAAATCTGTGTTGGGTTTTTTTTTTCGTTATTTTATGCAGGCCAGTTAGTTATACGTCAGCTTGTACACCTAAATTCGGCCAATATCAACGGGATTCTGTCAGTCAAATTTTTTTAGGTCATAGCATCTTGATTCATATGTGGCAGCTAATATACATAATGGTTAAAATAAGAAATAATAATCATTTACTTTACCATTGAGCAACAGTTTAGTTGGTGCCTTCAAGTCGTTTGCCCATAGGAAGACATTACTTGGATATAACCTAACGGAATATCTTCAGAAGAGCTCCAAATTACTCAAAACTCATATGGGCGAGTAGAACATGATGTAATAACGTAAAATCAAAGACCCAATGTAAAAAAAAAACGGTGTTTACCTTTAAGCTACCAACTCATCTCCGAGTTCATCCTACGTTCCATGTCAAATCAGCACAGGTTATCTGCCCTTCATTACATTATGTATACAGGTAGCTGCAGTTCCACACAGGACAGCAGTTATGTTACTAACTTCGAAAATGACACTGCCCTGCTCTATTTGTTACAGGTACAGTAGCAGACACAGAACATTACCATGCCTTACCCGATTTCTTTAAATGGTGTGATGACAGTTAACTGGATTTTAATGTGATGAACATTAATCCAAACTGCCGGGCACCAGAATAATAAAATTGAACATATTTTGTCAGCAGGTTTCTACATTTTAAGTTAATTTAGATATTGATAAACTGTTTTAGGGGAGTGATCATAGCGTTCTGAATGACCATTGCTCTGTCTGCCTCTGGCACGTCGAGCCCCAAATCCGCCAACATCACCAATTTTTCCAACTCCAGCAGCTTCTGCTTTTGGAGCATGTCAAGCGCATCTGATGCTCAGGAGCTCATGTGCTGCTACTGCTGCTCAAAATTCAAGGCAGTTACTGTTAGTGGAATATGGTGGAAGAGGATTGTTTGTACACTTTATCATTTTCCACAATTTCCCCATTGTGGGACAATAAATTGTTGCACATTTATGAAATTGACTTTAAGAGCAAAGATGTGGTTTGGATTCTTGAGTAAAGTTCTTTTAAAGCTTTTTACATATCCTGTAAGTAGTTAGGATTTTTTTCTCTTACTTAAGATGACAAAAACAAGAAAAAATTGTTTGCCTCTGAATATCCACGCTTTGAGGGAAGCAGGGCTTCCTGCAGATGGCTTCCTGCAGAAGACCACAACAGCTACACAATGGCAAGCGGGGCCTTTTGTTTTTGATTGCCAAGGAGACGGAGAGCCTAATTCTTTCTCTGACTTAGAAGAATTATCATATAAATGTTAATATTTCCTCACTGTCTCTACTAACCGATCCTCAAACTAGACATCATGTCACAGTTCCCTAAACAGATTTCTGCACCGGAAATAGCTCATTTATTTCAGGTGAGGAAATCTTTCAAGTCAGCAAACAAAAATTAAAATTATCTGCTTTTCATACTTAACATCCAATTGCACCACTGTTCTCAGAAATGATGTGAGAAAAAAGCTCTGCTGGAACAGCTTTATTTTGGGAACAACCAAGACAGAGCTGCAAAAAAAAACTTATGACATTTTGTCCTAACAGTTGTGGTAGCATGAAAAAATGTGTTGTTTCATATGAAGTAAGCAGCAGCCTTAAGTCTAAAGTGAGATAGACAATCCTCCTTTAAGTCTAATCTCTTTGGCTACATGGTTATAGTCAAGTAATATTTTAATTTAACAAAAACAACATACAAACAGTTGAGTGGCTAATAAAAAGTAGTATATGAATTAAATATCAAGATCTTAATTGCAAAGCTACTGGAAAAGCTCCACATGACCTAAAAAGCATGTGGAATTTGAACACTACTAAATCTGGGGGACGGGCTACCTGATTGCACCCCTTGTTCCTACTCTCCAATACAGTGCTGCTCACTCCATTGGCCCTCGACCCATCCTGCTCCCTCTCTCTCCAACAAACTGATATACTTTAAAGGCTGCCGCAGGCAAGGCCAGTTTACATATATCTAACTTGACAGGCGAGCCATGAGGAAACAAAACCAATGACCCATATAGATCCATTCAAATGCAGGGATGGAGAAAATGAGACACTGTAAGTCTTTTTCCTCTATCTGCCAGAGAGCTGTTGAATAATTTTTGTCTATTAAAGTGTGTTGTATTGTTGATTTAGCATCACATTGTTTTTCTCAATGTACACATGCCTTCAGTCTTGCCATTAACCCAGCTCTAGAAAGAGCAAACACGTCACCTTTCCTAGACTCTTTAGTACAAAGATTAGCTTAAAGTAACCAAACTGATAATATGACTTACAAAGAAACTACAATAAAATCTGATATTGTTTTAATAAAAGTGGCTTTTTTTGGTTCATGTTAACAACATGCCTTGGACAAGCAAATATTAGGTTATAATCTGAATGTGATGGGCTGGAATTAACTTAAATTTCCAATGGAGGTAGTTGAAATAGTAGAATTCTCGGTGAACCACAGTACATGTAACTGGATTCCTAAATATAAAACCTAATTGAGCTTTTTTAACAACAGCCTAAACCATATACTGTGCATTGCAAACAAGACGTTTTGTGTTTCCATATGTGTTATATATTAATTTAATGTATCTATATTATTAAATAATGTATTCATTTATCATGCTAGGATACTTGCTGTAGCTACCATAACACAGATTTGAATAACCTTTATCAAAGTGCGAGTATCTGTCATGATCTGTCCTGATAGCTGTCCTTAATTTTTCATGTCATTCACCTGCTTTGTTCTTCCTGGTCTCTTATCATCTCTGATCCCATCCACCTGTAGGTTCTGGTTTATATTCAGCTCAGTCCAGCTTTCTGGCCAGATCATTGTTTGATTTTTGTTTGTATCCTGTCTGTCGGTTTCATTGGTTAGTTTTATTTCCAAGGTTTATATCCCCTTTCCAGTAAGAGATTTTTCTGGAGTCCTTGTCTTCAGGGGAGTTTATTCCTTAGCCAGTGGTGTGAGCGTTTCAGCATTTCCTACTGTTTCTGATTTCCTGATTCTGCTCCCTCTCAAGCACTGGTCCTGTCTGTCCCCATCTGATCTTTTCGCCTGAACCTCCTTTGGACTCCTGCTGGATTCTGACTGTTTTCATCGGTGCGTTTCTGTTTGAGCTAGTTGCTCAACGCATGGGACTCTTAACCTGCCTTCATGTTCTGAGGATTCCTGGAAGCCTTGATCCCACTGCTCCTGTTTGGATTGGTACGTCTGATCTGAGCTGAGAACTCCTGGATCCCTGAACTGCTCCTGCCTGATCTGTTCTCCCCTGACCTGGATCGGCTTCCTGCATGTTCTCTGGGGCTGCAGCATCGGGAACACTCTGGGCGGCTCAGGGCCGCATATCGTTGGCAGTGCACTGGCTGATCCTGCCTATGATTGAGAGAATGGGCTGAGCTGTTAAACCAGGTAAGTGACTCACTCTAATAATCATCCCCTGCCAGATGATCATGGACACTTACCTGTGTTTCTCCCTCCAGAGCATCAGTTATTAGGCGGTACCCCGCCCCCCTCCTGCAGCCGCTGCTGAGCACAGCTCTGCGCTTCAGTTCTGTTTGTCTGTTTTGTTTTAATAAACGTTTTGAACTTTCCTAATGACTGTCTCACCTTAAATACTGGGTCCATCTGTCCCATTTTTTGACAGTATCCATTGGTAACATAATCCACACCTAAAGGTATTATAACATTCAATGTTATTCTTTCTTTGCTAAATCATCCGTGACTGGTAATTTTTCCCCTAATTTCCTTGGTGTGAAACATGTATCCTCCAAAAAAATACAAGCTCTGGCAGCTGAATCAAACATATAGCTCTCCAATGAACAAGTGTCATGAAACAAGTGTTATTATGCCATGCAGCCTTAAAACATATTTACATCATATAATGTTACAGCCATAAACTGTATTAGTAGTATAGAATTTCAACTGAAGGCAAAAAAAATTCTTCCAAAAGACAGAGTTTATGTATACATTAGGCCCCCTGTAGAAAAAACTTTTCTTGCATTGACAATTTCAAGTCTTTTTGGGAATGCCTCTACCAGCTTTGCAAATGTGAAGACTGAAATGCTTACCCATTAAATGGATTCCACATGTTCATCAGTTCAGTTGACTGATAACATGTAAAACCCTCGCTCCAGTCAAATCATACTTGTTGTTGTGTCTACCTATGTAAAACACATGTATGACAAAACATCCAAAGGCTTGCAGGTGCAGAGTTTATATTTTTGAGCTGATGCATGACATAGGGAGGGAAAACCGCCTTCTCCTGAAAACATTTTAGCATTGGCGACAGGAAAGTTTGCCTGTACTGTATGTGATTATTTATTGTAGTCCCTTGAATTACTGTTGCTAATATTATAATACAGTCTGAGTACCCCACCAGATATGTATCACCCATGTTGTGAATATCAAGTTATTGTTTGACCTCAGAGTTAGGATAGGTGTTAGGGTAGAAAGTACATTTATGTTGGTCTGAAAATATATGCTAACTAAAAAGAACACTGGCAGAGGGTAAGCATCCAAGATAAGAAAAAAATATCCAGCTAACAACAACAAATCGTCTGTTGTCATTTTGAGGGATTACATTTGAGTCAATGAGTTGATGCAATCAACTGGTTTTCCTTAGATAGAAAACTTTGAATCAATTTGACTGTATGATCTGGTGAACTGTAAAGTGCCTTGAGATGACATGTGTTGTGAATTGGTGCTATAAAAATTAACTGAATTGTTATGCTTCTATCTCATAAATCACCAAATCTCCTCATTTTTGTCTTGCATCCAACAAAGAGATGTGCAGTGCTGTGGCACTAGCTCATCAGACCATTCACCCATTCAACATAACCTATTTAATACTAAAACAAGCAAGAACCAATAAACCTGCATTAGTCATAAAGATGAAACTGCATGTAAAGAATGCTTGGCAAAGTTGTGATGAAAAAAGAAAGCTCTCCTGTTCGGCAACAGAAAAAAATTGTCTTGTATTAAAGACGCACTAGGGCTATATTACACAGTCACATGGTTTAAACATGATATTGCACAGGGTTCGCTTTGAATCAAATAGCTGTATTTACCTCATTCGAATGTGATCAAGTTGCTGAAGCAGAGACACATGTAAAAAACAGCAGGAAAGGTCTATCTATCTATCTATCTATCTATCTATCTATCTATCTATCTATCTATCTATCTATCTATCTATCTATCTATCTATCTATCTATCTATCTATCTATCTATCTATCTATCTATCTATCTATCTTTTAAGTTAAAGATCAAGGTAAAGAGGGTGAATCAGTATGAGCACTGTGCATTGCTGATTTTAAATAAAAGGTAATAATACATTTATTAATAATAAATGCATGTATTCTTACTTTTACGTTAAAATTATCTTCTACTTGGGGTTGGTCTATCGAATAAGATTTTTGTGAAATACACTGAGGTCTGTTACCATACCATTTCAAAATGTTAAATGTTTTATCCCTGTCTTTATCTGTACTCATCAGAAGAAAAATAATTCTGACTACTATAATTTAGCCTTAGTTACAAGCTAAGTCTTGTAGGTATATGGTAACAAGTAATTCAGCCTCAAGGGTATGCACCCTATTACATTAGCAAATGCTAGCATAGCCCAGGGTAATGCTTTCAAGAAAAAGTCATAATCAATGGATTAGAACCATAGCCTTTCAGACACAATCAGGTTAAGGTTTTTAAGCAGAGCTGGTATGACAAACAGTATATCTTTAATTCCATCTTTAATTGGAAGGTGATTACCGGATTAATAACATTCATTAAAGAGTACAAATGTTTTTTTTTTTATTTCTCTTCTGTGCTCCTATCTGTACTGATAACGAGTAAATAATCAGTTTCACCTTTTAATTTATGACCTTTCCTTTAAGGTTTTGTTTGGGCTTGCAATTCCAGACACCAGTGTATGGTTTGAGTTGATCTCCTGGTTATGTCTATGATTTGTCTCTGAGGTAATTGACAAAATCACCAGCACATAAACTTTAGCTAATTGGGAGGATTGCAAACAACTTGGAAATACATCTAAGATAATTAAAACATGATTCCTGCTTCTCTAAAGCTTACAAAAACCTTATGTTCTTTCAAATTGATGTGGAAAAAAATTGCTGTGTAAATATAAATTCATTAAATGTAATGTTAAACAAATAGCCAATCTTGACATGTGTTAGCTATTGCTAAATCTATAGATGATATTCTTTAATTGTGATTTTGAGGAATGGTCATGGAAATTAAGTTTCTTCTGAAATTTTGTTTACCAGCAAAGGTTATACAAATTAATGGTGTCATTACCCTTTGATTTAGAAATCCATTTTCATCTTTAAAAACATAGAGATTACAAACCTTCAGAGAAGGATTAAAAATTCCCATCTCAAACAACTCTTAAAAGAAAGATTGAGTAATTAAAAGAAGATTAAACATTATTTAATCTGTCTCCATCCATCCATCCATCCATCCATCTTCCTCCGCTTATCCGGGGTCGGGTCGCGGGGGCAGCAGCTTAAGAAGGGAGGCCCAGACTTCCCTCTCCCCAGCCACTTCTTCCAGCTCTTCAGGAGGAACCCCAAGGCGTTCCCAGGCCAGCCGAGAAACATAGTCTCTCCAGCGTGTCCTGGGTCTTCCCCTGGGCCTCCCCCCGATGGGACGTGCCCGGAACACCTCACCAGGGAGGCGTCCAGGAGGCATCCTAAACAGATGCCCAAGCCACCTCAACTGGCTCCTCTCGACGTGGAGGAGCAGCGGCTCTACTCCGAGTCCCTCCCGGATGACCGAGCTTCTCACCCTATCTCTAAGGGAGAGCCCAGCCACCCTACGGAGGAAACCCATTTCGGCCGCTTGTATCCGCGATCTCGTTCTTTCGGTCATGACCCAGAGTTCATGACCATAGATGAGGGTAGGAACGTAGATCGACCGGTAAATCGAGAGCTTTGCTTTTTGACTCAGCTCTCTCTTCACCGCGACGGACCGGTACAGCGCCCGCTTCACGGCAGACGCTGCACCAATCCGCCTGTCGATCTCCCGCTCCCTTCTTCCCTCATTCGTGAACAAGATCCCAACTCCTCCACTTGGGGCAGGACACCCCCCCTGACCCGGAGAAGGCACTCTACCCTTTTCTGGCTCAAGACCATGGCCTCGGACAGGGGCGTCTCTAGGATTAAGAGACAAGGGTGGCTCAGCCCCTAGAAGATAATGCGCGCGCCAATTTTTTTCAGTGCACCTGCTAAGGCGTTGTCTAAGACAAGGGTGTAACTTTGTGTTGAAAGTTGGTGGGGACGGCTCATAAGGAAAGGGAGCTACCTGCGCGATGCCTTTTTTTTTTTGTTGGAAAGGATAAAGCCAAAAAAATGCGAATAACATTTATCAATTTAATGCTTACAGTTGAAAACATAACTGTTACAATATTCACTTATATATTTTGTGCAAAAAATATCACATAAATCTAAACAGACAGTACAAATCAAAGAAATCAAATAAATATATCAATTTTGTAGAACATTTATTGACAGTCAATTTTGGGTCACTTTTTAAAATTAATTTACTTTTAAACCAGGACTCGGACAAGATCTTATGGGACCTTAAGCAGAATATGATTAAGCAACTCCGTCTTTCTGTCAAGAACATCCACCAGCAGGGTATCCAGGGGGGGATTTACCATTAGGCAATACTAGGCAGTTGCCTAGGGCCCCAAGTTCTGGGGGCCCCATAAAACTCTGTTTCGATGTATGGTTAATACAACTAATCCTTATTTGTGCACATTAATTATGTTTTTGATAAAAATCCTTTGGCTAAAATGCCATCAGAACGCTGATAAATAGAGAGGAAAAAAGGACAAGAAGAGAGGGACAAAACCTAGAACAAATAATGGATGTCTATTCTATTAACATTTCTCTATCTGTAGAATGGGTCTGTTTTATAGGTTTTCTTCTCAGGGGGCCCCCTGCCTGTCTTTGCCTAGGGCCCAATATTTCCTAAATCCGCTCCTGAGGGTATCAATACCGATTTGATAGAATCTGGGAGAGCGGACTATGTTCAACCATCCATTTTCTTTAACCTTATCCCTCAGTGGGATCAGGAGGTGCTGGTGCATATCTCTAGCCACGTTCTGGGTGAGAGGTGGGATCACCCTGGACAGGTCACCAGTCTGTCGCAGTATGTTCAACCAGCTTAAAAGTAATCGGTAATCAGATTTATTATTTGCACTTTTACTCAGTGAACTTTCTAACTCCCTTAAATCTGAAATTCCAATGCCAAAATTGTTTAAATCTTTTATCTTTGGACCCCCTGCAGAGTGACGTCACACCTGCAAGATCCTATCCTTACCTTCCTGCTAGATTGCAAAAAGCAGCTTGCTCATGAGTTGTCAACATAACACGCTAAATCTTAAATGTACGTGTACATATAAAAGAAAAAGGGGCGCAGTGCTTGCAACTGAATGGCAACACTATCAAAGTCAGGAAAAAGTTTTAAGTAAAGCCGGGATTAAAACAGTAGCTACAAGAAGCTTCAAATAAAAGGTGTTCTTTATGTTCAACCTAAACACCAACTCCGATAGACCATCAGTAGAGCAGGTGTTTAAATTAATCAATCACTGCTGCGAAAGCTTATAGCAGTGAAAGCTAATATACCACAGCCATCACTTAATAAACTCAAAATAAACAACCCTCTAAAAACGGAAAACTGTAATGGACTGAAAGTCCTGTTTTTTATGTGGGAAATTATTTGCGTGTGTTTTAGTATAATTCTGATATATTGGCGCTGTTGTCTGTTTCTATGGCAACGATACTGAATGTAGTGTAGCTTAGAGACCTGCATGGGTCGAGTTTTACCAACCCGCACCCGCCCGAACCCGTTAGGAGGACTACCGAACCCGACCCGTCACCCGCGGATATCTTCAATTCAAATGTTATGGGGAGAGGTTGGAGGGGGGTGATGGGGAGAAAGCAAGAGGCAACAGATTCTTTTTTCTAAGTTTTTTTGTCGGGGTTTGTGGACGGTGAGCAGCGGGGAGAACTTTTTTTATTTTCTTTCTGAGGAGCGGCATGAATGGGGTTTTAATCAGATATACACAGCACCGAAAGCAAAATACGTGTACAAAATATTGGTGGGGACATGTCCACACCAGTCCTTAAGGAAGTTACGCCTATGATTGTTCAGATTAACTTGTCTTCTTTATGGCTTTTATTCGGTGCTTTACTGCATTTGTTTTGGGAAAATATGAGGAAAAAATAAATACAGAAAAAAAAAATATTTTTTTTTAAATCGCAAAATAATTATAGGGTGGCTAATGCCAAAGAAAGGGTGACTGAAGCCACCCTTAAATAGGTCTAACGACGCTTATGGCCTCGGATTTGGAGGCACTGATCCCCATCCCGGCCGCTTCACACTCGGCTGGGAACCGATCCAGCGAGAGCTGCAGATCACGACCTGATGAAGCCAATAGGACCACATCATCCGCAAAAAGCAGAGACGCAATCCTAAGGCCACCAAAGCGGATCCCCTCAACACCTTGGCTGCGCCTAGAAATTCTGTCCATGAAGGTAATGAACAGAATCGGTGACAAAGGGCAGCCCTGGCGGAGTCCAACTCTCACCGGAAATGAGCCCGACTTACTGCCGGCAATGCGGACCAGACTCTGACACCGGTCATACAGGGACCTGACAGCCCGTATCAAAGGGCCTGGCACCCCGTATTCCCTGTCTCTAATTACAAATTCCCTCTTAGTGTGATGTAACATTACTGAAATAGAGTTCAACAGGAATGTTCTTCACTGTAACTTGCTAACCTGCTAACAGTGGAAGTTTTGACATCAGTGGTAACAGATCATTCAAGACTATAGATATAAAACATTGTAAAATCATCTAGAGTATTCTGGAGTGAAAAGAGAGTCAAGACAGTCAAATGTAATATATAATATTGTAGATGTTATTACTATGTTAAATCTTTACAATAATATGGTTTATAAAAGAACCATAAAGCAATCAAATAATTTATGGTATTTACAGTATAAGTATACTGGGCCAACCCATTTCTACTTAAAAACAGTAAAGATAAATAGACTGCATATACATTTCCTTTCATCTGACTTATTTTTGTTTTTGCAAAATATAAATTTGGCCATTTAATGATTAATTATTGAATTGCATTTTTTGTCATCATTGTATCTGAAAACTCTTAAAAAAACGGGGGAGAGAGACAGAAGGGCAGGGGATAGAAAGTCAGGACATAGACTTTACATATATTGCTCACCGTTTCACCCTGATGTGATGAGCACAATGTGTGAAAATATCATTTATTAATTCATTCATTCATTCATCATTCACAATCTATCAGCAGAAAATTTTAATATTCATCAATGACTACGTCTAACTTCTATGTAAATATCAGGATCTAAACATTTGGATCCTATTATATCTTGTAAATTCTTATTAACTATTAATTAGTTAATAATTTATAGTTTTAACTAGAACAAGCAGCCTTTTGTTTTCTGTACTTTTATAGAATAACAGGACTGAGAGGATGCTATAGGTCTAGGTTATGATACAAACATATCACCAGGACAGTTTGCAATCCCTCTTACAAGAAATGTTTCCATTCATAAACATTAGTTTTTCAATCAATTCCCAAGTGGGCCTGTCTCTGGTCAAATTGTCCAGGGCACTTTTTTAGTTCAGCCCTAACCATTACACACCCAATAACCCATAAAGACAGCATCTTGCTCACAGCCAAAATTAAAAATAAATTTGATTTTAAACTCAAAGATGCAAATAGTGAAAACCTAATAAAAAGTAATGTGACTCCAGTTATGCATAAAGATAGGACAAATAAATATGGTTCATTGAACAGAAGATCTCTCTTCATAGACTGGGCTGGCTAATTACTTAATTTGTGAAAAAAAAAGCCTGAGTGTAGCAAGAGAACTGTGGTAGTATAAACGAGTCAACTCCTTCCAGGCATTTTAATATTTTCAAATTCCCCAAATTTACTGGACAAGGCAGAGAAGAAAGAGCATGATCTAACTCTTCAATTTCCTTTACTGATTAGTCCAAGGCAAATTAATAATAAAAATGTTTATAATATTTAAATCTTACTTTCCCAAATTCAAATTTTAAGGCATTAAAACCCTTCTGTATGTTTGATAGGCCCTTAGACAAAATTGTTAGATCACATTTTTAGACCAGTGTTTTTCATCCCTGATCCTCAAGGCACAATGCTTTCAGACACCAGCATTCAGATTAACCAGCTCTCCTGAACAGCAATAACCTGAACAAGGTTTGTTAAAGCAGAGACATATCTAAAACATGCAGGGCAGAGTTGCTTGAGGAAATGGCTTTAAAAAAAACAAAATTTTTTTAGACTTCCTATTTGATTTGGTGTTAAATAATGACGAGGTTATTTGAAGAGCCATATACCATGATATTAATTTTGGAAATGGCGGACCAATGTCCATGCTTCATCATTGGTGGTGGCAGTTTTGCTCTGCTGTTGGACTCTAGGACTCTCGAATTTCTGCAAATCCCACCCTCACAAGACACTCCCAAGTGCTCTCACCGTTCATAGGGATAAAGCAGCTGATTTATGCTTTCCCTATCCTCTTTTGCAGCTGATTTAGGCCTTCAGCCTTGAATTTTCAGCAATACCTGTACACTCTAGACTAATTTTCATGTTTCATGACAACTTTAAAGACAGAAAAATGTGTGAGCTTCAAACTTTGCATGCTATCGCTATGTCCAGAGGTTAGGACTTCTACATATTTGGTGACACAATGGTAAGCTTATAATAGGTAATGTCTTCTGACTCTTGACTTACCTGAAGCATTAGTTTTTGCCTTGTTAAAAATTAAGTCCCGCTTGGCTGTGATGCTGTTCAGAAAACCGCCATCTGCTCCGCTGGTTGCGCCACTAAGGTCAAAAATGAAATCGCATGTGCCTTCTGGGCCACCATAATTTGGTCATGCAACTTGTAAGCACACAGCCTGCCAAATGTTGTAAGGGTAATATCATTGCCATTACCATATATTTATAATAGACATTTACATATTCAGTAATAAAATGTCAAAGGGGATGGTACGGGGGGATTGTCATTTAAGAAAGGGATGATTTTAAAAAAAAATTTTTAGAAGGGGGGTGCCATCCCCCCTCATCCTCCTTCAACTGGAGAACTGGACGCAAGTGTTTTTTTAATATAACTGTTATGTACACATAAAACATATTTTCTAGTAGTTCTTCTGCATTTGTTTTGTCCACTTTCTCTTGCATCTTGGCTATCCCTCTTCTGACACAATATATGGATGCATGACATGAACAACAGGACAATTTGGGGTGCAACAATCCATCGAGATTTAAAAAACACATAGTTTTACCATTATTAAGAGCTTGGATATATAAACTCACAATCATAGATGGTATTTTTTGTCATGATCGGTTTAGAGATAAAACCCACATGCAGAACACCACTGGAGACTTGGTAAAAGATTTAACAGAGTTTATAAGGTTTCACACAAAAGACAAGAACAAGATTCAGGTTCTGGTCCGGGCAGGATTCTCTGGCGTCTGCAGAGACGGATAGTTGGTTAGCTTGGTTTGCAGATGAGTTAAATGGGTTATCAGATATTTCAGTGGATACCTTGAAGAGGTCCAGGCTAGAGAGGGAACCGGTTGGGTCCAGAGACTGTTGGTTCGGCAGAGTGCTTGAGCAGCATCAGCGTCTAGCTTCTGACTCCCAGTGAAAAGACCTTCGTTGGAGTGATTAGCTCTTTCCTAAGAGCAGCTGGTGGATTCCAGAGTGAGGACTTCAGGTTTGGCTCTCTAGGGCAGGCAGGCAGGTTACAGGTTAAGCTCATCCAGAGCTTCTCTCGAGAGACTGGTTTCCTAGGAGCGAGAAGACAGAGGCAATTAGAATTAGGTTTCTATAAGAAGATAACGATTAGTAAATTCAGAGGCTCAGGTTCGCTAACCAAACTTGGCTAACACTGCGGTGTCGAAGGAAGGTCTGGCAGCTGCTTATAAAGGCAGGTCTCCTGATGAGCTGATGAACGTCAGCTGTGCTGGAGGGCTCCAGCCCAGGAGGATCCACAGCACACTCTGCTGGAGAAGGTGGAGAATCTCCAGATCCCAACATTTTTTTCCTTTTTTGATGATAATAATAATATATGATTATATTACGTATGATCTATCAGCACTTTTATTAAAACAAATACACTTTACAAGGTTATTGAGAGCTTTAAAAAGCAGTGAAGGATCTTGAAGTGTATATGCTGCTTTTTGGAGCCAATGAAAGTATTTTAAGAGGGGTGTCACATAGTTCTTTGAATGTTACTTACACTTTGACTTTTAAACAAGTCTCTAATTTCTCTCTGAGAATCTAATAACCAAACACACAAACATGCATACGCACATGACACCAATTCAAAGATTTGTGTAAATTAAGACATCTGATATTACAACCCTCCAAGATTACATTACCAAAATGAAGAACAAATGCCCAATTTAAAGTAGCAGATTCCCTCACTGTCTGTTTGCTGACCCACGTTCTTAAACAAGACTTTAAGGACATTCAGACTTAGGACTTCAGCAGCGTTGTGACCGTCCAATCTCAGACCCAATTCAGTGGCACATAAAGTTAGCTTCTCAGGAGTGAGAGCCAAGGCAGCCAATCACACAAGAAAAGATGGAGGTCAAATTAGGAGCTTTTGGGCCAGCAAATCCTAAAAAGAATGGTATTTTACATTTAATAACCCCATCCACATTCCACATTAAGCAGTGAACAAAAGGAAATACACCCCATAGTGGAGTTAACTGGATAAAAAAGGTAAATGGTTCCCATACACAATCTTGAAGTTTAGTATAATCTTCTGCCCCTAAAGAAAGTTTAATTTTAACTGATCGGTAACAGAAATGCTTTTACTTCAGGATAATAAAGTTAGGTTTTCTTTTTTTCATAATGGCTGGTTATATTTGGTTGTTTTTGCTGTTTGGGGTTTCCATATAAAGTCTTTTTGCTTTTTTTATTGCTCTTGTTTATTTCTTAGTGTTTTTGCTAGTGATTATTTCTATAGTATTTGAGTGGTTTTCTTGGGTTCTCCCTTTTTTAATGTTTATCACTGCTTAACCATTTCTCCTTTAACTAAGGACTTCTGTCACGGTCTTGGTTCAGTTAAGTTTTCTTTTGAGTATTCAGTTTTACTTTGCTCCATGTTTTCTAGATTTATTGGTTTAAAGCTACAGTGTGTAATAATTACAGGGATATACAGTCAGAAATGTAATATATTATACATAACTATGTTATTTATCATCATCTACGAGCTCAGCCTCTTAACCTTAATATTTGCGTTGCCTTATAGAATTCGTTATTTATAATTACATAGGAGCGGGTCTCGCAGCCATGGAGGCAGACATCTTTGCGCTACGGCAGCGCACAGCCAACAAACTAGCGATTGCGAGATCGCCCATTACGGGTATATTTATTATCTTAAGTCTACATGAAATCTATACCCTACACAGACTAATGAAATACTATCTGTAAAATTATCTATGTAAACAAACCTCATCACTTGAGAAGGTAGGTGATTCGGACGTCGTGGAAGACGCTGAAAATTACACACTTAAGCTTTAATTCCTATTTTGTTGTGTTTTCTGAATATATTTGAGTTCTTAGATATGTCTTTGTTGCACTCTTGTGTTGGTCTCCTTTTAGCTCCCTTCTAGAATCCGCTCCCACACCTGCTCATTAGTCCTGTCTTCGTTAAGTGTCCCATATAGACTTTCTCTGTGCAGTTTCTCAGCGCTGGTTCCTCATCTTTCCTCGTCTTTCCCTGGCACCTCTTGCATGTTTTCCCTGATGTCTCCATGGTTCTGGTTTGTTTTGCATTTTTGTGTTGGATTTTTGGATTCCTGCGCTCAACTAAACAAACCTAACTTACGAGATTGTGTCTTACAATCAATAATTATATTACAAATGTGAAAAATATAAACGTAAGAGAAAAAACAAAGCTTTGTTTTATAATTTTTTGGTAAGTGTGCCACCACATTGCAGTATCTCGAATGGTGACATCATGGAATTGATTAACGCTAACTACCATAAAACTTTTTAAAACATTTGGTAAGATGGCAGAGGAAGCTGAAAGAAGACTGAAGCACCCAAAATCAGATTGCTCATTCTTTGGAGACCATTACTACAGTGATTCGAACTGTAGTAAGGAGAGAAGAGGCAGTTTTGAAGCCAGGTTTCTGGTTATCACTTCTAACCCTCATAATAACAGTGGCTCAGGAGAAAAGAATGAGTTATTGCAAAATAATTACATAACACAAATTTTATACATTATTTAGTTAAATATTAGAATTTGCTCACAACTTGATATTTTGTGTAATTTTGCGGAACTTTAAAATATCTGTTATGATCAGAGACTTGGATATTTCTTTCACCTTACAAAAAATACGAAAATTGAATTAGTGGTGTCTTACTTGAGAGCAACTTGTTGGCACTCTTCCCTTCCACAACTCTGTTTGACTCACTTCTAAGGTAAGAAAACTACCTTAAACTTTTAGGGCAAAAATTAAGAAGATACTTTTATGGTAACACAAAAGAAGCATAGCTTGTCTTTATCTAGCAGTGCTTAAATCTGAGTTGACATATTCTTTAATAAAAGAAAACAAAATGTATTACTGTTAGAAGATGCTTAAGTTTTGGATTAAAATAGTTTGCTTTTCATATTTCAAAAAAAGAAAGAAAAACATGTTTCTAACACTTAATGTAAACCCATCCATCCATCCATCCATACATACATCCATCCATCCATCATGACTCTGCACTTTTTGGTTTCTCCACCCCATCGCGACACCATCCATCTCCCTTCTCTTGGTCATTCCATCAGGGTCGTAGTGGGGCTGGCGCCTATCTCCAGCAGCCTATGGGTGAAAAATGGGGTACATCCTGGGCAGGTTGCCAGTCCATGGCAGTTAATATACAACCAAATTATTAAATATGTAAACTAGATTCTTTATGATAAAGGCTGAGAGTTCAACAGTCAAAATAAACTATAACAAATATTTGTTATGTAATCCTTAAGACAACTCTGTTGGAGTTGCGCTTGGAATCCAGAGGTTCTGAGTTCAAGCCTCACTCCCACAGACTACCACTATGGGTCCCTGAGCAAGAACCTTAACTCCACACTGCTCCCCGGGCGCTGCACAATGACAGCCCACTGCTCCCCAAGGGGATGGGTTAAATGCAGTGTGCATTTCGTTGTGTTGTACTTGTGACAGGGTACTTGTGACAATAAAAAAAAATTAAAAAAACCTGGCAAACTTTCATCTTTAGTTTTTTTTTTTTTAAATACGTTATTCTAAGTATTTTTTTTCCTTTAAAATTGGTGTGTGCTTGTATATTAGCTGTTTAATATAATGCAGCATGTAAATTTACAATTTTTATACTAGACAGTGAGATGTAATATCTTGGAAGGTTTGTGCTGCAAACAATATAAATTGCTAAACATTTTACCAATTTTCACATCAGAATAGGGTAGACTGTAAAAAAAAAAAAAAAAGAAAATATACTTATGACCTGTGAAACCCAAAACACTTGACCAATTCTCAATGACTCCAAGGACACCTCCTCTGTACAGGCAGGGATGATAAGTTCTGCTTTAATGATCTTGTCAGGGTCATTTAAATTAGAGACTAGTAGAAAGGTAAATGAGAATGAATAGAGATTTAATCCTCTAAGACTGCAGACGTCATCTGCATAGGGGCTGGAGATATATCTCTTTTAGAGGTTCTTTATGTAAAAAGACGGAAATTACCCAATGACAAGCGTATTATCTGTTTCTGTTCAAGGTTAGAGCAAAGGGATCTATAGAATTTAGAATTGAAAAATAGGTCATTTCCACATGAGCTTAGGATTTTATCATATCTCAAACTGTTGTAGATGATCATCATTCATCCGTCATTATGACTGATGAAGTCTTGTTATTTTACCCATAAGCAAAAGGTGAGGATGACTTTCCTTTAGTCTGGAAATATAGCATCTTTCATTGTAGGCAGGCACATGTAGAGGAAGTGGGCAAAAATTGAAGTAAAAACTGACCTGAAGCCCAGTGTCCTATAGTTAGAGCTTGAACAGTCCTTATAATAATGAGAGAAGTAAAAGAGTGGGTTATTTATAAATAATATCCTGTTTTTCAATTTACCGATGTGAAATTCAGGATGTGTTGCTTTGTATGTTTAAAGAGTAATAATGTAATGCAAACCCAGTGCTAAAAGCCCTAAAAGTCCTTTAACCTCAGTGGACAAACCCCAGTGATGGTGAAGGAAACAAAATGACTACATAAAGTAGTACTAATTTAATTCATCTGGACACACCCTTGTTTTAACTTTAATAAGACTGATTTTAGAACATTTTGCATATGGTCTGAACTCAAGTGAATCAATTTTAGGCAGACCTTGTGGCCTACACCCAAGCACACCCGTGCAGACCTCAGTCATCCGGAACGAAACCCATTTTTTGGAGCTGGTCTCACTGTGCTCCTGTGATGCAAACATTGGGAACCAATGTCCATGCTTTATTATTAACCATGTCCATTGGTTGAGGATAATCAAAGTTTTGCTATGCAGATGACTTGCTCTCCCCCTCCCCCAAGACAGTATCCCAAGACTCTCCAACAGAGGTGTGCATTTGCCACCATGGTATTTGAGGGCAGAAAACACAACAGCACAGGATTTTTTCCTCTTTTACGACTGATCTGAGTCCAGTTCACACTGGAGAGACGTCAGAATCGAAAGCCTATGCTAAGGACCAGACAGAAGCTAAGTCGAGTCTAATGGCTACTTTAAAACCAACTTCCTGCAAAACAGATAATTTCTCTCTCGGTTTTCCGATCTTTCAGAGGCTGAGTGGAGGTGGGAGTCTTGAGAACAAGGAAGCTCTTCACCTGATGTTTGGCTTGTGAAAAAAAAAAAACCCTAATGTGTATGGATTGCTGCTATGCTGCAAAATGCTGGAGAGTACTCAAGCCTTCCACATGGAGATCCAAAGATGTTTGCAGGTATGGCGCAAGTAGAGACAGATTCTCCCGTTAATTTAAGAAAAAGCTAACAAGATGGACTGAATGGTACGCTATTCTTAACATGTCTGAGCTGTTGTTTATAATACCAGAACAAGCTTGAAACATTCCAATTGCTCTAAATTTGTTAAAAGCTATTTTGCACTCTAACCATAGACTTGGCATGTAAACCGACTGCTTCTGCTGTAAAATGAGCATAACTTCACCACTACACAGCCAGCCACAACGCTACCCTGCTCTGCCCTTTATACTTTGTTCTAACACTTACTTAGTTCACCAAAATCAGATTCCTTTCTATCTGTCTGTCCCGCCATCTACAATAACCTTTAGGTGAAATTCTGTTTGGAAGTTCCAAGGTGTGCAGATGACCGTGTTGCCTTGTTTCTCAAACATGTTCCTCATACACTACAACCCTGCATGTTTTAGAATCCTCTCTGTTGTGGCACACCCGATTCAAATAATTGCATGACCTCCTCAGCAGCCTTCAACTATGCAGAAGTCTGTCAGTCATTCATTTGTACAGTTTAGGTGTAGTGGGCAGTGGTACTTAAGGAGAAGGACTGAGAGCGCTGTCTTAAATTGCTCTCCAGTCTCTTCTCCAAATTCTCACAGAGGTCACCAAACTTCTGCATAATATAACTGGTGGGAACATTGGAGCTGCCATTTTCCTAATCGGAGATGCAATTTATGGTAAACCCCTTTCCTGGTTAGCTCCGGAACAGCAAATAAAATAAAAAAAAAATAAAAAAAATGGAACACGCAGTGATTATACATGCAGCGAAGAATAAAGAATCACTGTAAACCATGATTAACTTTTTTTTGTAGACACTCAGGCTAGAATGTATAATACACAAACACATCATTTTCTCTAGATTATTGCACAGAAGTTCAGCTTTTGCCTGAGAAGTTGGTGAAATGGGAAGATTTAAAGAAAGAAAGTCTAAATAAGGGCTGGGCAATCACGTCTTAAAAAACAAAACTCGGATATGCTCAAACCAAATTGATGAATCAATTTTCTATCTTCTTTCCATTTAATAACAAGAAATTACTTTTATTATGAGAATTTCAACTGGGAGTTGAATCTGAATTCAGAGTGCAACCACATACAAAATGTAAAATATGCTTGTACAACAAAATGGCAGCACAGGCATTTTAAAGAATTAATATATCAAAAAATGTTTGCTGCCACCTGTATCAAACAATAAGCTAGATACTGGCTTCATGTCACCTGTGTTACTTAAAGCTGTTAAAAGAAAATACATAATTAGACCAAAGAGTCTCATGGTAAAAATCCTTTGGAATTAATTCAACTGGTGATTATATTTTAAAATAGAAAAAAAAATAAAAAATAAAAACAGGATATCCGCTCTGCAGCAGCTGTAATAGTATTGTACTCAGCTTAGAAATCCAGACTGGCACAGAGAAAGGCACAGTCCGTGGAAGTGAGGCTCAAACTCAGAACCTCAGGATTCACACTCTATGCCCTAACCACTAGGCCGCCACACCCCCTAACTAATAGTATTATGACCTCCAGTTTGTATGACACATTCGTTTCTCATGTGCAGAGTTTTACGGTGACGCGAGAGATGGTCCGTCTTCTGCTCCTAGCTTTCTCCACGTCATTTCTAATAGGGCAAGGATTCAGCCAAAGTCTCCATATGTAGATAAAATATCAGATCGAATCGAAAAATGAAGTGTCTTTTTGGGGGTTTTGTTGCAGCGAGTTTATATATTAAATGAAGGTGCACACAAAGAGGGAAAAAAAAGATTAACTGTAAAGTATAACATACTTGGTTTCATAACTATGGAGAAATATTTAAATAAACAATTTTGTCCTTTTTTTTCTCATAAATAGGTTTGAAAGAAAGAAAATGTTTTGTCACAGGCATACTGCATCTAAGGACACCGCTGTTTCTAATATATTCTGCATCCTTTATAGACCTGTCATAATGCTAATGATGATGAATGCATTCTGGACAAGACATCGTTTGTAATCAAGGACAATTCTGATGTTTGTCACTGCTCTGTTCCACAATGTCTTGTCCGTATTAGCAACAAATAAATCTCATGCTATAAACAATGAACTGTGTTTCATGCTGGTGAATGGTAATTGTCAATTATGCCAATCAAAATCCAATTGTCCATGCACAAATCTCCCATTATTGAATTTATATCTAATGTTCTCACCCAGACTTCCAGGCGCATTATGAGATTACATTATTGTCTGTCACAACATTTCCAACCCCCTGTGTAAAGTGGAAAATGACAATTACATAATTAAGACAGTTTCATTAATTACATCAAAGACCAAAGCTGATTTAGAATTAGGACAAGTTGTAACACAGATGCTTCTGTGTGATAAGTGAGCACTTTACATAGGTCATTATAAGCACCTTGGAACACTTTAAGAATGCATAATCACGCTTCTGGCACTATTATCTAAAGAAAAAAAAGAATAATTTTTGTTTTTTATTCATGCCAAAAACTTGTGATTAGGAGTGACTTTGTCAGTGGCATTGTCAAAAGTTTGAATGAGATAATATTTTCAAAAATCATTCTTTATAAACAAGACATGCAGCACTGAGAAGATGACAAGACACTTGGGTTAGAAGGCTGTGGCCTAATCAGCCAAGCAGAAAAGTTATTCTTCTCTATTGTCTGCAGATGAAGCTTCCATCCACAAACCATGTTTAAACATTTATGCTAACAGAATGGAAAATACCGCCAGGTTTATACTCTGTAACCACAGTGATATAACCATAGGTATAACTATAAAATTGTGCCACAGAGAAATGAATCATTCTACTCTATCTGCATTCTTTAGCCATTATAAGAAATATGTTTATTATAATAACTGTAAAAACCGATAAACAACAATAACAAGATTATATTCAAATCTTCTACAGGAACATTACAGTATTTGTTCTAATTAAACATAATGATTAGTTTGACAGAATAACATTACATATGCTGCAGATACAACAGTATAACCTACCATGAAAAAGCAGGTGATGTACTATATCAATAGAGGAAAAAAAACATGTGCATGTTAACAGTTTCCATGTGTTTTGTTTGTCAGAGGTAATTTCATTAAAATCTATTTTGTAGATTAAACTCTTTTATTAGTCACACAGGGCTAATAGCCCACACTGACGTCATAGTTTGAACACGCTACACTCACTTTTACAACACAGGTCATATACAGCAGTTATTCAGTATTAACTGGTAGAATTAATTAGTTCTTATCTAAACTTTAATTTCAATAGTTGATTTTCGTTATGCTTAAATCAAACCAACAGGGTATACATAGACATTGTGTTAAATTCGATAACTTTCACCACCACAATTGTTTTAAATACTAACTGGGCAATGTACCGTACTGTAACTATATTGGAAACCATTGAATTTAGTTGGGAGTAACAATAATGTTATAACGTCATGTAGGTGTATGAAGTTCACATACCTTTTTGTCATTTCAATTCACAATGACATTAGAAAGAGAAACTAATCATTTCTCTTATAAAATTATAGGAATTAAACATTTAACCTTGTATATATCCCAAGTGGGGTCGCGAGGGGTGCTGGTGCCTATCTCCAGCTGTCAATGGGCGAGACCCTGGACAGGTCGCCAGTCCATCACAGGCAACACAAACAGCCATTAACGCACACACACACCCAAGGAGAATTTTAGAGAGCCAATTAACCTAACAGTCATGTTTTTGGACTGTGGGAGGAAGCTGGAGTACCCAGAGACAACCCACACATGCTCAGGGAGAACATGCAAACTCCATGCAGAAAGACCCCGGGCCGGGAATTGAAACCTTCTTGCTGCAAGGCAGCAGTGCTACCCACTGTGCCACTGAGCAGCCCTTAATATATATATAACCCTGTTGTTTATAATAGGTTGTGCTAGGGCTTTCCCGAATAATGTTTGTCTTACCTACTCCACAACATTTTTTACAGCACTTTTCAGACATTCTGTTTTCTTTTTATCCTTTCTTTGTCGCCCTTTCTAATCCTTTTCTTCTCTTGAGAATCACTCTCACTCCATTTTTTAAAACCTATACAGGGTTTAATTCAATTTATTCAGTGTATACTGCCTTTTTTTGATCATCAGCTTATCTAAAGCATATATTTCATTTAAAGTATGGGTATTAAATAATTCAATATAAAAGACAGTTGTGTCTGTTTTCCAATGTTTGTGATGATGAAACTACTCAACAACAGGTTGCTTTTTATCCCTGCGATAAAAGGGATTTTAAAATGGAATTTAAAGGTTAAAGAACATACAAGCCTGCTGACAGGGGAAGCACTACTTCATTGGACATTTTACAGGTCATCTGTGAGAACATTGGTGATGTCGGTAGACATTATATAAATTCACTGCACAACATTAGATAGACCTTGTTAGCTCTACTTGCCCCAAAAGAATTTTTTTACCGGTACTTCAGGGGAGCCCCACCTTCTCTGCACAAAATGCTTAGACGCAGCCACTAGTTTCCCCCAACAGTGAAAGCATGTGATGTAGAATTGTGAATTATAATGATAATAGTTTAATGAAGGCCCCCAAACAGGTTGTGAGACTAATATATTTTTAGAAAGGTCCAGGGTACCTACAAAAAATAAATAAATAAATAAATAATACAAGTAAGATAATAGGATATGTGATTTTCATATGTCTGATTTGTGTTTGGATTAACAAACCACTCTCTCAATTCTCCTTATGTTCATTCAAAAAAGCAAAGTGTGAGTACAGTAATTATAGGGGTGTTCTACAATAACACCCCTATTTTCACTAGTAATATTATAACTAATATTTATCATTTGTTTTAGTGTTAGTATCTATAGGAGAAAAAATGTGGCACATTCATATTAGTAATCATTCTTTCATATTGACTTTTGTGTAGTAGTGGGAGGCAAAGATTACAGGCTTAGTGAGGTCTCAAACCTCTCCAGGAGCAGCGTGGATTATAAAGCAAAGACTCAGTCTTGTCTAAAAATTATATATATAAAAAGCATATTCCTTTTCTTCTATATTTACATCTGCACAGAAAACTTGGCCGACTTTTCAAACAGCTCTGTCAGCTGTACTCAAAGCATATACCCCAGAGTAGAAGAAATGTGAAAAATGCCCATTCCAAGTGTTATTTGAACTGTTAAAAATCATTGAAAGTCAAAAATAATGTTGCCTTAGGAGCATGGATTAGCTGAACGAATAAATATACCGCTGACATTTTGAGGTTACCAGGTCTGCTTTTTTTTTCCAAGGCAGGTCTAAATACATTACAAGCAATATATACATTAATTTTTTTATTGTTTCTTAAAGTTTCAATGAAGTACCTGCAGTGCTGTTTTTGACAGCCATTTTAGATTTAGTCATTAGTCCTAGTCTTCAGGATGAAAACTATTATTAGTTTTAGTTGCATTTAGGTTTTAGTCCAGTTTTAGGCCCCGTCCACACGAAGCCGAACCCTGGCCTAAACGCACAAATTTTTCACCAAACCGGCCTCTCATCCATACGAAGCCGGCGTTCTGTAAATTATCTTTTTTTTATTCAGCCTTCAGAGTGGGAAGATTTTGAAACGCCGTTTTCGAGTTTCCATCTTTAAGCTCTGACCGCATTTTTTTTTTTACAAGCATGCGTCATAGCGACGCCTCTAAACACACATGCGCGACACAGTATCACAACAACAATGGCGCCGTACTGTGTTGAATGGTTGCTGCTCATGCTACTCACCCTGCTGTCGGGCTTACAACAGAATCTTCTTCTTCTGGAATATCTCCAGGAAGAACAGAGCAATATCGAGGACATAGTTCAGCACCTGAATTTGACTGAACCACGAAAATGGACCCGCAGGGCAACCATATATAAATATTAGTGCGCATGCCCAACATTTCGTCGCCTATTTTTGCTTTGGCACGACAGCGCCACTTACAGGCCTGGCATACATTTTGCAGCGTTTTCATGCATTCGTGTGGACGATCACATTTATTTTACTTCTCCGTCTTTATGACAAACGTTATGGAAAATATTAGCGTTTCGTGTTCGTTTTGACTTCGTGTGGACGGGGCCTTAGTCACTTTTATTTTGCAAAAAAAAAGGTTACATATACAATTTCGAATAACAACCAGATTCTTTTCCAGACTGACAGCTCCAGCCTAGATACTACAATTGCTGGTTATAGAATGCTGCCGTGCAGTTCATCATCGCTGTTGGGCAGAAAAATTTGATATATAGAATTGCAATAAACGTTTTTAAGAATTGATGCCCTACTTTATAAAAAAGTTTCTTACAAAAGCTGTGAAAATAGCAGATCTAGTTCAGCACATCATATTGGTTAATATATCAGACAGACAAGTTAAAAAAATGTACGATTAAGGAATGGTTTTAGACATACTAGGTTTCCGTTCCAAAGCAAACACTTCCTGATCTACTGTGAATTATGCATTACACACAGATCAATAAAATCATCATTGCTCAAAAAAAAAAAAGAAAGAAAAGAACAAAACCATTCTTCTTTCTACTTTGGCAATTTTGGCTTTATTTCTAAAAATTTTCCACTTGGTTACTGCTGATCAGGGGTCAAAGTAGATTTAAATTTGCAGGGTTTTGGTTGTAAAAAAAAAATACAAAGATAACCTATATAATTGCCTTGTAATGCCATGGAAACTCAGACCTAAATTGAATGAATTATTTGCTGCTCTGTTTTAGAAAAACGTGATTCAACCATCCAAGACATGATTCAGTACCAAAATCTATGTTTCTGTTATGTTCAGTGCTGCTTTTAGTGTGTCTGTCTTTATGAGTGTCTTAATGAGTCTAAATGCCAGCAACATTTAAACACTGAGACCAGCTCTGGTGTTGCTGATCCCTTCTGTTTGTAAATATATATATTAAGAAAACTTTTCTGGTTGTACCCTTTGATTTGTTCCGCATTAGTCAACTACCAAATAATTGTCAGAACCGTCTGTCCAACCTGATTCTGGGGCATAACTATGGGTTGCCTTGTCCGAACAGGGATTTCACTTGGTTAAACATGACTCATTTACTCAACGTGTGATTGAGCAACAAGCCACTTTGTTTTAACATCTAGAGCAAGTGTCCCAATATCTCTAGGAAATTCGGAACAATCTGCCAGCAACCCTCCTCATCCTCAGTCCAACCCTGTTTCAGGTCCTTCTCTTGGTTTTGCAACACAAACATTCTGGGACATCACATCACATACCCCAGTCTTTTTCTGTCAAACTAAGTAAATGCAGAGAATTTCTATTACAATGCACCCTGGTCTTTTGCCAAACCTCTTGATCATTCCCAGATGACTCTGATAAGATCTCATACATGGTTGTTGGTCTCATAGAATGTTCTTTAAGATGGGCTGATGCCACCATGAGTTCATAGAAGATTTTAAGCAGGGGCCTGCTCACTCCAAAGGACCGCAGCCTCCTCAGGAGATGGAGGCTGCTCTCTCCCTTCTTAGAATCAGAATTCAGAATCAGAATTCTTTATTTGTCATTGCTCCACAGGCGTTGGTGTTATCAGTCCAGTTCAGTTTATTATTGATGTGAACACCCAGGTATTTGAAACTCTTCACCATTTCTATGTCCTGCTATTTCCTGCCCCTTGATTTTCAGGGTGAGTTGAGGTGGGGGTATTCTCCTGAAATTGATCAGCATCTCTTTGGTCTTACTGGTGTTAAGACACAAGTGGTTCTTCTCACAACAGTCAACAAAGTTCATGATGGGCGGTTGATACTCAAGCTCGTTCTCCCCAGAAACACAGCCTACAATGGCCTAGCCATCAGAGAATTTCTGGAGATTGCATCTGTCTGTGTAGTAGGTGAAGTCTGAAGTGTAAAGGGTGAAAAGGAATAGAGAGAGAAGGGTGCCCTGGGGGGGCCTGGAACTGAAGACTGTCACCTATGACAGCCTTGAAGCCATACATAGGGCTTTCGGTGAGGTAGTTGATGGTCCAGGCAGCAAGTTGTCTGTCCACCTCAGCGTCCTTAAGCTTCCCCCTCAGCAGCTCTGGTATGAAGGTGTTGAAGGCTCTGGAAAAGTCAAACAACATTACTCTCAATGCACTCCCGGTGTCTCCAGGTACAGGTTGGGGCTCAACCCAATGTGCAGGTCAGCTAGTGTGAGGCGCTCCATTCTCTTCATCAGTCGGGAGGTCAGGGTGACTGGTCTATAGTAGGCCAGTTCCTTGGTGTGCTGCGTTTTGGGAACTGATACCACACAGGAGGTCTTCCAGAGAGTGGGGACCAGCACCAGGCTGAGGCTCAGAGTGTAGATTTGGCTGAGGACCAACAGCACAGTTCTCAGCAGCCTAAGAGGAATCCCCTCAGTCCAGAGGCTAACTTCTGTTCCGGTCAGGTAAGGACCTCCGTGGCCAATCCAGCAGGAGTTTTTCCTCTTCCCTGTTGCTGCACATATCCTCAGTGATGAGATTGCTTTGGTTCCCGACAAAATACAAACGGACATCTCCTGTTGCCGCATGCTCATCCAGGAGAAGCATGTCCTGCAATTCCCTTCCCCCCCGGTGGCTTAATTGATAAAGAACACAAGCTAAAGTGCCCTCTTGGAAGCCAAAATGCATGGTAAAGTGCCCTTTGGGGAATCAAAACCCATGTCTTCTCCATAGCCAGAAGTCATTCTAAAGTATCCTTTACAATTTTCAAGGCGTGCTATGTGTGCCCTTATTTTTCTTTCCACCCCTGCCTTTCAAAAAGTATTCCACATCACATTATTACCTTAATCGACATATAAGACTGGAAATACAGTTGTTTTAAATTACAATATAAATCTAATATTGTTCAGCCATTCTTTTATTAGTTGTTTAAAAGGGTAACATTTAAAAATTAAAGGTGAATTGAGCTGCTGTATTTTACCTCAGTCTACCCCTGTTCATTGTGTTTAAAGTGATATAGGACAGGGTTAATGAAACACATCTATTAATTTCTTTTCAGAAGTGCTTCCTGCAACTTTTCATCGATTGGTCTCAGCAAGGTACCTTGAGATGACATACCTGTATGAATTGGCACTATGCATAGCCTGAAATAAATTTAAAATAAAGCTATAAAAACTGATGTCTAGTCAAGATGTATATTACTGGTTAACCAGTTTCTTCTCAGTTCTGTTTTGCTTGAAATTCCAGCAAGACATCATAAAAGTAAACATTTTTAAGTAATACGTTTTTTGCCATCAATGTTAGGATGATATAACGCTAAAATCCTATGATAATATTCTGATCTCAGACATCATAATGTAGTTTGATAGCAAATATCAGTATTTTACAGTAATATCAGTATTTTACAGTAATACACAGTATCTTTTAAACGCATATACATTTTCAAACAAGAAAGGTTGGATCTAGATTTGAGCAGCTCAAATCTGATTAGGAAAAAAATGTAAAAAAATGACTTTTTTCCCCATATTTCTTTTTATTGCAGTAGTATTCTAAAGATGACGTCCCAAGGGCTGAAGTCCTAAGTCCGTGATTCAGACTTTGTTCTTTTATACATCATCATGTCCAGTAGCAAAACAGAAAGGAGGCCCACACTGTCACTGAAAATGTTATGTGAAAGAAGACAAGAGAGAGAGGCCCAGAATACTATTGTGACCTTAAAACATTTTTGATACGAAAAATGAGAATAAAAAGATTATAAAATGCACAACAAATGCAATAATGTTCATGTAGTAGCTATATAAGATACAAAGCATGAAGAACAAAATTAGTTGTCAAATGGTTGATGAGAAAAAGAACGCTTAACTCAGGGTCAGGGACAAAAGTCATTAATTGCCTCTTTGGAAGACTGTGGCTTTCAAATACACACCTCTGTTTCTCCCTCTCTCTCCACTTTTTTCCCCTTGCTCTCACCCCTACTTCACTGATCACTGTTTGCCAAAGGTTTGGCTGGAATCTAAAACTATTACAGTTGCACAGTCTCCATGAGCCACGATACTAAAAAGAAGTGACAACAATGTCTCAGGGCAAGGTTGGCAATAGAGGACAAATAGAAGTTCGGAAAAGCAGAGGAAATATTGAGGCAAACAAAAGGGCAGAAAAGCAAAGACAGAAAAAAAATTAAATAACAAGATAGAAATATTAAAGATGAGCAAAGCAAAAAGATGGATGTATATAACGCAAATAAACTGCTGAAACTGTAAGATGAAGGGGGCTTGTTTAGTGTACTTTACTGTTTTTCTGCTGAGCATATTTCAAGCCAGCCTTTTATGGTAACTGCTACAATAACCATAAACAATGTATAAGCAACAAATCCAGTACAAGGTTTATAACATGAATTGAAATTGCTCTGTTCTACAGGAATCCATATTACCCAGAGACGATGTGTTTACCACTGCATGATGTGGGGCTAGTACAGTGTATTGAAATTATGTGCAAGCATCGTGGAAATAATACTAATAGAATTCTAGTCCCCTGCCTCAAAATGGGCGAAGCATGAATTTAGATAAGACCTTTGTTCAGCCGGTTGTATTGTTGTTTCAGTAAGAGACTTTTCCTTTGTAATAATTGCTATTTTGACACTATTAATCAGTTTATTGTTAGGTGGGCTTTATTTCTGATTAAGTGACAACATTTATGTCATAAGTTACCGTTTCAAGTAATGCCAAGGAGATGAAAAGTTGTCTTTAAATTCCAATTTTGTTATTTATTATTTTACATTAAAATATGTAAAATGAAAATTAATAAGGGCTTCGCTCTAGCAGCAAGAATATTTGGGGTTCACATCCTAGCACTGGCATTTCTAGATAAGCTTTATTGTTTTTCTTACCCAGTGACTGCTGGATAGGTACAAACCGCCTGTGATACTACAAGTAGTCAGTGAATATCGTAAAAGCTGCCTTCACACTGAAAGCATTTTAGGCACCAAAAATGCTTAAACGCCAGAATTTGGATGCTGGATCAAATGCTGGAAAAGATGCTTTGAAGCTTTAATGCTCTGGATGCTCTGTGCTGTGGTTATAGGATAAAAACTGACTAGATTGAAAATATAAATATTTTTTTGTTTGCGTTGCAGTAATGGGACAACCACAAACGTGAAAATGACGTGTTTTTTTCACTTGGTTCTGCAAAAAAGAGTTTTTACACTTAAATGAAAGCGCTATAGAAAGCATCATGGTTACGTCATATATTCCACATAGGTAGACAGTACTACACGTAGTTTGAGTCATTATGATTTATGAATATTAAGACCAAACATGAAGGCAGATGTGACAAAAAATTTGCTCTTTTCCGCCAGAGAAACAAGCACTGGGGCAGGAGAGGATAGGGCTGACCAAGGTTAGACTCTAGGCTACCTGCAGGGGATGGAAGGAGCATAGCGGACAATCAGGATACATACAAGACACAGACAGTGCAGGGGAGCGGGAGAGAAAAGGCAACAGTTGGCCCTTAGCAGGTGGCAACACCACAGAACAGTCCTTCTAGATACACTGTGCTATTTGTGGTGAATGTGGTTTAAGTTGAAGGCATTTATGTCATTTATCATTACATTTGACATGGAGGGCATGAAATTTGCACCTGCCCACATGACAAATGCGGGTGACTTTTGTGATTGGTGGATGAAACTGTCAATCGACTTGCCTCGTTGTTGGGTAAGGATACAGAAACACACAACAATGAGCAAGAGTTGTGTTGTTGATCAGTCACTTAGCCTATTGCTCTTTAAGCAAGCTCCTCATTTCTCTTACATTTGTTTAAACAAAATGTTGCAAAATATGGCTAGCGTTTAACTGCTTTGACAGTTAAATCCGTTATTAGTCTGCAGTAACTTACTTTTCTGAGCCATGATGCTGAGCAGAGCTGCGTGTGAGCATCAGATGTGCAGCAAAGTAGTAGCAAGAAGCAAAAAACTACATAGTTTTTTTTCTATACAAACTGTGTAAGATGTGTAACGTTTCTTGCAAACTAGACTTCGCAGTTCGGTTTGAGAGTTTACATACTTTTAATGAAAATCATAAATTCAAACGTAATTTGTATAACACAAAACTAAATAAATAAAAAACTACTAAATGATAATTGTGTAAAATAAAGTATTGATTTTGATTTTTTTTTTTTTTTATTGCTTTAAAGTACCTCATGAACAGTGAACTACCTGTCAACTGGTGCAAAAGTCTAACTGAACATTTCCTGAACCTTACAAAAAACACCTGAATTCAGTGATTGCTGCAGTGTTGCTCAAAAAAATTTAGTATATGAGCTCCATCAGCCTTATTTAATTGTCTTATTTTTAATACATAGATATGCATATATTTACAAATATATGCATATTATTTGTATTTATTATTACTTTTGTCAATTTCAATTTGCTTGGCTGACATTTTTTCTGTCTTTAAAGTAAGGGTATTTAAACTTTCAAGCCAAACTGTATCAATATGTCAAGCTCGTTAACAGTAGTTTAAAATGCTACGTTTGTAACACTGGCTAGTTAGTTTATTCTTCATATAGACCCAGTCCTCTTTAATCTCTGGGCAGACTTCATGCTCACAATTTGCTCCTTATATTTGAAAAATGTCTTTTGGTCACAATAGAGAGAGGAGAGTCAGGGTAGTGATAAAAAATGCCTATGGCATAAAAGTAACTTTAAATTTAAATGCCACAGTGCTTTTACTGCTTCTCTTTTTAGTTCTACCTTAAAATTTTGCTTTCCACATTTTTTATGCTTATTGCCAAAACAGAAATAGCAGAGAAGGGAGGAGATGAAACAGAGGCCAACAGCAGGGAAATGTTGTAGGTTCAATGGTAAGGAGAGATCATAACTTCCGGAGAATATCTATTGCAGGGAGAAACCAGGCAGGTATTAGTAAAAGGTTTTACACAGATGTTTTACAGGAAAAGTGAAATTGAATGTGAAAGAATGGTAAATCATGCTGATACGATAAAGTATCCCTCACACTTCTGAGATGATGGTTATGCCCCTAGAATTATGGTTTGGATCCTGTCAATTAAGTTTTTGCTTTTATGATTGTTGTTCTTATGGTTATTCTATCAAAATATTTGACTTATCTTAAGAATAGAAATAAACGTATAATATACACAAATTTGAAAATAGTTTTTTTACATTATTGTAATGTAAAAAAAAAGTTGAACCTGGATATAAAGAATGGTAAAGAATCAGTTAGATAGTGAATCAGATTTGCAGCTGAATGTTAACAAGTTCAAGAACTATTCTAAAGCCTTTTTTGGGTGTTCACCTTTATGTTAGGCATAACAACGTTTTGGCTGGTAAAAAAAACTATGAAACAAAAAACTATGTGGCAGGGGGATTTCACAAATACAAGCGCAGGCCAACACTCCCCCTATTTTTGTTATTTGATGTTGAGGTGATGTTCTCACAGCAATGGCAAGTGGGGAGCACACCAGAATGCTGTGGCTGCATTGACAGCATGTTTTGCATCCTACTACATTTTCAACCTGGTTTACCAAACAAAGGCAGCAAGTATGCTGGAATGGATCTAAAGGTATGGGCTAGGAGGTGATTTTAGTGGAACATATGTTTTTTTTTTATATATATATGTATACATTTTCCATTATGAATAACATGATGTTATTTTCATCCAACTCCCTGCAATTCCATTGTTTTGCATTTTAAAGCCATATTCTGTTTCGGTGCATCAGCCTATACTAGCATTTATGTGTTTCCATATTCTATTTTTTAAACAGTTTTTGCTTTATACATTATTTATTGCACAAATTTTTCTAGGAGTTTCTTTTCAAATGTGTCTAAGGACATGGTTATGGTGCTATGTAAAGCCCTTTGAGAAAACCGCTTTTGGCTATACTAATAAATTGCCTTGCTTTGCACATAAGCAATCAAAGCAAATACTGGTTTTGCAGTTTTGTGTATTTGGAAAATTGATATACTTGCCTCCACAACTTATGGAGTATATATATATATATATATATATATATATATATATATATTAGTGCTGTCAATCGATTAAATTTTTTTAATCGCGATTAATCGCATCAATGCCTGAGTTAACTCGCGATTAATCGCATTTTAATCGCACATTTTTTTCCTGATTGAAAATCATTTAAATACTCTCAATGACATACAAAAAAATACATACAGGCTAGGTTTGTGCCAATGTTCTTTTTTTAAAATGAAAACAGGTCACAAATACTGATTTATGCCAAAAATAACAAATATGTAGCCAAAAAAATGGCCCTGAAAACAGGCTGATGTAAAAGACAGTCTTTACAGTTAATACAGTCTTTTGAACAAAGACAAGCATTTTACCCTACTGCTATAAAATTTAGTAGACTTAACATTAGATGTTAATTAACCAAGGTAATAATGAACAATTTTCAATCAATACATCAAAATCAATAGACCGACATCACTAGATGGAGGTAGTCTATGCTCTAGAAAGTTACTTTTCAGCCTCTTAACAAAAATGAGAACACACACACAAGCACCCACACACACACACACACACACACACACACACACACACACACACACACACACACACACACACACACACACGACCTGTGGCGTACACAGACGGCAAGAGTGCCGTAGCAGATTCCATTTCACCTCAGTAATCTGTTTTCTCAGCGTATTTCAGGTTGCTACTAGTTACCAGACACTCAACTTATTTGTTGGTGGTGGGGCTTAAAGAAAAGGCACTAGCGTCACCCAGTGTATGAGCGTCTTTTTCCCTTGAGGAGTTCCGCTCTCGAAGCCTATGAGAAATGCATACACTGGGGGAAAATAGCCCCGCCTTCCCGCAGGCTGCAGCGGGATGTACTTGGAAAATTGTACCATAAGACCACATAGCGTTAATCTCACGTTAAAAAAATTATCGCCGTTAAAATGGCCTCGCGTTAACGCGATAATAACGCGATAATTTTGACAGCACTAATATATATATATATATATATATATATATATATATATATATATATATATATGTATATGTATATGTATATAAATAAAACCTTCTGTTGTTTAACTACCGTATTTAGTGTCTTCAGTACAGATCACATATAGTGGATGTCTAAATGCATGTCTGATTAAATTTACATGACCTTGTCCTCGACAAAATAACTACAACAGAGGTTAATGCAGCCCTCTAAAAGAGACAGTCCAAGGATGGATGACTTGAATCAATCACTCTTGAAAGCTGCATAAAGGAGAAAGAAGTGTGGGATTGGCAGACAGTTAACCATGAAATTCACTTTCACTGACGTCTAGCAGGTTGCAATTTTCCAGAGGGATTGAGTTGAATCCTTTGCACTCAAATGTCACAAACTGTTTGTGTGTGTGTGTGTGTGTGTGTGTGTGTGTGTGTGTGTGTGTATGGTAGGATTAGAGGGCAAATAGTTTGCACTTTTAATCCTAGTTTACATGTATTGATCAAATTCTAAAATGTTTGATCATAATGTTCATAATGTTCCACAATCATATTAAATATTATCCTATTCATGTTAAGTCTAGCAGCATGTAATGGTAAAAACTTATATCTTGAAACATTTCAGTAAAACACATCAGTTAACCTTCGCTGTAAAATTATATCATCTGATGATATCAGGCTTTTTGTAAGTCTCGGCTTTTACAGCTTTTGTCCCCTTGCATATTCCCTATTAGAATGGGATTCTTGCTGGATGATGATCACTTTTGACAACTACCAACCAAATCTTTTGGCCTCATCCTTCCGCCAAGAGGTTTTTGCCTTTTGCTGGTATAGTATGTGCATATATTTAGGAAATTTTCTACTGTCACACAGATGCTTGCTGTCAGGGCTTAACAGGTTCACTGGCCTGCCCAGCAGTCAGAAAAAGGAGCAGTGGACTGGGTCAGTGGCAGCGTCCATTTAAACCGGAAATGCATCAACCTGCTGGAATTACTGCATATCTTGGAAATAGAAGTGCAAGCAGTCACTTATAGAGTTGGAAAGAAACAAGCAGATAATGAAATGTAGAGAGATGGGTGGGAGATGATGGTAATGCTACTGCTCTCTCACCCAATTCAGTGTTCCCTGCAGCACGAATTAACATTTTATATTCAGAGCTGTGTGTATGTTGCCCCAGCTCTGCTGAGGGCTTAGTGATCTCTCATAAACTTGGCAAGCCATGTGGGTTTCCGCACTGGCATTTATAATTAGCAATCCACATCACCATATTGCCTCTGGAAGACAGACAATATATTATGTCATTATTATTATTAAAATAATAGAATCAATGATTTGCAATGCTCAAAAATATGGTGCATTTATATTTTACATAAAAAAACAAAAACATAAAAAAAATAAAGTACCGGTAGTTGTGATAAACTTCTTTTTCATAGACACATAAAAAAATAAATGCAATGCTCAATACTTTTTCCAAACATCTGATAGACGTATATTAAGGTATAAATCAAAATATGCATTCTAACTTTGAAAAAATGATGACTCCCTTGTGCACCTATAAACTAGTCTGACCTTGGTTTGAGGGAATATTTTTTTGTTAACCACTTACATTCTAATGAGATGTTTTAGATGTTCCTGGCATGTATAGCCTATTCTAAGATCCTGACAGACAGACCCGGATATGCAGGAACGCTATATGCGAGTCCTGCAAGAAGAACCTCTATTCTGCATGTCTGTACTATTATTCAAGCTGCACAAACATTGTGTCTGTATGATTAGATTTATTTATTTTTTTATCTTTTTGAAATTAATAAACAGCTGTCTTTCAGAGGGAATCTTATAATCATGTAACATTTATTTTGGCACCAAAAGAAACTGCTTAAATCTTATCTATATCAATTTTTTAAAATTGGAAAAAACGTTAAGTAAGATCTAAATAGGCATAAAAACATTAAAATATGAAAATTTAGTATTTCTAAATAAATAGATTTGCTTCTTTTAATAAAACGTTTATTTTGGTCCTCACATTTTTTGAATTGCAGTAAGCTGGTGTACAGGGTGTCATGAAGCCATATAGAATGACCCAATATTCAAGGCGAGACAGACAGCGGGATAATTCAAATCATTTGTTAAAAAACACAGATTGGGCTGTGGATCCCTGGTATCAGCGGCTAGGGTGGGTGGGGCCCATAACTGGAAACTTTGCTTGGAGAAAATCACACATTAGTGACCATACTTATCTGACAGAGGATGATCATCCATATGAGTCACTAACCATTCACCAACGGTTCAGTCATCTCCATAGAATGAGGAAGGATCCAGCCGGTTGGCCACCAACGAGACGCGCGGGTCCCTCCAGATGCTGCAGCCCTGGAGAACATCCAGGAGTCCGAGGCAGGTAAGGAAATCGGATCACAACGGGGGGTGGGGGGGATATCGATAGGAACAGGATCATGCATAATCTGGTCTCAATGGCTGGATAAATAGCTGTATAAATAGAAGCAGCAGGAGGTGAATTACAACAGCAGTAATGCACAACTGTTACACAGGTTAAAGGAGTGAGCAATTGGGCCAGCAATCAGTGCCAAAATCATGACACGGGGACCTTCTTTTCAATCCACACTTCAAATATTAGTTCTAAATTCTGCATGGCAGAGATGTTTCAATTTAAACAATGTATCACAAAAAAATACACAAATTGTAGAAGGTACATTTTTTAAATTGATCTTAAACCTCATAATAAACTAAACAGAAAGTTTTTAAAGTTTTACTATTTTAAAAATTTCAGCTGTAAGTGTCTTGTATTGCTGAGGCTAACTGTGGTTTGGTACAAGGTTTAAAATAAGCAAAGTTTATTTTGGTTTGTAAATGATTCAAGGGGTATTTTCAACAGTGTTTATTTGGAGAGACAATAATAAAGTACAGCAAACATAAACAGTTAACTTATGGGCATTTGCATTTTATTATAAAACGGATATCATTTCTGTATTAACACTTTGAAGTAAATATGCACACATTAAGTGCACCTTGTCAAGCAACAAATTAGATGTTTGGCCTGCTTGCCAGTGGAGTCCTGGTTCTCTGACTGTGACTAACTGTATGTGCTCTTTTCATTCTCTGATGTCGGTGCTGGCTTCGACTTCTGCCTGGCTGTGGGTTTCCTGGATGGGGCCGCCTATAGAGCTAGTTAACAGTTACCTTTTGACTCCTTGAACCCCAGTCGGCCTTGGCAGATGGCCGCTCACACTGAGCCTGGTTCTGCTGGAGGTATCTTGCTGTTAAAAGCGAGTTTTCCTCTTCACTGTCACTATAAGCCTGCTTGGTGTGAGGGATGGCTTTCGAGTTAGAGGTTTCAATCAGCTGGTTTTCCTTAGATAGAAAACTTTGAACCAGTCTGACTGTATGATCTGGTTGAATTGTCTCTGTGAATTGCCTTGAGAGAACGTGTTTTGAATTGGTGCTAAAAAAAATAAACTGTATAGAATTGAATTTTAGACTGTCAATTTCATCTTAGTTATCTCTACTGTGACTTCTCTGAGTTACTTTCTATATACTCATTCCTTGTTTTTGTCATGGTTTTTAGGTGCTTCACCCACATGCAGAACTCACACCAGAAGGCTAGAGCAGTTTCAGATGTTTATTTAACTAACTAAAGTCAAACGAACACTGGAAGCTGAGGCTCGGCTCAGCAAAGGGGTAACCGGCGCAGGTGAGTTAGACACATCTAGGAGATCGGGAGAACGAGTGAGAGAAAACGTAAATAAAACCTACCATCGGATGATGGAACTGGGCCGGGGGGAGTGGAGAGACTCAGTAGGGGACCTCCCGAGATGTTGACTGGTGACTGAGTGACAGGTGGACAGGTTGATGGAAGTCAGTGAAGAGGGGCCCGAGCAGCAGCTGCGCAGGAGGGATCCGCCGCTGAATGAGCCACAGGTGTGTACCATGCACACCTGTCAACTCCAGCCAGCTGCGGAGAAGGCAGGGAGAGGAAAAAAGGCAGAGCTGGCAGAGTCCTGACAGTTTGAAAATAATTGTCTTGCTATGGTAAGGAGTTATGGCCAATTTATACTTCTGACACATACCCTCTGCTTTTTTATTCTAAAAAATCTATAATATTACAGCAGCAAATTATCAAAGTTTTTCAAAAGCCTGTTTAAAAGCTCCAAATGAGGCTTCGGATCGTACAGCGACAATTGCGCTGTCATTGTTTTACAGGCAGAATTTGCATTTGCTGAATCTTGTCTTTTAACTAGTGATGGATATACAGGAATACAGTCGTACAAGTGTAAACTCCTCTCAGATAGAACAGGATGCAATATTTGGCAGTTTCTATTTTTATTTTTTCATCTTTTTTTTTTATTCAATGTAACATGAATGCATAAATACGTCATTTTATTTCAGTGTTAAATTCTGTTTAAAGTAACAGATCATTAAAAATGTCTCCTGACATTTACTGGTTGATTTTCTTTATTCGGACCCCACTGGTTTTTTATTAGTTACCCGTGGTTTAATGTTTCTAAATATTTATTTCACGTCATGTGCGCCATCCAATGCAGATCATTGGTGCCATCCACATCTAGTGAAAACTAGTGTAATTGCATGAGTCGTATAACGCAAACACTCATTGGATAGATAAAGGAAATCATCAGAAGCAAGCAGGTGTTCTTCAAACTGCTAACGTGAATTGTCTATGCCATGCTAAAATGTTGCATTCAGAAAAAGATGTTGAAATGTCTGAAAGGTCGGACACAGGTGAGAGCGTATCGGGAGACGGAGACCAACAAGACCTCCCTCATCCTTGGCCCTATCTCAAATAATTTTTTGAAATAGTGGAAAAATTGAGCTTTTAATTAATATAGTGGCATCTGGCCTTTTTCTTAAAGGTTACTTTATACTTTTATACTTTAAGTAGTTTTTGGAGCACATACTTTTTCACTTTTACTTGAGTAAAGAGGTAAACTTGATACTTCAACTTTTACCAGAGTGTTTTTAAACTGCAGTATCTATACTTCTACTTAAGTAACAAAAGTGTGTACTTTTGACACCACTGACGGGCAGTGATGGAGTAACAGTGTCTAAAGTAATGGTGTTACTAACGCCGTTACCTTTTTTTAGTAACGAGTAATCAAAATTATTTCTCTTACTGTAACTATAACGCAGTTACCATTGCCGACACCCCGTCACTGCACGATACTCAGGTCGCACAATTAACCTTTTTTCATGATGTGACTCGTGACAAAATTCTCTGCAGGTACTTGTCTTTGTCATCCACCCTATTCAGCTGGCTTTTGAAACACACAGCAAGAAGGTGGGGGGACGGGTGGTGAGGGTTACAGGGGCGAGAAACGCAAAAGTAATGCAATAGTTAGTTTTACTAGTAACTAGTTACTTTTATTGTGGAGTAACCCAGTTACTAACTCAGTTACTTTTTGGGAGAAGTAAGTAGTAACTATAACTAATTACAAAGTAACGTGCCCAACACTGTAAATGGGAACACAACTCTTGATCCACTTAACATTAAGGTTGACACTGAAATAATAGATTGATTGTGAATGTGGCCCCTAATGTTATTTTAGAATAAATTGGCACTGATAAAAATGTCAATCCACTCATTATTATCTTAATATTTTGGACGTTGCTCTTAGAAATGGCATTGATTGTTAAGACAAAACAGCATTTCCTCATGAACATGTCTAATCACAACATTTTTTAATGATGTTTGTTGAACTCAGCTCTCGTCCCCCAAAAGAAGTTTTCACTTTAGCAGATCATTATCAGACAACATAAATACATATTTTAAATAATCAGTTTTTTTTATTTCCTCTGTACTAGAAATTTACTTTGTATCTAGATGTGACGTGGGCTGCTGCTGCTGTCAACAACTATTATTTTTATGTTTTCTGAAGTATTTCAATTTTCCTTTTTTTGTTCATAAAACTGAAAAGAAATTAGAGCCAATGTCAGCACTAGATGCCTTCCCTCACAAAAAAAGGTCTTCAACATGCTTCTAGAAAAAGAACTGTTGTCATGTCCTCTTCTCTTTCAGGCTTCCAGCCGTGAAAGGGGAGGCCCCAACATTCCAGCTGGCCATGATATTCCAAGTGGTGGAGCAGCAATCAAAATTTCCTGGGAAATATGTTGTGTCACACTTTTCGAAGAAGCCTTCAGTTGAAAATCCTAGATCACCATATAGCCTCTTTGTTATAACAGTTTCAGAGATTACAATCTCTACCCATTGATGACTAAAATAACCCCCCTTGCTGTCCTGGCCAGACCTTTGCACCAAAGGCATCTTCTATTGCTGCTGAGTCAGTTCTGATTCCAAAAAATTGTGCTCCATTCTGACGGGGTTTTTTTTTTCTTCATCCTGACGGTCCGCTGCAAGCTATGTGAGTGACATAAAGTTAAAAGTATTGTTGAGGATTTTCTCCTATTTTTTTAACAGACCTGCCCTCACCACTTAAAAAAAAAAAAATTCACGTGCGAGAGCATGGACAGGCCTATGTCTCCTCGTACACGCTCTGTATAAAAGTTGCTGTTCTCATAGCTCACACAAGCTTACTGTGTCCGAACGTCCACCCTAACCCCTAAATCCCTTACTCACTTTACAGCTGGGACTATATAGTGAGCTCAGTCTACTTTTCAGACAGATTATCACTTTCTTGATGCCTGCGTTATCTTTGTTTATTAGTCGACTCTGTCGTGCAGCCTACGGTGACAGTGGGCCGCTGTGACAGCAAATCCCTGAATGGAGAGCTCTCCGTGCAAAGTATTCTGGGATATATCTGCCTCCTCTGAGGACTTTCTTTTCTTCTCATACACTTTGTAGACACTTTTTTTCTTATAAAGAACCGCTGTGAGAAAGGTGGGCTTCAATGACTGTCTATAACCGTAGCTCACCACAGCTATATGCCTGAATGTGCGCATGTGCAGAAAAAGATAGCTAATGGGATGAGCCCTTAGGACGGCCTTTCGTAAACATAACACAAGAATGATTGACAATTAGAAGGACCACTTATTTAGGTAATCCATCCAGAAAAAACGATTGTGCTCTATACCTTTAAGATTTTACAAAGTATGTGTTGTGTGTTGGGCTGAATCTGAGTTTTTCCAAGTGGCCATGGCAAACAGAGGATTCAGACCTTTTGCTGGAGTGAGATCTTTCCCAGAAGACCCAGACCACACCGAACAAGTTTTCCGTGCCAACCACAGTACTGACAGTGCTGATATTATTGGATCTTATTGCAGCATTTGATACTGTTAATCACTTGATTTTATTAGAGCATCTGGAAATTTGGGTCTGCCTTTCTTGTACTACACTTGACTGGTTGAAAATGTTATTCATCGGAATAAAAATAAATAAATAAATAAAAACTGACAGGATAACCTTTGGACCAAAGCAGGAGAGATCGATAGTTAGCTACTACTGCTAGAAACCAGTGATTATGACCAAAATCTTGGTGTCCTTATGGGCTCAGACCTGAACCTTCAGACGCACATAAAGACAGTTACCAAGTCAGGCTTCCTATCATAGGTTTGCCTAAAAATACAGTAAGTCAGACAACTGCAGCTAATACAAAACACTGCTGCCCGTGTTCTCACTACTGTAGAGCTAAGAAGCTAGAGCATATCACTCCTGTTCTGGAGTACTTGTACTGGTTCCCTATAGCCCAGAGAATAGGCTTTAAAATCTTTCTGCTAGTCTATAAATAATTGAATGGATCAGCACAGAAATATGTGACAGATTTTATGTAAATGTATTAATCACTCAGACGACTCAGGTGTTGTAGTTAAAGCATACTCTTTACATCCTGAACTAAAAGAAAACACAGAGAAGCAACATTTAGTTCCTATGCTCCACTTATTTGGAACGGATACAGCTAACTTTATGATGAAACTACAGGATTTAACAGCTCATAATTCATGATTTGCAGTTTATAGTTTTACGGCTAGGGTTAGGGTTAACCCAGATGCTTTGATGTGATCTAACTGTTCACACTGCACGTCCAAAAACCACACGCTGGGCTCGCCGCCGAGAGACGGCGCAGGTCAGACTCATCAGTCAGGATGGAGAAGATTAAGAACTCCCTTGTTTACACATGCGCAAGATTCTGGTAAATTGGCTCGTAGACACTCGTAGCTCTGCTTCAACAGTAGTATTTGCCCACAAACACCTCACAAGTGCTGACTGAATTTTAAACATATTTGGTTTCTCCCAATCTTACGATTCTTGATAATGAGGTGATTGTGAGAGTCTTATCGCCCCTCGTTTATCCTTTTATACTACATGACCACTAATGCTGTGGGGGTTCCACAAGGGTACATTTTCTCTTGAAACATGTATATGCTCCCCCTGCTTATATTATATTAAACAACAACATAGGCTACCATAACTATGGGGAAAAAGCATTCATTACAAAAATGTTTATTAAAATTGCTATTGTGAGCGTACTTGTACTTGCAGTTGAGTGAACACATTTTTATATAAGAGTAAGAACTTTGATGTAAATTGGGGACCTCTTTCTGGTCCTCGCTTTTGGGCAAGGGTTACGACAAAGGTGAGAATTAGGTTTAAGGTTAGTTATGTTAATACAGTGGGGGTCAGGGTAGGCCATTAAAAAGGGTAGAAAATGAATAGAAGTCAATGAGAGATTTTTTGTCATTATGCGTGTGTATGTAAAAGTACACTTTCTTTTTTTGTATTTCTCATTAAACATTGTTTTTGTCAAAAATATTTAAAGATTACTGTTAATCTAAGCGGGCTGCTCAGTAAAACAGTGGGTAGACCTGCTGCCTTGCATCAAGAAGGTCCAGGTTTGATTCCTGGTTCTTTCTGCATAGAGTTTGCATGTTCTCTCTGAGCATGCGTGGGTTATCTCTGGGTACTCCAGCTTCCTCCGACAGTCCAAAAACATGAGTGTGAGTGTGAATGGTTGTTTGTCTGTCACTGTGTTGCCCTGCGATGGACCGGCGACCTGTCCAGGGTGTATCTCGCCTCTCGCCCACAGACAGCTGGAGATAGGCACCAGCACCCCTCGCAACCCCACTTTGGATGAGCGTGACAGAAAATTGATGGTTGGATACTAATCTAAATGTAAAGGTCTTCAAATTTATACTCTTCACATTAACTGTTTCATAGGGAATATGTATTCTCATTGCTGAGTGCTATGTCCACTTAAAGTAAGCAAGCTTGACATATGTGACCATATCCAGTGTAGGTACATGCACAATTTGTAGTATGTGTTTGTTTTGATGAAACACTGTCTCTGTTAGGACTTTGCTCTTTCGATGTCTTTGTACAGAGCAAAAGGACATAGAAGTAATGAGAGGCTAGTCACCTTGCAGTATTCTTTTAGGAAAGGACTTAATGACATGCTGCATATCTCAAACATTGTCAGGAACAAACAAGCCCTGCATCAATGATCGTGAAGATAATTGCTCCACAATTTGCATAAGAAATGTTGTCAAACCAATTGGGGTCCTGAGCAAATAAGGATGCGCATAATACTACTGATGCGTAATGAAAGGTGAAGAGTTGCAGATAGTTAACCATTGACCTTAACAAATGCCAATCAAATGTTATGGTCTTATCAGAGGGGAGAGAGGACAGAAGTTAGTGGAGAAATGTAAATTAGAAAAGTAAATTCTAGAGCTATTGTACCTTTTACAATATGTACGATTTTTTTCCAGCCTAATGAACACGTTATTCACTGAATCTCGGGTGCATCATAATTTATGCAGTAACTTCCAGGAATGACATTACATTTTGTAATTGCTTTAAATGGCAACCTTTGAAATTTATATTTCTTTACAGTCCATTACCACCAATGAAGGTTTGGTCAAAATAAATATAAAATGAAAAAAAAGATCCCATTCACTCTTTGCTCCACCCAGCTTTTAACTTTGCTCTATTTCATATACTCACCCTAATGGATTCAGGACTGCCTCTGTGCAACTGGAATTAATCTATCATCTGTGCTAGCTGTCCTCTGTGTAATACAACCACTGGTTAGCCATGCTGCATACCTGCCTGTGGTTTCTTTCCTCCATGTGTCATTCCCTGTTTGAAAGACAGATTGTATTGGCTTCCTCTCAACACAAAAAAACCACAAGTCTGGACTGTATCATAACAAGCTGTAAATTAACTCAAATGCTGCCAACAACAGAACAAGCATTTAGGAGTTGACATGGGAGTTGCCCCTCTCTCATTTACCGGTATTTATTTTTTCTGTATACCATGGTCATGTTGCTATCTGTGGATTTATTCTTACAAAACTATATAATTATTTCAACAAACTGCATGTGGGGATTTTGTAAACTTAGTATTTGTTCAATGAATTTATAATGGTGTTAAAACATGATCTACCAGGTTTAGTTGTATAGCTACTGTGTGCTTCTAATCTGTATTACACTGTCACATATAGGGGGAGAGAAATTAGTCTTTTCACATTTCTGTACAAGAATTTAGTCTCAGGTGATTACCTGTTTAAAGTTCCTGCTACAGGTTATGAATCATACAGAGCCATTTTTCTATTGCAAAAAATGCTTGGAAATCAGCACCCTAAACACGTCTTGAGGGAAGAACGGCTAGAAGTCTTGTCAACCCATTCTTCCTTTTCAGCATTTTATTATTTGCATACAAGGCCATGCATTACACATTTAGCAATGACCCATTAAATCCATAACCCATTTAATCATATCAGCTGTACCTCATTCAAAATTTAAAATCAGAAGTTACTGGATTTCATCTGTGAATTGGCTTTATCAAGTCAATTACTTTCTATACATCTATGTACAAAATTCCTCCAATGCATGATTCTGACCATGTGTTGATTAGAAAGGGTCTAGATTAAGTATAAATCTTTATGTATGCTGAATTATGCTGCGTCAGTGATCATGTGATCAAGTGATCATCAAAACCTCCATGTGGGCAGGTATGCATAAATGTAAGTGAACACTGTAATGTTTATTTTTGTTAATTTTAAAATTCAAATTTTTTTTCTTACATTGTTTCATAATTTATGTCAATAATTGTGCAGCTCCATATTTTTGAAAGGTCATCAGGATTGCATAATTCCACATATAACAAGTCCCTTGTAGCCAAGCTCAATACAATGTATACAGACAGATAAACTGCGCCCACACAAAAGCAACAATCCAAAACTCAGCATAGTAACCAAAATGAAATACATTTTCTCATAGAAACAGGTTTCATGTTTCAAGTTTATTTTCATCTGTCTCTTTTTTTAACATAAAAAAATATAAAAAGAGCAGAGAATAAAAAGAGCTCATGGGCAGCTGATGTTGTGTAAAACAGCTTTATAATCTTTTACCTAGGCATTTTTGTCATTACCGGAGTTGCATGCATTGTTGAGTATAATCTGAACCCTAGTGTGAAACAAAGCTCTGTCTGAATGCTGATTGATAGCCTCAGCTGAGACACCAGTCAGAGAATCATCTATGAAAAGTACTAGTAAATAGAGGGAGACAAGAAGATACCACAATATTTAGATAATCAGCTAAAGGATTGACAATTGCCATTCATACATGTTATTTTTTTTCTTTCTTTTATTTATGCCAGTAAATTATAATAAGCAAGCATAGTTGTAAACTGCATTGAGCACTGATTCATTTGAACCTTAACTCTGGCCTTTAGTAGTATTCTTTTCTTAAAAGGTATGCACGTATATCTTTGCTTTAAATATACTAAAAAATTATTTTCAAAGGACAATGTGATGCTAACATAACATAATATGAACATAATATCATTACGTTCCTCCAATGACCTCAAACTAAAGGATTATTGCCAACCCAAAATACTTTCTCCACTTCACTCCTACTGGCTATGGCATTTCTTCCAGCTTTTACGTCTAACTCACTCTATCATAATGCTAGACATGTCAATCAGAGCTATGCGACAGAACTCTCATCTCCCAAGGAGATTATCTGTCATCAGAGGATGGAGAAACTTGAAAATCCCCCTTTCCTTCCACTGCTGCGATTGAGGGCTCAAGGAGTAGCCTATCTACTCCTCAGTGATTAAAGTGGAGATTGAGTGTGTTTGCGGAGCACACAGAGAGGCTCATTACAATGCACTAGCATGTTGTTGGAAATAGCTCTAGCCAGGAGCTGTAATCCAGAATGTGCTTAATGAGGGGCCACACAGCCTCTTCATGGGTCTAAGGAGTCAGACAGATCTCAAGAGCAGAACAAGAGGGACATGCAAAAAGAGAAACAACTTTTCCCAACAAGATGTCAGTCTTCATAGTGATTGAAAAATTATAATACAGTTCAGTGCTGACATTTAAGCCTCTCTGTCCTCTGCTGCCTTTGTTTAAATTAGATTCATGTCAGATAGCTGTTCAAAGGATAAAACCATAAAGTGCGGATAGAGTTACAAATGCAAAGTAGCTTAGAGGCCAAATTAATACAGTACCAGAAACCAGGTGATAGGTTATTGTGATAAGTGATACGATGACAAAATTAATTCTGAGTCAGGGATCTGCAAGCTCCCTGTACTTTTTGGAACTATGACAGAGCTGAGTTTGATTATAAAACTATGCTCAAAATAAAATATTTTTGTAGAGTTTTCTGTGAGATCTAACAATTTTGTCTTTGCCATTAACTTTCATTTAAAGTTCCATTCACAGTCCTTCAGAAGCAACAAATAGCCTCTGAAGGACTGGGCTTCCTCACAGAAAACAGTAAGATAAGGAAGCAGAAAAGTGTTGAAGAACGTCAGTCTTAATGGAGATGTAACTCACATGAAACACTACAATTTTGCCTAAGAGCTTCTTTTTAAGAATGCTGCATGTTGTTTTTATTAACCTTGAGCCTGGAAATGTTTTTCATACACCTGTAGTTCTCTTGCTTCAGTTAGTCTAATTTCACAGCTTCCTTGAGATATAGGCGGCTGTGACTCAATAATGTTCTCCATTTTATTATCTAATAACTTTAAAATTTGCTATCTGCTAGGTGGATGCAACAATAAACTCACATGTAAACTTGCTATGATTGCTGGGTTTACAAATCACAACAAATATTCAAAAAGGAAAAAAAATATATGTATAAGTAAAATTCCTTCCAGTTTCTCTTCATTCAACACCAGAGGCAAAAAAACAAACAAAACTCACAAACAAAACTAGTTTCTTAAGGGGACTACAGTTCCCTTAAGAAAAAATATAAGTCAAGCAAGTGGAGCTATAACAACCTGCAGCCACCTTAAACTTAAGCTGTTTATTGATTGTTCATGTGAATGAAAAAAAAAACATTTAATATTTTGTATATTAGTCAATGTAAGTGGCTATTTAAAGAGTAAATCTTGGTAAGAGTAAAAAAAAAAAAAACCCTTGGGTAAAAAAATAAAGAAATAAATTTGTTTTGTCTTTTACATTTCCTAGTTTTGAAAAGTTATTTTATCATATCTTTTTGTGCATTTCATTTTTAATTTTTAATTTTAAAGACATGATCAAAGAATCAGGGTTATCGATAAATTTTAATACAATGAAGAATGCAGATGACCTTGCTCTTGTTTTGTAGCTCTCAAAGTACAGTTTTACGAGCGTATACCGTGGACAATATTTAGAATATATCCAAATATTTCTTAATTAGACATCTCACACAAATTAACCACCTTTAAGTGCTAGTTTCATGTGCTAGATTATACGGTAGACATGTATAACTCTGCAATAAGCTTTGTGTGCAAAAGGCACTTTATTATAATTTTCTCAATGTTTGCAATATTACTTTACATGCTCAATATTTACAATAAAATGCCCATTGCTAAAGAGGGATTGTATGATTTATTTTGACAAATCCCTGTCTTGAATATCTCTAGTAAAAGCTGTGACATAAAAGAAAGCTATAAAAATATTTTTCTTTCTCATTGCTTTTGTTTTAGGATGCTGTGGGTTTCTTTTGTGATCATGTTTATTATCTGGTGTTAAAAATACTCTTCGCTTCAGAAGAATTGTTTTTAGAGAAAGTATGTTATACAGATGTTAATAAGGAAAAGCCACAATTTAAGTTCAGACTCTACATGAGCTGTATGTGTTTTTTTGTTGCTGTTGTTGTTTTTTAAGGAGTCCTTTATGTTGAACAAGGAAAAGAAAACAGTTTGATAATACTAGGAAAACAGATTTCAATTTAAAGTTAACTCATTTAAACTGATTACATTAAAAATAAAAGTGTGCAGATTCTGCTTGAATGTTATTTTTCCTCCTGATTGTTTATCTTTTATAAATAAGATGATTTAAAACTTGAGAAGAAAAGCTTGTGGGAATATTACTTCAAATTTTTTGAAGGATATCTCATTTGATCATAAATGTATTATGATAAGATAAACATATATTTTCCTAACTCCCTTTCTTACAACCAACTTGGAGCCCCATTTTTCTATTTAACTTGTAAATTTTTAGATTTTGAGTGACTTTGGCTTTGTGAATTTTCAATGGTACAAAACAGGGAGTGAGAGGAGGAGTGAGAGGAGGAGTGGCTTGTGTCCAGATGCCAGTTGAAACCCCCTAAGACGACTATGAGCACTGTGAATACAACAAATTGTCATCCAAAGTTTGTTAAAATATGTAAACCTTAAAACTCTATTTTTACTCATTTATAAATGTTTTTGTGAAAAAAAAGTCTAATTGACCATTATCCTGTTGGCTTTGCATCATAAGGAACTTGAAAAGTTACTTCAGCGTACTGTGTTTGCATAATGATGCTCTAATGACTATTGTTTATTTTGCCATCTCACTGTTCCCCCACTCTAAGCTGCAGCAGGCTGGTCAAGCTAAATTAAAACATAATTCCGAAAAAAGACTAAAAAATGAAAAAAATCCAAACAAAAAAAGAAGAGAAATGTTAAATGCTGTACTATGATCTTGTAATTCCCGTTATCATGGAAACTACTCTTAATATGAACACAGCAGCAGGGTTGGCTAAAGTTAAAGCTAAGTGTCTCAAGTGCTGTTGTGGTAAAAATGGAGTTGGCACAATTTCATATGATGGGGATTGTAAAACAATAATTCAAAGAATTTAATCTTGGTTATACCTTGGATGTCATACAGCAATGAATTCCTGCTTTGCAGCAGCAGATGACATTAGCATTACAAAACTAATATTCAGCCATTTTCCATTACTAACCCCTAGTTAAATCATAGTTTATCCTTCAGTTACCTCCGTAGAATTGCATAATATGCCTATTTATTGTTATAAGAATTGATAAATGTATATGATAACAAAGGGAACGTGTAAAGTGTTTCCTAAAAATGATGACTTTCCTAAAATATTTAAGATTCCTTCTTTTGTGAGGAAATTCAGTAGTCTCATTGCAAAGACAATTTGTCATGCTGTAGGTCCAAATGGACAAAACACAAAGATCTCACCTTGTTTAGGAAACAAAGCATTCGGCTTACTTAAGAGCCCTGGGCAGAAAGGCTCGTTAAGCAGAAGCCAAGTATCAGGATTTGGCAGCATTTGTTCTTGGCTAAGGCTGAGGCCACTAATACCATAAACACAGCTCATGTACAATATGTCTCAGCAACAAACAACTTGACATTAAAGCCGCATTCTTTAAGAATGTTTGTGGCTTTTTAATTTCCAACTTCTTAAAAGATGCTTTTGGACAAATAAACAATGTAAACTGTTGCGAATTATGCAAGCATCAATGTACTCTGATTTCAAACATTTACTTACGTATTAAAATGAAAGGAGGGTATGGAGGAAAAAAGTAATGCTGTTGCAAATTTAAAATCTTTGAGTCAACACTTTCATGCAAAATATTCAATACTTTCAGTGTTAAAAGTTAACATATAAAGGCAAAAAAATGTTTGCATCTTACAGGTTATAAAAGAGAATTACATTACAAATGTATTATTTGTTGTACTACATTATCAGTAACTAAAGGAAGTGAGCAAAACTAAAAAATCAACGTATAGAACAGTTAATTCTATCTTCACTGGTTTTACAGGAATTAAAGATAAATACCTGCTTAAAAGATACATTTGAGAAGACAAATTAACATTCATAAAACCAAAAATTTTGGTTTATGACTTGTTTGAAGTATTCGAAATTTAGTCCTCATTATTTTTCATAGAAATAGAGTACAGATCAAAAGGTGGAGAACAGAGGGGGTTGTAAGGACTCATGAGAATGAGTAATATCCTTGCCAATGGCATTCATTGTTCAAGTGAGTGTGTCATAGGTTTGTGTATGTATGTATGTATGTATGTATGTATGTATGTATGTATGTATGTATGTATGTATGTATGTATGTATGTATGTATGTATGTATGTATGTATGTATGTATGTATGTATGTATGTATGTATGTATGTATGTATGTATGTATGTATGTATGTATGTATGTATGTATGTATGTATGTATGTATGTATGTGGGTTAGCAGCTTGCTTGGAGTAGGTTTATACTAGGCCAAGTGAGACAGTTTGATCCCACCCATGTAGATGCACAAAAACGCACCTGCAAACCCACCCTATTCTTTGAAGTGGACATATTAACTGAGAATGAGTATATGAGGAAAGGAGCAGCCTGTTGCAAGACAGTTTAGGCCTTCACATCACCTACTTTAGTTATTATATTTATAAAGGTTGAAAGAGCTGCAAATTCAACAGCAGTTTTTGGTAAACAAGTCAAACTCTGAGAAACATCAAAGCCAATTCAGGTAGCAGAAATATGCAACACTTAAGAGATAAAATCTAAGCGATTACAATAAAACAAATTGAAAAATTTTTTCAGACAACTAATAGCAAATATGATTCATTTTTGATAGCTTGTCACAGAGTACCTCCTACATTTTGTAAATTGTTTTAAAACTTTAAAGTAGTAATTACATTTCTTCAGTCATGGATTTTAAATAAGTAGGATCTTGTATATGGCAGTAAATATAACACTAGTCAGTTCATAAATATAGTAACTGGCTTTTAGAGTTGGCTAATAGGGCTCCAACATCCTTGCTGAGATTTATAGTGTTGACTTACTGTATTGTACAAGACACTGATGGTAATCACAGACACAGTTTGTACCAAAAATCAATCTCTCTCACCTTCCTACATTAGGAAAATAGTGCACTAGATTAAGGTCAAAGCAGGTGCCAACCCCAGTCATCTTGTAATTCTTGACAGATGAAAAAGTCCAACTAGGAAAAAAAAAGGGTAAATCTGTTAAATTTAGGTCAAGGCAAAGCTTGATTCTAAATGCTTTTTTTGTCTTTTTATGTGATCTTTTCTATTTCATTTACAAGTCTCCCCCACTCAATCTCTCCAGGTTTTGTTGGAATTAAATTGATTTGCATAATGAAAGAAGATCAAATTTGCCTTGCAGAGTGTAAAATAGAAATAAAAAAGGACTTTTCTCTAAGGGCGAATGGGGTGTGAGCTGCACCAGAAAGAAAGGGAAAGTTGAAAGAAACAATAAAATGCAATTATACAGCTTCAATAAACCTATAATTCCAGCACATACAAAAATACCCAGATCGGCAATTCACATTATTTAATTGAACAAAGCTGTAAAAGCTCATTCAAAGCTACAACATATGCCTCCGAAAACCACAAACTGTCTAAATACTTTTTTTTTCTTTCAAAGGGAATATGTTACTCGCTCTTGTGATTGTTTTAAGGTATCACCCCTATCTAAATTTCTGTTGCTTTGGTAAAGATTGACAACCTCCAATGGAGAAACTCATCTCAAATATCTCTAGACTAGGGCATTAACGAGTTGTGATTTTTCCAAGAATCCATAAATGAGTACAGAGAACAGGACAGCTGTTAGCCTTGGTTAAGCTCGGGACAACATACACTGACATAGTAGGTAGGTAGTTAGGTAGGTAGGAAGGTTGGTAGGTCAGTCGAATTTAAATATGGTCTGTGTGTGTCTGAAAACAGGTGCAAACATGTTTTCACGTGCAGCCCGGAACTTTTTTAGTACTTGTAAAAGTAAGGTGCAAAGTGAAACGCAAAAAATATCTGTGGTAATTTTTTGCCACAAAGGAGGTATTGGTTTTATGCTAGAGGATGGAGAGATATTCTGGATGCATGTAAAAAAAATGGACCATCAGAAATAACAGAAATAGGACAATATTATTATAGAAAAAACATCTAAAATTGACTCAAATTAATTGAGGGCTGTGTGTGTCTGAAAACAGGTGCAAACATGTTTTCACGTGCAGCCTGGAACTGTTGTAGTACTTGTAAAAGTAAGGTGCAAAGTGAAACGCAAAAAATATCTGTGGTATTTTTTGCCAAAAAGGAGGTATTGGTTTTATTCTAGAGGATGGAGAGATATTCTGGATGCATGGGGAAAAAAATGGACCATCAGAAATAACAGAAATAGGATAATATTAATATAGAAAAAACATCTAAAGGTTGACTCAAATTAATTCAGGACTACGGCAAAAAAATCTTTATTCCATTAAGTCAAATCAAAAAAATAACAGACATGAAATGTTGTGACATGTTTATAACAAAATACAATATATCAAAATAGCATGCGCAGAGACAGGTGCAGAGGGGATGCCTCATGTATGTTTGTTTTATTTTGATTTTGTTCATATCCTTTTCAAGATAGGCTACAAGGTGCAGAGTGAATTTTATTTTGTATTATCATTATATATATTTTTAAAAATAATGATCACTCTCCCTGGCTTTGAACCTCATCATTCTCTGATGGACACTCTCATGTGTCAGTAACACATGTAATCTGCTCATTTAATGATTTAATGGTTGGAACCAAATCGGCTTGCACAGCATAACATTTGTACTGCAATCTATGTATTTCATCCAACATATGCCCCCTTATTGCATGTACTAATAAGAATTTGTACATGCAATTTAGCAGATCAAATGTAATAGTAATATTGTTAATATATATGCTTATTTAAACGCAGAATGTTCCAGTTTCTGTCTCTTAAAAGAAAAGATGGTAATGAATGAGATAATACCCTGAAGTAGCCATATTATGATAAAAAAATAGAAATATAAAATGATCTATAATTCCTTTATATCTACCAAAAGGCTTCTTACACTTTCTCACATACATGTAAAAACAGCTAAAGTAAACTCTGAATGAAGAAAAACATTGGTGCACAAAGCATCAAACTTTCCAGAAGGCCACGGAAACTTAGAGCAAAGAAATACTCTTTAGAACATCTAGACTTGACAAGCATCTAAGTTCAAGTACCTACCATGATAGCAATAGTTTATGTGGGGGAGTTGTGATGTCTGTAGGGACTATAAAACAGAAACATCAATCCACCAAAACAAATAATAGTATAAAGAAGCCAGAATAAAACAAGTAATTCCTAGTAGAATATGCAGTAAACATGTGGCAGCATCAAATGATGTGGCTCGGCTAAAAACTTTAAGTTACTTTTATCCATGTTAAGACTATGAATACTACAATAAATCTTTTTTTTTTTTCGATTACTTAAAGCTTTCACAGTTTCCACAGAAACAGTACTCTTGATAAATATCCATAATGTGTCATAAATGTGATAAATCGTTTTCTTAGTGTAGAATAGTCTCAAGCTTAATGATTTAGAAAAATTATTTTCAGATTACTGTTTTCGATGCTAGTAGTCCTCTATCTTGACAGGAAGAAAGGTAGAGGAAAGGAAGGACATGCAATGTCATCTTCGTTAATGTCATTCAGACTGCTATGTTTTAACACACCCCTTACAATTTCATATTCTGTGAAACTGTGCTTTACACACTATCCGCCGGCACCCACTGTTTTAGCTAATATCAGATGTGTGATCTCCCATCTAGCCTACTTAAATCTTATATTCACGCCTGGGAAGGGAAAGGTAGGTCTTTGACACTACAGACAACAAAACCTTTTATATATCTTTATTTTTTTCACATAGTTAAGAACACTACAACATTGTTAATCGACTGATGTATTAATCCACACTTAGTTATGTTTCTTAAAAGTGACTTGTATCTCTCTTCATGTGGTTTTTACAAACAATAGCCTGTAAAACATGGGGTAATTATGAGATAGACAATTGCAGTTTCTCCTTACCTTGCTTCTGCCACATTGGAGAGGGAAGCCCTTCGAAATCCTTGTGGCATGGGTGTGTAAATACAGCTTCAATTAGGTGATTCCCAAAGTGGCTTTTTCTGACTCTTTCCTCTGGTTCAAAACAAGCCATGAGGCATGGTGAGCAAGATTACAAATTAATAAAACAATTACAAATACTAAATGCTTGAGAACTACAGCTTTGGAGTCCCAAACTGTCCATGACAACAATTTACATTTAATGCCTCATCACTGAAATACTAAATTCCCTTGTGTTTTTCAGAAGACCATGTACAGATTGATATTTCTAATCCTACAATTCTGTTGTATGCTCATACTGGCCTCATGCTTGATCAGCAGCTGAGACTATAATGATATGTTTCTTTTTTTTATTTCTTTTTGTTTTTTTGCTTTTTGAAGGTGCTGGTAGTGATGTGAGATAGGTGGGGTTCTCTTTTTGGGGTTAATAATCAGCAAAGTTGTGTGTTGTGTGCAAACTGGTTTATTTAGTGCACCTCAATCAAGGAATTAGCAGGTGTCTTCAACACATTAGGCATGAGCACTGAAAAAAACAATACAATATTTCGTTTCTCATCCATCTGTAATGCAAACCAGGACCACGTGATTGGTGTAGTTGCATCAAACTTCTGCTCTTTGCCTGAGTTTAGTTTTTTCTAGGCCAAGGTCCATGACCATATAGGAATAATAATAAATCTCAGTTCAAAGTGTTTCTTTCTGTTTTCTGACTGTGTCAGAACCTGGAACAGAGGACCTAGAATTCGGAGCAAACAATCAGGCATAATTCTTAAAAGCGTTTGTTAATTAACGTTGGATCTGTAGTTCAGCAGCAAGGGCATCAAAGGTTGGAGTCTCTGTAGAGGAAAAACTCAGGTTAATGACCACGTAAATCTGATCAGAGGACCATAACGAGAGCGTCATTCACTAATCTCGTATGACAGTTCAGTCTGTGGCCAGAAGAAGGAGTGGAATCCAGCCCTCCAGCAAACGCCGCCCAGAGATTTACAGAAGTCAAAGCCTTGAAGACTGCTGAACTGGCTGACGAGCAGATCGAAGCACACGGAAGGTGGTACTATGCGAAAGACAAAGCCAGTAGAAGAGATTCACAGGAGTCAGGAGGCAGATCCAGGTTCAATCCACAGGCAGAATCCAGTATAGGAGTTCAAAGACAGGTGAGGGAAGTAGATCTGAAACAGAAACAGGAAGGCTCAAAGGTCCGATTAGCAAGCAGTTTAAATAGAGATTAGAGTAAGTGACACAGATGAACAGTGATGAGAAATTGGGCAGAGCTAGACAGGTGAATGGAATTAACCATTAAGCCAGTCACCAGTGCCAAGATCATGACAATATTATTAAGATCATGACACTACTATTAATTCTTGGGTGTCCAATGCTGTAGATTTGGCAATTCAAACCCATGCCTAAAGAAGATGTACCTATAATGTCTCCTCTGAAGGGCCACAAAGATCCAGGATCACCCAGCCCAATCTTTATACATCTTTTCCCTTTCGGCAGAGCCAGAGTTATGTGAGCATGTATCGAGTGATTTAAATTTTTTTTTACTTTATTTATGGTTGTGAATGTTTTTTGTATAAATACACAACATTCACATAGATAAACAATAATACCTTCTGATCCTGTAAATGGTCTAAGAAACCTTTTTGCACAGACAACTAAGGATTTTGGTGTCTGTCTCTAGGCAACCTTAACAGCAGCACACTGCTGACTTTCTCGTGGAATACATTTGGGTTTCATTATTTTTACCTCTAGTGCTGATGTGTACACATATCCAAATCAGATAGAAAATAGATATAAAATAACACACAAATAAAATCCATGTTAGTTCAATATTGGAGGCAACATTTACTTTGCAAATAAAATAACATTATTTTAGTCGGGGAATGGGAAATCTAGCTGTTGTCGAACCATCAGCTTGTAGACAGTTAAGACCCTTTGAACATTCTAACCATTACTGTTAACTTTATAACCTCAAATAGTTGTCAGAAAACATGGCAGGACACAGAAAATATTCTATAAGATGCTCATTTAGATGAGATCAAAAAACATTTTGTGTCCAAGTGTAAAAAGCATTGTTCTGGCAAATAAATAATAATTTATGTGACCTCGAACCGTGACACACATTAACACACTGATGACAGTGACACACTAGGGTTGCATCTCCTAAGCTGAAACAAAGACTGGTAAAAACAGTTATGGAAAATGGATGGACTTTAAAATAGGGCTATCCTGATATAAAACTAATGTAGGCTGCAAAATACCTGAGGTTGGAGAAGAGGCCTAATAATGATAACATTTATCATTTCACAACATAATTAAACTTTTAATTGCTGCTAAAATCCAAATGGAAAACAACAATGGGTTCCTATTTGGCTAAAAAAGTGATTTCTTTAACAAACCAAATTTTGTTACAAAACATAGTTTAATAGCAGAAGATTCATATCACTTGAACATGAATCAAATTTAGTGTTTTGCAGGCCATTTTAAAACCAGATAAAAATGACTTAATATGCTTTGGCATTCTCTGATGGCTTTGACAATTACAGTGGTTTGGCAGAAGTCAGTCAAGAGGGTGATAACCTGACTGAAATTTCTTAGTTCAGCTGGGCCCTATCATATGGTGTGTTTGTTTCAACTTTAAACTGCTTTCTGTATCCATCCCTGGAGTAACCAAGACTAACTCTGCAATTATTCATAATTCAGGAGATGTCTGCAGCAAACAATTCACACACAAGAACTGTTAACATGGGAGCTCTATTTACTTTATAGCTGTAACCGCATTTAATGAGCATTTTACTGAGTCAATAGACCACAGCACACTTTAAGATTTACAAAAAAGTTAAATATTTATTGGTCTCTCTTTTTTATGATTTTCGATACATTTGCAATGTAAGCTAAACATGGAGTAAGAAGGGATATTACGTGGATGAGATCCAATCACCATTTACCACATTTTCCCATCCCCAAAGAAACAAACAATGAACAAATAAGATAAATGGCTAATAAATTTGAAAACAAAATGAAATAAACATATTTTACATACTTGCAAAAAATATGTAATATATTTGCCTGCTCTTGTCACAAAGTTGACCAACAGCCAGCTTCATAAAACAGTCATTTTGTTTTGTTTTTTTTGTGAACCCCCATAGTGTTTTGTGCCTAGGTGCTGCACACATGGTTGCAGTATCTGACCTTCAAAGTTTTCCTTTTTTAAATAAACCACAAAATACAGGAATGGTTAATCAGACTAAAATGTACTTCATCTTCTTTTTTGCATTCTTCCTCAGTAGGACTTCATACAAAACTGTTTTTCTCTGTGTACTCTTTGTATGGCTCACTTGCCACTTCAACACCAGAATTTTGTGAAGTACTCTGGCACTGAAGTCTTTTCTTCTCATCCTTTATTAAAGTTGTTCCTCATTATTCGTATGCAAGATTAAGAGTAAATTTTTGCTGTTAACCACTGCATGAATAAATAAATAAATAAAGATGAATAAATATATGAACTCTTCTTTCTTTAAATATGTGTATATAGAGTGCACTTCCAAGAGTCCTGCCCAAGTAATAACAATCCTCTTAACTCTCAGTAGTGTCATAGCTTTAAATGAAGGTTTTTATGTTTGGGAGCAGAAAATTATTCCTTTACAAACAAAAAATGAGTAAACACCATGTTTTCCCACATGTCAACCTCAAATTGAAGATTAAAAAACAAAAGTATAGAAAAACACAGCAAAGCATGTTTTCTCAGAGCTCCAAGTCTACTTCTGAGGATCACCAATATGAGATAAAGAGGCTGCACTCTGACTTAAAGAACTACACAGGGTTAACTCTGATTAACTCAGGTGAGTGCAAGAGGGTCAGTTTCTGAAAAAACAAAAAAGGGAACAGGGAGTGTTTAACTGTCCTTCTGTAAATAAGAAACTGTGCTAGGATGCTTCCTCCTCGGTCTTTCCTGGAGCATAGTAGCCTGCAAGTTGCCTAAAACGTGGCCCCCAGTCGCTGAGGTAGGAGAAATCCAGTTCAGATGTTGTGGACAGTGTGTGGATTGAACTCAGTGAAAGTGCAGGTGAACTGGTGCCCTCAAAGGCATATGTCTGGAATGAGTCATATGGCGGCACAGACAGGTCGGCATCAGCCTGCTCCACCTTTTTTCGTATGTAGCCTTTGAAAAGAGAGAAGTCTGTTGCTGCTGCCATAGTGCCATCCACCGCCCCTCCCACTCTATTTGCCTGTATCCATTGTGGCAACGAGCAGATGTCTGGACCAGAGTCACAGTTTTTGGCCTCTGGGAAGTCATAAAGGTTCCTCAGAGCGCTCATGTCATATGCCTGAGTGTCCTGCTCGCCTCCGCCTTCGTCATTGTATTTGATGACGTTATCTCTCATGTCTTCCTCATCCTCTGCTATCCTTTGGCCTTTCCTGTGGCGTTTCAGAGTGAGGATCAGCAAGACTAAAACTGAAAAAGAGGAAGACAGCAAGAGAAGAAGATACCACTTAATTGAAGATTTAAAATGCCAATAAATAGACTTTTTTTAAATATTCAATGTAGATGGTTACATATAGAACACGTGAACATGGAAATATGAATCAGTGTTTACAAATCTTGAAACTTGGGATATTAATCTTCATTTTATTGAACAGAAGAACTCGAGGCTGAGAACCTGTGCAACAGAGAACATGACTTAAATGGGTTTGTCAAATTTGCCTTGTGGATGATAGCTTTGGAACTATTTAAAGTTTATTCCTACTTTTTATAATCAACTTTGATTAATTCTATTTATGTGATGAAGTTTTCCATTTCAAATAGTTTGGCATTGATTTTTTCCACAACTTTGATGCCTTCAAAAAGAATTGGGCTACAAAAAGCATAATGGTCGCCAATAGCACATCAATACTTATTTAAGTTTGATAAAATGTAGACGTTTTGGTTCTTAAACCTAAAAAAGCAAAAGGAAAAAACTATTTGAGACTTGAGTGTAAACAAAAAAAATTATGGATCATGATGATAAAGGGGGAATAACCGCAATTAAGTCTGATTGTATGGCTAAATATAATGTGAATGTGTCATGATCTCGGCGCTGATGGTTTGGTTTTTTCCTTTGCTCCTTGCTTTCCTGTCTAATTGGTTCTGCGGCTGATTATTGCCGATCATTTCCACCTGGTTCCTCTACTATTTAAGTTGTGTGTTTGCCTCCCATCAGCGCCGGGTTATTCTTGTGTTTTTGAGATACGTTCCCCAGCAATCTGTAGTCTGCCTGTTTCCCTGATAGTGACCAGTTTCTGCCCTGAGGATTTCGAGTTTTTTGCCTTGCCCCTGTCTGCTCTGTTTGTCCTGTCTGATCCTGGATTCTACCGGCTTCTGAACCTGGAACTGTCGTCTGACTTCGGCCTTGGATTTCCCCTCTGGACTCTGTTGCTGCTCGGCGTCTGCTGCGCGCTCTCTAGGAACTCTCGGGGCGTCTCCCGCCGCACCTGCGGTCAAACCTCAGCAAACGGACTGAACTTTGAATCAGGTCAGTGACTTTGCTCCAAATCGTGTTAAGCTCCATATCCAGTCACTGATCTGTATTCTCCCATTTCTGCAGAGAGCCGCCCCGCAGCAGACGAGCAGCCCCGCGCACCTGTTTTTGCTAAATAAACGCTTTGAACTTTCCCACTGCCTGTCTCGCCTCGAATTCTGGGTCCTACATTCTGAGATCATTACAGAATAACCCGGCCATAAACATGGACCCATCGGCAGACGGGCAGTGGCGAAATGACGTGGATCAGAGCATTTCCCGTCTAGAATCTGGCATGCAGGAGATCCTCAATTACCTGCGTAACCCGGCGGCTCCAGCTGCTCCGCCCGTGACAGCTGCCGCGCGCTCGTCTTCTACTGATAGTCCACCTTCTCTTGAACCGCGTCTGTCCCCTCCTGAAGTGTTTAAAGGGGATCCTGACCAATGCAGAGCTTTCCTGACTCAGTGCGAGATTCTTTTTGAGTTACAGCCCTCTGCATTTCCTTCTGATCGTGCCAAGGTGGCCTATGTAATATCTCTTTTAGCGGGAAAGGCCAAATTATGGGGAACGTCAGAGTGGCTGAATGATCCTGAACTCTGCAGCTCGTTTGATGATTTTTCTTTGGAACTAATCCGAGTTTTTTGTCCAGTTCTTCCAAGTAGGGAAGCCTCCCGGGGACTATTGACTCTCAGACAGGGAGATCGGTCTGTGATGGAGTACATCACTGACTTCCATCTGCTGTCTGCCGATTGTTCCTGGAATGAGGACGCCCTCATGGATGTGTTTTTTTTTGGCCTGCGGGAAAGCATCAAGGATGAGCTTTCGACCCGCGACTACCCCCGGACTCTGAAGCAGCTGGAGGACCTTGCCAACCGGATCGACCTTCGCCTCACTGAGCGTCGCAGGGAGAGGAGAGCACTGACGACGGCCTCCCCTCAACCTGTTCTTCACTCCGCACCCTTTGCTCCTGCATCAGCCCCTGGTCCGGCTCGGATGCCAGAGCCCGAACCGATGCAGCTGGGACGCACATGCCTCTCCAAGGAGGAGAGGGCACGTCGAATCAGCTGCCACCTCTGTCTGTACTGTGGCAGTGATGGACACTTCCTCAGTTCCTGTCCTTCCAGGGGAAAAACTAGGCTGGGACGCACCAGACTCGCTGCCTCCCCAGCTCTCCTGCTACCTAAGACTCGTTTGGTTTCTTTCAGAACCCCAGACCCTCCAGTAGCCTCGGCCCCGGCACCCCCGGAGCCTGGTCCGGATTATTTTTCTCCCCCTTCTTCTGAGTCTGGTTTGGTGGATTTTTATTATGGGGATAGAGAAGATCTTTATCCTTTCCGTTCACCTCCACCCACCAGATCCAGAGAGGGGGGCCCTGCCTTCACTGTCAGGCGCCTCCTCAGGTCTAGGAGGCTAGGCAGTGGGCTTCAGTATTTGGTTGACTGGGAGGGTTATGGACCTAGGGAAAGGTCCTGGATTCCGGCCCGGTTGATCCGGGATCAGGACCCCCACTACAGGGATCATCCTGATCAGCCTGTTGGGGCGTCTGGAATCCGCCCTTGAAGGGGGGGGTTCTGTCATGATCTCGGCGCTGATGGTTTGGTTTTTTCCTTTGCTCCTTGCTTTCCTGTCTAATTGGTTCTGCGGCTGATTATTGCCGATCATTTCCACCTGGTTCCTCTACTATTTAAGTTGTTTGTTTGCCTCCCATCAGCGCCGGGTTATTCTTGTGTTTTTGAGATACGTTCCCCAGCAATCTGTAGTCTGCCTGTTTCCCTGATAGTGACCAGTTTCTGCCCTGAGGATTTCGAGTTTTTTGCCTTGCCCCTGTCTGCTCTGTTTGTCCTGTCTGATCCTGGATTCTACCGGCTTCTGAACCTGGAACTGTCGTCTGACTTCGGCCTTGGATTTCCCCTCTGGACTCTGTTGCTGCTCGGCGTCTGCTGCGCGCTCTCTAGGAACTCTGGGGGCGTCTCCCGCCGCACCTGCGGTCAAACCTCAGCAAACGGACTGAACTTTGAATCAGGTCAGTGACTTTGCTCCAAATCGTGTTAAGCTCCATATCCAGTCACTGATCTGTATTCTCCCATTTCTGCAGAGAGCCGCCCCGCAGCAGACGAGCAGCCCCGCGCACCTGTTTTTGCTAAATAAACGCTTTGAACTTTCCCACTGCCTGTCTCGCCTCGAATTCTGGGTCCTACATTCTGAGATCATTACAGAATGGGCTTAGTTCATTTAGAAAAAACAGATATCTACAGATATCTACATCTGCAGTGCGTTGATGACGTATCTTCCTCTGTACAGATTTATTCTGTTTATTTTGATGTCTAGTAAATCTATATATCAAACAAAATCATATATCTGGTACTATATCACTACATACACTCACCGGCCACTTTATTAGGTACCCCATGCTAGTAACGGGTTGGACCCCCTTTTGCCTTCAAAACTGCCTCAATTCTTCGTGGCATAGATTCAACAAGGTGCTGGAAGCATTCCTCAGGGAGTTTGGTCCATATTGACATGATGGCATCACACAGTTGCCGCAGATTTGTTGGCTGCACATCCATGATGCGAATCTCCCGTTCCACCACATCCCAAAGATGCTCTATTGGATTGAGATCTGGTGACTGTGGAGGCCATTTGAGTACAGTGAACTCATTGTCATGTTCAAGAAACCAGTCTGAGATGATTCCAGCTTTATGATATGGCGCATTATCCGGCTGAAAGTAGCCATCAGAAGTTGGGTACATTGTGGTCATAAAGGGATGGACATGGTCAGCAACAATACTCAGGTAGGCTGTGGCGTTGCAACGATGCTCAATTGGTACCAAGGGGCCCAAAGAGTGCCAAGAAAATATTCCCCACACCATGACACCACCACCACCAGCCTGAACCATTGATACAAGGCAGGATGGATCCATGCTTTCATGTTGTAGACGCCAAATTCTGACCCTACCATCCGAATGTCGCAGCAGAAATCGAGACTCATCAGACCAGGCAACGTTTTTCCAATCTTCTATTGTCCAATTTCGATTAGCTTGTGCAAATTGTAGCCTCAGTTTCCTGTTCTTAGCTGAAAGGAGTGGCACCCGGTGTGGTCTTCTGCTGCTGTAGCCCATCTGCCTCAAAGTTCGACGTACTGTGCGTTCAGAGATGCTCTTCTGCCCACCTTGGTTGTAACGGGTGGTTATTTGAGTCACTGTTGCCCTTCTATCAGCTCGAACCAGTCTGGCCATTCTCCTCTGACCTCCGGCATCAACAAGGCATTTCAGCCCCCAGAACTGCCGCTCACTGGATGTTTTTTCTTTTTCGGACCATTCTCTGTAAACCCTAGAGATGGTTGTGCGTGAAAATCCCAGTAGATCAGCAGTTTCTGAAATACTCAGACCAGCCCTTCTGGCACCAACAATCATGCCACGTTCAAAGTCACTCAAATCACCTTTCTTCCCCATACTGATGCTCGGTTTGAACTGCAGGAGATTGTCTTGACCATGTCTACATGCCTAAATGCACTGAGTTGCCGCCATGTGATTGGCTGCTTAGAAATTAAGTGTTAACGAGCAGTTGGACAGGTGTACCTAATAAAGTGGCCGGTGAGTGTATATCACTACTTAGGTTATTATTATTATTATACACATTATTATTTCTATTGGCACCAGGAGATACGTTATATTTTCCTTGTATATTAACTAACACATTTTCTGTCTACAGGAATAAGTGCACTGACTGCAGTAATGTGACGATCTAAAGGAACTTTAAATATGTTTAGCTACTTTAGCAATAAATTCCATTTTCACAGAAACCAGAGACATATTTTAACTAGTGTTGCGCCGATGCCATTTTTTGGCCCCGATACCGATACCCGATACCTGGCTGTGCAGTATCGGCCGATACCGATACCTTAATAATGTAAAATAATTTCCATCATGGCTTTGTCAAGCTGCTGCTTACCTTTGGGAAGCAGGAAAAAATCTAATACAAAGTGAATCCAGTAGAACTTTTTATTGCCTACCAGGAGTGGGTGACAATAGTTGAATAAACTTATGGCTCTCAAAATGGTATCGGTGCCCTATTTGTTGGTACTTGCCGATACCGATACCACCATTTTAGGGCAGTATCGGGGCCCCGTCCAATACTGGTATAGGTATCAGTGCAACACTAATATTAACCACTCAAACTCCCAAGGCTGTCACTTTGACAGTTCTGAGATTTTAAAGGGGAAGAACTTTATTTACATTAATCATATGTTGGTCATGTTAACTGGCTTTTCCTTTTTCTATATTTCCTTTAGTTTAGACTTAGACTTATACAGATTTCATTTGTCATTTTGTATATAGAAGTGTAAACAAAAATAAATTTCATGCAGCCTTGAAAACAGCCATTTTCAAAATGTTCAAGTAGTTTTTTTAATAAAATAAAAGTGTAACAAATAAATATGGTTAATTTTAGCTCAATATCCCCCAGCAGTCATACTGACGGCTCTATTAGTTGCATTTTTAATTCTTCCTGCAGTGGATTGACGTATGGACCGTTGCCTGGCAACCAACGTTCAACTATTCTTCTGCTAGTACAGAAAAATGGCGTTCAGAAAAAAATCTAACAGCGAAACAGGCTTTAGAAATGCTTCAAAATATTGATGATAGCGATTCGGGCAGAGAGGGAGAGATGAGGACAAAGTCGGTAGGAGGCTCCTCGAAGACGGTCCCCCACCCACAGGAAAACGCAGACGTGTCAATGACCCATCAGACAATAGTGAAACTTTTGTTCAGGTTTTGAATAGCACTGCCCACACCTCCGCCAGTAAAATTGTAATTTCAAACTTTGAACCTGTGTAGTAAAATAGTCTTATTTATTTTACTGATTTATTTTGATTTATTAACTTCAGACCACAAATAATAATAGCAGACAATACAGCCTTTAAAATAATAAATACTAGACCTATTTTAAGGTTTACATATCCACAATATATCACACACTAGAACCATTTCAATTGATGACATCATCACTACTCATGCATTGCACTGGGAAAATTGTCACCTGTCAAATTGACAACCAGTGGGAGCTCTAGCAGTATCAGAATTCTGGGAGTTGTATTGTTAAGGTAAATCCAACTAAAATCTCCTAAAATGGGTTCCTAGTGTTACCTATCACAGACAGAACTTTTACGTTTGACTTCTCTTCAGCTAAAATGTCCATCTACCATTTGTACCTTATGATGGCCAAAGCAAAGCTTGAATGAGTAATTATTTAGCTCAGGTCATGCTGGGTTAATAAATACTTATTCATAACTTACAGTTATTCCATTTTAGGCAGTATTTGGGTTTTGCACTGAGCTTAGCCTGGGTTAATCCACTTTCACCTCCCATCTGCAAAAATGCACCACGGAACAAGCCTGTGCTTGGCACCAAAGCCGCTCTGGAAAGAGCTTTTTCCCCTTGTTGGAGCCCTGTTTGAAGCACTCAATGTAATTTTGTCGCATAATGAACGAGACAGGTCAATAACCCTGAACTAAACTGGAGTTTTGGCCATTAAAAGACGGACAAATTACCAATATTCTCTAATGAGATCTGGGGCTATTCAAAAAACATGAAGGGTTTCAGAAAATTTGGGTACAATTACAGCTTTTGTTTTTTTTTCTAACTTTCCCCATTTTCATACCACCCTCCAAAGCTCTGTTTAATCTTTCCATTTTTCTGGTATATACCACTGCTTGCTTCAGCACCATATTGTATCTCTGGATTTTATGTGGTGAGAAGGATCAGTCCATTTTGGTATTTGAAAACGGTGGAGTCGAAGTTGATGGTGCATTATCTCAGCATTATTTGTTATTGCTTTGTTAGTTATTATAATAATAATTATTATTATTTTATTTCAAACATGCATAAATATACTTGGGCGAATTTTAGATATCTGGGCCTTCTAAGGATATGTATCTTTAGACCAGTAGGGCCCGTCATTAATAGGGTCCTATGCTTCTAGGGGGCCCAAGCAGCTTCCTACTTTGCGTATATGGTAAGTCCATTCCTAAACTGATCATAGATCTAACTTATCTTCAAATAACCTTTATCATTACCATCAATTTTCAATTTTAAAAGATAGGTCAAAAAGCAGAAAATTTGTCTACACTTAGAGAGAAATGGTAGATGAATGGTGGTTAATCTGTTGCAAAGAGTGGGTCATTGGCTGTGACACTAGAAAACCACAAAGAGTGAAGAAAAGAGCGCCTTAAAAATGTATAAATAAGAGTTACCTGGATAATTTTAAAACTAAGTACTGTGAATCTTCATGAATAGATAATAACCATCCAAAACCACAAACCTATCAGAGATAAAAGGGAAAAAAGACTTTGAAATATACAGGCAGTCTATGCTTGGCCCATCAGGAGACCCATCTGTCCACTATAAAATTAAGAGATGGCAATTTCCTTACTGCAATACAAGGATAATGTTAGACCTTCATGAAGTTTTTTTCATGTAACTCACACAATAAACTAGATACACAACATTTTGTATGCATATCACAAAGCTTAGATTTATAGTTCAGTTAATTCTCCCCCAAACAAAGGAGAGATTATATATAAAATATGTTTTACACTGTCTAAATATGCTGTGTGTCCTAAATGTGAGACTAAAACTATTCCTACAGAACTACAAATCTCTTGGTAGAATTAAAAGCTCTTGTGCTCTTCGACTGATTTTATGTGTAATCTATGATTGAGAATGTTGTTCTCCATTCACATTGTGTTGCTGGAAATCATTTGGGGAGCAGCACTTGTTACAATTGTTTTATTCTTCTCTTCAATATATTGAGCAAATTGAGGCCAAAGAAAAACTCATTGTTTTGGGTTACTTGTGAAATTTACTTTTCATGCATCCGGCAAAAGTATTAGGACAAATGTTTGAGGTGTAGGAGTACATTGGAAAACATTGTTAAAGATCGTGTGATATTAGGTTAAAAAGACAGAAACTCTCCTAACTGTTTAGTATCACTTACTTTTAGGCATGAGGATGTCTGAGCTTTGCAACTTTGAAAGCCCATTTACTTTAGTAATTAACATACCTTTAAAAATGTCAATAGAACACCATGTACAGAATTTACTCTTGCTGGAAGCGTATGTACCTGTGTTTAGCTAACTTCTATACATACAAAGCTGATACCCATGTGTACAGATGTTGTGATAAGTGTTCCTGACAAGACAGTTAATTTCCCCTTGGGCTGCGCTGGTTGCCCTCACGCAGGAGTTCATCACAAGCAGATGGGAGGTAATTGGAATGGATGCAAGCAGATGCTGTGTTGCAATGAAATGGATTCATCACATCAGCCCTATATAAGACCTGATGGAGGGACTGTTTGTTTGTGCGGTAATTAGGCAGAAATTTGTTTTCATTTTTCTCATCATCCAGCAATTGATGCGATTGAGGTGGTCCAGCCTCTGGAGAAAGTGTTGGCCAGCTGATTAGTCATTGTGTCCTTAGTGGGAGACTGTGAATGATGTGTGTGAGAAAGGAAAGACAATACAAAAACAATAATAGACTGTAAAATAAATAGGTCGTATAGAAATAAAGGCTGTTTTGATGCAAGGTGAATTCTCAAGTAGTTTTTAGTTTTGTTTATGAGATGTATTAACTAAAGAAAACCAAAAAAAGGCTGTTGTTGATATTATAAGACTGTTGTCAGATGCTGTGATCATTTCTTTATCAATATCACCAAGTTGTTGTTGAAAACACTATTTGTCTTGTGATTCTGACCAAAAACCTTGAAATTTCACTGACATACAGAATCCAGGAGATGCAACTTGGTCAACAAAACAAGTTGTAAAATGTTTTGATGAGTGAAAAAGATGCAATGTGTTTTCAGCCATCAAGGAGATTAACAAATGGTATCCATACGGTCGGACTGCTGCAACGGGATTAAATATGAAGCCATTCCAGTATAAAAAAATGCATCTGTTTTTTTTGTTTGTTTTTTTTTTTTTTTTTCACCAAGGCCAACATAAAGACATTACCAGAGAAAGGTCTTGTTCTAAGTATTGGACTGACCTTGTGCTGATGATGGAACCATGTTTAAGACAACAGTTTTTTTGAGGCTTTTATATCTGCGATGAGTAAGTAATGCTTTGCATTCTGAGTTCATTTTGGTGAACTGTTTCATTAAAGGGAACAGAATTTTCACAACACTTATTAGAAAACCTCTTAAAAGAAAAATGGAACAATGTAAGTCATAGTTAAAGCAACATCATGTCACATCTTCCATCATTCACCGCCTGCACTGTATAAACTTCACAGGCAGAGAGACAAAACACTCTGTCAGTATTGTCGCCCTTGTTGTCAGTAAAGAGTAGAATGCAAAAGCCTGCAGTCAATGTGGGGAGGTTCAATGTAAGGCGACCTCATTAATTTTTCCAAATATTACAATATTGGCTATCTGGTAGTTTGGTAGTAGCTTGAGTGAGAATTGGTACCCAACAGTATGTTACTGTGTGCCTGTGTTTATATATATAAACACAGGCACACACACACATATATATATATATATATATATATATATATATATATAAATCTAGGATTGTCTGGTTTGACAATAAATTTGACAATATAAAGCCTCTTAGTGTAGAACGATGAGTGCTGAGGCAGCTCTTTGCCTGTTTGTCCTCTCTAACCCTCCTGCACTTTACTCTCATACATTCTATTTCTGCCTGTATACTATGGATCAAAGTAGCTTCATATCAATCATAAAACCAGGCAGAATTTGCACTCTCCCTATTTCCGCTTTAAACAAAAGCCTCCTCGTCATGAAAGGCAGATACAAACTGCATGACATGAACAAGTTGGAAAGATCAGAAGTGTGTTTTGATGTCATTAAATAAAATGGCATGCGGCTCTTTAGCGCCCCATTTGCCGCTCCCAGGAGCTTTTTCTAAAATTTATGAAGATTTATTTAATTATTTATTTTTTGTTTATTTATTATGGTGTGCATGATGTCAAACATTCATTATTTTTCCAATGCAGTAAAACATTTTTTATAATAGATACATTTAACACTAAAACTCTCAAGGCTGTCATTTTGACGGTTCTGAGATTTTAAAGGGAAAGAACTATATTTAAAATTAATCTTATGTTAACTGACATTTTCTCTTTCTATATTTCCTTCATTTTCACGTAGTTTTTTTATAAAATAAAAACGTACAAAATAAATATGGTTAATTTTACCTAGCAACCAACATTCTACCTAGAACTCTTTGGCTAATACTGAAAAATGGCTTTCAGAAGAAATCTAACAGCAAAACAGGCTTAAGAAGTCCTTCAAAATATTGATGATAGCGATTTGGGTGGAGGGGGATAGACCAATGAGGAGGACTGGGTAGGAAACGGCTCAGAAAAACAAATACACAGTCATGAACATCCATTCTCTGCTTCAAAAAAGCTGTACACAACATTTTATTTGAAAACTATCTTTGTAATTAAAGTATATTTTCTTGCATTATTCCTGGGTTCTTTATTGTTATTAGGCAAAGTGTAGCTTAATTTTGTTGCAAGAAGGCAGGAATTTTTTGTTTCAGCCTTAGTCTTTTTTTTGTTGTGGTATTGTAAGTTGTCCTCAATAATTCTTAAATAAGGGCATATCAGAGAGTAATATATTAAATGCAAACATTTAATATTTAGCATGTTCTTTGTTTGATGTAAAATTGCTAATGACTTTGAAGTTTTTCCTTTTAAATACTCAATATTTATTTATTATTTTAGAAAACTGAGAAAATAATGAACCTGGCCTGTAATTATCCATACTGTCTGCATGTTTCAATAGTGAAACTACTCTTGCAAGTTTTAAATCATTTAGAAAAATGCCTCTCTGAAAGGAAATATTACAAATGCTATTCAATCGATCACCTCCGTCATTAGCACCATATCAATATAATTAACATACTCAAAATACTTTTACAAATAAACATACATCTATTTATTCTATTTATTAATCTCTATGCTCTATTCATTGAAATGTAAAATACATGCACAAGTACATTCATCAGCTTACCTATGAGGATGAGCATGCAGACCAGAAGTGCTATAAGTGCCCCAGGGCTAAGAGCTGCACTGATTACATAGGCTGTTGCATTGCAGGTCTGGATAGCTCCCTCTGCATTTAAAAAGAAGGCAAAAAAACAAACAAAAAAAAACACCAAAATCATGTGCTTGAACAGATTTGACACAGCTTCCAATTCTGTTAAACCTACTAGCATTCATTTCCCCTAAGAAAAAAACATTATTTTCACCATGTCTCTTTTTACAGATTTATAAACTGTAAAAGGCAATTTGTCTGTAGATTTTATTGCCATGTATTGTTGTGCTTTCCATAAATAAGATCAGAAAAAAAATGTTTGCTAAGCAAAACAATGACAAGTTGACCTTTTCATAGCGCAACTACTGCCGCCAAGGGTGACAGTGATTTTAATATTAGTAACAGTGCTGCCACCGCAGTGGCTCTCACCTGTGTCGCAGCCACAAACATGGATGGTTAGGGTCCCCGTTGAGCTGAGGGAGGGAGGTCCACTGTCAACAACGAGAATGGGCAGGAAGTACACATTCTGTTCATGGCGGTTAAAGCTTGACTTCTGGGTCCGGATGCCAGCTGTGTTGTCTTGATGTTGGATGTAATTTAGTCAGGGTCAAGTTAGGGTCAGACAGATGAGATAAAGCAGAGAATTACATACAAGCCACTATACATTTGAAGAACAAAAAACTTTCATCCCATAGTCATCCCAGTGAGTCATTGATTTGCTTATGTTGACTTAAAACCTATGAATTCAGACTTAATATTGTTAAGCAAGTTGAAACAAACAGCTTCAGATGTGCAATAATGAATTTGATAAAGTAACACTGGGAAAGTTTTGACCAAAGTATCAACTCAATGCTTTGTACAGGGCTTCTCAAATTCGCCTTTGTATAGAAAGCAGGCTTGTTCCGCCACTGAATGACTTATGTGACCAAAAGACACGGTTTTCATCAGTCTGACCTTCCCGTGGACATGAGAATTCATCTTAAAAAGTTGTTGCTTTCTGATGTAGAATTTACATCAGATTAGATTTTTATAAGTAAATCCATGACATCAAGGGCTGAAAGAGGAGCTAGAAAAGAGGCTCTAAGGGTGTCCTTGTCTATGTCTTTGTTCTAGTTCATGCTTCATGGGTTTATAATTGGGATGTTTTTTGGGGGAAGAACCGTTTCATCCTGGGGTGGCTCTGGTTGGCTGGCTCGTCTATGATGTGATAGTCCTGTCCATTCATCAGTGGAATTGGGTATCATCAGGGATGGGATCTGAGCAGGAGGCCATGCTGGATTTGTCCATTTTCATTTGTTGCTATGCCCTCATCTGGTTGCACAGGTAGGCTGGTCTTTGCCATGGTAAAGGGGCCTACCTCTTAGTTCTGGGGGTTGGTCGCCCTTTCATCCAGAACTGGACATGAATGTATGGTGTGTGTGTGTGTGTTGGTTGGGGTGTTCAAAGAAGGTGCAAAGTGATTTGTGTATGCAATCAGCGGTCAGTTGTGAGCAAACAATTTTTTTAGTATGTATCTTCACCAATATACAGGTCATATTCTAATGAACAAACTGCATAACTTCATGTGTGGATGATATGAAAATGTCCACAAGCAATATATCTTTCTAAACTCAACTGCGGCCAAAGTTTTGGTGTCTTTTTTAGTATTTCCAAATGTCAGGTTTAAACTCACACATAAACATTTCTGCAGTCATTGTTACCACAGAGGAAGTATTGGTAAATACAAGATGATGGAGGCAGAATTGGTTCAGATGTAAACATATTCGAACCAGCAAGTATATTAGTAGTTGAATAATATTGATAAAGAAAAAATAAACATCTTTGTAGGTGGACATGGATTAATGAGGTGGGATGAAAGACAATATTTATATATTTAAAACAAAATGAAAAGATTCCGGTGGTGTGAAAGAATGCATCTCTTCTTACTTGCAACATCTATTTTTTTCTACCTTGATTAAACAAAAAACACCAACTTATTGCACATACTAAAAAATATTGTAAGTACATCTAAGCACATTGAAGATCAGGCACTGCGTGTATGGTTATGGGTGTCTGTATGTGTGGACATAAGGGTGAGAATGTGTGATTTTGACAGCATCCCTGTGATTGTGTGCCTGTTTCTTTCTCAGGTTGGGTTTTGGACTGCCCTTCTCATAAATCATGTCAGGTCTTCACTAAAAGTGGGACCCATTTCCAAACCCTACCAAATTGCCTGACAGTGGCTGGCACCTAAGCCTGCAAGTGTGTTGGTGATTATTATTGTGCAGCCCACTTGGGGGCCTACATTGTGGCTGAGTGGACTCTCCTCTGGGATGGGACTTGCAACCATCACTGTGTTGGTCCTCCTAGGGCTCCTGTGCTATGGGGGTTCTTTTGGAGGTCTGGGGCTATGACCTCAGTCTTCCTCAGCATTGTGGGGGAGCCGGTCTTTGATTCCTCACAATAACAATTTACCATTTATTTTTCCTTACATACACAAGCACACTGTGGGCCAGATGCTTAAAGATACAGAGCTACTGTATACAGATAAACCAAATAGTTAGCTTCAGCTGCCACTAAAAACATCTTGTCTTAAATACTGTGTAATTGTCAACGATATGTCATATATGTGTTGATCGTTTGTACCGGTAAAACTTTTTCTCCTTGTTCTGTTATTCTTTATCTCTGTCTCTGCAGGCGTACAACTTTCAGTATCTTAAGAAGGGGAGCTCTCTTGTGAGGATGTGCACGTCTCTTTTTCTTCTTCAATATTTTTATCAGTTTTACTACCTTTTACACAGGTAGAGATTGTTGTTGGCACCCCTCATTAAATGAAAGAAGAACCCATAATAGTCACATATATCTTAAATCTGAGAAAAATAATAAAAAATAAAACCTTAAAATGAACCAATATTAGTGAGAAATTGCATTTCAACCGTGCTTCAACCTAATGATGTATCACAGGTGCTTGATAAATACTTATTTACTAATTCAATGTGCAATTTTCTTTTATCACAAGGGCAGTAATTATTTCTCTCTTATAACATTTCAATGGGTTGGAGTGCACAGAATAAGGAATGTTCCAACTCTTTAGCCCTCCCTTTATACTCCATTGTCTTTAGCTAAGCAAAGGCTTCAGTCTATAAAGATTGACTGTCACAAAGGATGGTTGATTTTGTATCTACTTAACCTTTTTTGTTGATGTGGTTGTTGTGTGGATGCACTGTTCTCCTGAAAATACATGTGATTTTAAGGACAAATTCTATGGTATTTTAAAGAATTGGGTCACTTCATGGTCTCTAATAAGGTTCTCAGGTAATATGAAACAAAACAGGCAACCTTAACACTATACAGTAGCTTCTCTTCCTTTGTAAACGTTTGGCCTAAGGTGTATTATAAAATATTAATTGTTTATTTTTTTATGTTTGACTTATATTTTTTATGTAGAACTTGTAGACAAGATTATTTGACTGACCTGATCAAAAGGATGTGCTTCCAGTTAGTCATCAGTATTTAGTAAATGTTTGACAGTCACTACTTTTCTACTTTATTTACATATAAAACACTTTAAAACTGCAACACAGTGCTGCACATAAAAAAGGTGAACTTTTATGTTAGAATGTTAAAAACAATAGTAGAAATAAAAAAAAAGTAAGAAAAAAAAAAAACATCTTTGCTGTATTTACAGTCAAGGAAAAAAAATGTGTTTTAAAAGATTTTTAAAGTGGACCAATAGGACACTTGTCTGATTTAAAGAGAAAGATCATAGGATTGGAGTAGCAAGTGATATGAAGCTCTGTCTGAGCTTCATATCACTGAACTGCTGCATTTCTGGCTGCTAAGACCCTGCTCCCTTCTTTCATTATTTTGCTCTGGACTTATTTCTTTACCTAAATTGAAAAGTAGGACTGAAACTACTTCATACCAGGGACTTCCAAGGTTTATTATTATCACTATTTTTTTTTCGGAAGGATTTCAATATGCTTTTTTATTTATTTATTTTTTATTGAACTCCAACAAAGGACAAGTCCATGCCACCTAATCAACTCCAGCAGCCTCCCTTCACCAGAGAGGATCCTGAAAAACTTTACAAGCCCCAAACCTTAAGGCCGCGCACCCCAAAAAAATCCTGACTACACAACGGACGGTCGCAAACTTGCGCAGACCTCAAGTGGAAGTGCGCAGACAACAAGCAGCTGTGATTGTTCCTTGGTATGCCTTTCCGGCTGTCTGTGTGGTGCGCCATTTTCAAAAACCGAGGAACAACTACAATGGACTACAATGGACAACTACAAAGTTCTCGCGAGTTCTCGAAAAGGCTTTCCCTTGTACTTTGGTGGGAAACTGCTGTGCGTCCCTAGAAATTCCAGACCGACGGTGCAGAAGCATACCAGCAAAACTGGTTCACGACCAGACACAAGCGACATTTTATGTGCGCGGATGCAGAAGTCTAATCTGCCCTTTACAGAGACCTCCCCTCTTTTAACTCAGAAGAGGAAGGCTTCCTTGTCGAGTTCTATTAGAAAAGTGTGCCACCCCCCATAAACCCCCCTCACTCCAACCCCCCATTACCGCCCCCTCTCTGACTCTAGAGCCCAATCTAGATCAAACACAGCTCTGCCTTCTCCCAACTTTGCCCAGTTTTTGAATGACTTGATTTCCCTGGCAGCATGAAAAAAGTTTTTAAGACTGGAACCTAAATGAGCTTGACATCATCCTAATACAGCACCCAACATGGCTCATTCCCTGGTACATGACTATTAAGGGCTGCAAAGGCCCCCCACATCATCCTTATCATTCTCCTTTAGATCAGGACCTTTATATCACTCCTCTGTGATGCATTCTGGGACCCACTGATGACTTTTATTATAAGTCATAGAAATAACTTGGGCCCCTGATGGGAGATGAGCTAAAACGATAACCAACAGTAATAAATAATCAAGTTGAAAGCCAAAACTTGTCAGAAACAAGCAATCAGACACAAAGCTTATATCAGCACTAAGTCACATAAGTATTTTTTGTATTAAATTATCTAATTTCAGCCCCCAGATGTTAATGTTATGTTTTAAGAAATAACATGTTTACATAACTGTAACAAGGAACCTATATAAATGGTCTTTGTTGAACATCAGATCTCTGTGAGAAAATATTTTTCGCAATTAAAAAATAGTCTCCTTGGAGAAGTGCTCCACCAGTCAGAAGTGAATGGTGTTGAAAAGCTTCACACAAAGCTTAACACTCTTCACTTCTGACTGGTGGAGCACCTTTCTGATGAACCAGGATTCCAGGTTCATCAGATAATCCCTAGAGTATATATTAGGGGTGTAAATAATAATCGTTTTGTATCGATGCATCCAGGGCCGGTTCTAGCCCTTTGGTTGCCCTAGGCGAGATTGAGTTTTGACCTTTGAAACAATTCCCTTATATCTAGTTTATTTTTATTCCTGTCTAACTCTCTACGCAACATCTCTCTTTCCTGAGTATATTTATTACATTCTAAAAAAATATATTGGACAGTTTATCTGGAGCCGAGGTATTGCATTGAACTCATTACACTGATATTGTGCAGTATTTTTGCAGTATTTTTTGATGCAACTTTTCTACTTCTGTTATTTGCTGTTGTTTCTAAAGAAAATGCATAATGATATTACAGCTTTCATTGATTTATTTCAAACTTGAAACTTTGTTTAGCCTGTAAGGTGTAAAAAAAAAAATAATAATAATAAAAAAAAAAAATTAACCGATTAATCGATTAATCGAATCGAATCGAATCGTGGTGTATTCTTGAGTATCGAAAATAATCGAATCGTTGGGTCAGGAAATCGATACTGAATCGAATCGCCATGATGGATGTGATTTACACCCCTAGTATATATATTCTCATATTTCAAACTTTTGAACTTTTATGTTTGTATATTTTGAGGAGGTCTAGTTAAGTAATTTTGTAGTAACCAGTTTCTGCAACATGACATTTTACACAAATGTTCCCTCTCTGAATGTCTTGCCATCTTTACGTTTCTATTTTGGACATTAGCTCAAAAAAGCATACATCTGTGTTAAATCATATATCTATGCAGACAGTAGATGGTCCCCATAGTGGTTTAAGTGTTAGACTGAATGTTGGGGACCCCGGTTTGAATCCCTGGTATGTCAGGAGGTGCATCTGACATAAAAATCTTTCTCAAGTCTGTGGCGACCAAACAAAAGGACACAATTAAACAGGGCACTAGGGATTTGTTTTCCAAATGGGTTAGATGCTTTGTTTTTGAAAAAAAAACAAAAAAAAAAAAAAAAATGTTAATGTAGATAAAATAAAATGCATTCCATTACTGTACTAAGGCTGCTGGTAATTGAGGAGGGTTTTTGATCATAAATCAAAATAAGGAAAAAAAGGAATAGAGTGTAAAGAGAGAGTTAGAACTGCTCTTTTGAATTCAACTTTAGTGGTGTGTATATGAGGGCACTGCATGAGACTTAGATAAATGTAACACATTATAAAGAATGAGGCTTTGAAAAATATATTCAGGGTGGCTCATGGGAAGACTTGCATCGAAGATAGTAAGTAATCCATCTCCCAGAACATTTATCACTGTTATCCCTGTCACCCTAGAACTCCTCTGGCACATGTAGAACAATTTTCATATTATAGTTTATGTTCAGGGGTTTGTCCTTTTGACTTTTACACAACAGTGTGTATCACAGATCTCTTTTTAAAAAATCAGGGAACTGAACAAATTGAAAGTCACTTTTTCATAACCTCTTCAAAAAGATAAGTCTTCATTTTTGATTAAATCAATGTTTGACTTTCACAAATAAAAATAACTAATCGAGAAAACTACCAGATCCCTTTGTCAAGCTTTATGGCTCTAGGCTTTTTTAAACTTATCCCAAAATTTCAAAAAAGTTTCTCGAAGTACAACACAGGGATGTTTCCACAAAATCTGAAAGAAGCTCCTCGTATTGTATCATATAACAGGAAACTTTATATAGCGAGATTAGGGGTTTCTGCTACGGACTAGCAGCAAAGACTTCAAAGAGTTTAGCAACAAGGGAAAAATGCCTTGTCATCATTGTCTGTCAAGGCCTGGAGACAGAGCTCAATGTGAGGGCATGAAGAGCAAGAGACGGAGTGACAGATTCAAAGTGACAGTCTGACAAATGTGTCCATGAAAAAAAGACACTACAGTGAAAAAAGAAAGGTGGGCGGATTTGAAATATGTGTGTTGCTTCGTTTGCTTTAAACTTTATGTTTACACAGTACTGCTTGCTGGTATGACAACATATAGTACGTTTATCTTCCTTATTTTATTGTATCTAAATGTATCAGGTTTAAAAAAAAATCCCTTCATTAGTTTGGATTACTGTTCTAGCTACCTTAACATTAAAATAAATGTCTATTCTAAAGACAATTACATATGCATGAAACTTAAATAAAACACGTACCTTTATGTTTAATTTTGTGGTTATGGTTAATGTACCTTAAATAAAAACAAAACCAAAACACAACTATATTATAGCTTATTCCCTGCCTATTCATTAGTATGCAAAGAAACAGTACAATGTATGCACCTATGTTTCATAAACACACAGGCTATGCACCTTTCCATTCAAATGCACATGCAAGGTTCAGCAGGAGACCCTTCTGCCTTCACACAGTGACATTTCCCTGGCTCAGAATGCTCTTCTGACATTTTCCCAGTGTCAGATCAATCTTGATTTAGCCTGATGTCACATTTATTTAGATACACATCCCTAAATGACGGATCTGCAAGCGTGCATGCAAAATCACTGACGAGTATAAAAAAAGTCATTTTCCTGACAAAGCAAAGTTATTGCCAGCATGCACTTTGAGTTTATCCATTTTCCTAAGGATATGTATAAAGGCTAACTGTAATACAACTGCCATAGCAATTGAACAAAACCTTCTGCTCATTGTTCATTTAATATAAAGTTTTTTTAAACAACTAATGTTGTCTTTGGACTAGTTTATACAATCAGACCAGCTTCTTTCTAACAAATACAGTGTTTCTTTTCTTTTGCGAAAACAGTACTCAGATATGGGATGTATTAAAATTATTTTTGATTATATTATACATGTACTGTAATAAGACTATATTTATTAATAAATCTGGCTGTGAAAACTACAAATTCTGCCATTTTATATACCAGTAATGTTAACCATCTAAACCATTAATAAAGCTAATTCAGATGCATTAATTCATATATTATCCCAAAAACACAATGTTTCAGGTCAGACCCCATAATTAACAACCAATTTATTCAAAACTGAAATTAAATCTACTTCACCCTAATACAGTCCAATTTTGAAACTCATATATCCAGATATTCTATGAAGGTCCAATTCAACGGTATATATAATATAATTTACTAAAGTGGAAAGAATCCAGTAATATCAGTTGATAAAAAATTATATATTAGTCTATGCATATTACAGGAGGGATTTTAAAATTTAGCATTTGTTGTTGAAGTAAAGTCAGTCTCATAAAACATGACATGTAGGCACTGTTTTTATCCAAGTTATAATTATGAGTGTCAGTTACAGAACAAATAGGAGTGCTTTTATCTTGATCTTATATCTATGTTTGAAAACAGTCCTTTTTTATATAATGGATTTGGCCAATTCGTGCTTAGTTTCTAAGCAGTTAAGAAACTGCCATCCATGTTAAAAAATTTGTGTGCTGCAATGACTCTTTGAAGCATTTATGCTACTTGGAAGAGAGTAGAAATAGAATTTTTTTATACACTTTGAGAACTCTGTTACTGATTGTTGGCTTCTAATGAAGCTTCATAGAATTTTGCTTGTGTAAAACTACAAGACAATTTAAAAGATTTTAGGAAATCTAAAATAGAATGGTCAACATTTCAGTCTATTGATAAGTTCAGGTGATTTTGAATGCTTGATTAATAATAGATACAATTCAAAGCGAAACGATGGTTAATATCGTATTGTTTAAATATCATATAAAGTTTTCCACCACTGGAATTAAAGGGCCCAAATTGAATGAGTATTTATGTTATCAGTATTAGCAAGCCTGTGTACTCAGCTCACTGTCAACTACATCAAGTTGGCTGCGAAATCTGAAGTCTTCTGCAGCTTTTGCCACCGCTCCAGTGAAGACCAATGTTCATACTGTTTTTTATGTGCTACGTGGGTTTTATTTCTCTTGGCATCATTTTTCTTTTCTTTTTTTTAAACACTTGATACTTGACTTTTACCTTTTCTTTACCCATTTCTCTCAATTGACAGTGTTGAAGCATTGGCCAGCTCCAATTTTTTTGTAATTTATTTACTCATTTAACACATGAAAAATCTTATACCTCTAATCACAAAAGCACTTTATTCACTAACAAATAAAGCACAAATAAATTGCACAACACAGAAATAAAATACAGTGAACAGAGTGATAATTTCAACAAAAGACCTTTGTATGCAATCACAGTAAGCTACTGGCCTAAATATTTGTAGTTTTAGAACACGACTGTGCCCATGTAAACTTGATGCTGGATTCTGAAGTCTAGCAGATTTCAAAAAATCTGAACTAATAGCAAATCCCTTAGTTTAAGGAATGAAGAGTGTTAGAACTATTGATAAAGTGTTCTGTTAAATGATGCAAGGGACGTAAGAGAGTTTTCAATTGCATTTAGGCAAATTTGGAGCCATAGCCAGATATTGTTGTTTCTTGAAATCCACTCAAATCTTGATGAAACAGAAAGAAGAGGAAGGATAGAAATAAAGGCTAAGACACTGTAGCCTATATAGCATCTGGTCCCATGGAGAAAACAGACCATATGAAGTCATAGCAATTACATCCGGTTGAAATGAATGGGTCTGGTAGGCCCCTTGCAATTCTCTGCAACTCTGCCTGTATACCAGGGAAGACCCCTGGTCTGTCACGGTCAGACCTATGCAGCAGTTTGTCATGAGTGTCTTAGGAAAAGAGACATGGTAAAGTGAAATGCATCCACTTTGGGAGAAATGCAAAGAAAAAACTTTGAATTGCCAGGTAAACAAACCAGCTTGTGCATGCTAGGGGATTTTCTAGTGCATACTCTCTTGGGAAAACTTGGCCCCCCAGTGATCTGTAGAGAAACCTTTCACGCAGTCATTATGAAAGAACATTGGGCATGACACAAGGCAAATAGAAAGCTTACAGGACCACACAAGACTAAATGACATGAAAAGGTTGCCCAGCACATATCTTGGAAAGTTCCACTAACACCAAACATGTTACACTTTTTATCTTAGAGAATTTGACAATTAGTGGCATGGGATCTCATGACTATAGCTACAGTGTTTTTAAAAAAAATATTTTACCGTCCATCTTACCTTTGACATCCCAGAGAGTGAAATGACGACTACTGGCAGCTTCAGATGGTAGCGTGAAGAAAAAGCGATGTCCAGATGGTGGTTCATCTCTATCCACCACACTGATGGTGTGAATTAACTAATGGAATAGAAACCAAGTGGAAAACAGAAATAACGGGGGGGAAAAAGAAAGGTTAGATTTTCTACTTACATCTGTTCAATGAGAACAAAGCAATGCATTTGAAATCTCTTTGCATTTCACATGCCTTTTTTCACCAGGGAGGGAATGAGGTAGAGTGAGATGCATCAGACTAAAAAGGTTTCTGTGAAACACGAGTTCAAAGGGCCACAGTCACAAGGAGATTAAAACTTCTTTTGCCTGTGAGTTGACACAGCATTATAAAAAATGTCATAGTGTTGGTATTATAAAGGTATCATGAAATTCGGCTGTGAATAGAAAAGGACACAAAGTTGGTGGGATGAGAATAGCTGCTTTGAGAAGATGAAAGGTCCTGATGGAGATACAAAACAGAAAAAAAATGCAAAAATTTAATTTTTAATACCTCTAATATGAGCTGAACACACATGAAACAGAACCTGGAGGCATTTACAACATAGCGCTTTCTTGGATATCTCATCTTAAATTGTGACTCTACAAAATCAAACCGCAAGTTGATACATTTTATTTCCCTCAATTTATTGGTTGCTCACCATGGAATATTTTTATTATGAATATTATGGATTTCTTTTAATCTGTGGACCCTTATGGACGAATGGAGTATGAACAATTGAAGACTGGATTTATTTATTTATTTACTTTTTTTTATAAAAAAAAAGAAATAAAAAAGAAGACTTGATTTGATATTGGTAAAAATTTTAGCATTGTAATTTTCATGCATTCTGAGTTATTAGTTATAAACGCTATAAAAACGGTCCCCGGCGATCGGGTGGGTTTTGAGAGGTTAAAGAGGGTGACCTGTTATATTGCTGTAGATTGTGCGCTTAATCTTTTTTTATAGTGTGATATATCCTGTATTTATCTGATTGTAATATAGTTGGGGGATGTACTACTGTATGAGAATAAAGTAGAATTATGAGAATAAAGTCCTTATATTAAGAGAATAAGACATTAGACATAACATTATAACGTCCTAACATTATGAGAGTAAATTCAGAATATTAGGAGAAAAAGTCTTAATATTACAAGATTAAAGTTCTAATATCATGAGATTTAAGTCTTAATATCACAAGAGTAATGTCTTAATATCAAAAGATTACAGTAAGTTGTAATATTATGAGGTTAAAGTGTTAACAGTATAAGACTAAAGACATAATATTGCCAGATTAATATCATATTTTACGTGATTAAAGCTGTAATCTTACAAGAGTAAAGTCAATATTATGTAATAAGAGCTCTTGTGCTGTGATCCTCTGCTTTGAATTAAGGACTGTTGAGAAGTTTTTGTAGTTATTCTTTCGTAGTCATTTTACAAGTAAGGAAGTGTGAAACCTTTTAGGCCAGCAGCGTCAGATTATTTGAATATTATGGTTCAAAAAAGGAGCTCAGATACTTTGTAGTTCGGCTGCATTGGTCAGATATTGTTCAAATCTGTTTTTTTCTGGAAGATGTTTCTCTGAAAAGACCAATAATCTTCCAAATTTATTTTATCATGACTTTAATCTCGTAATTTATTTATTGATTGATTTTTGTTGGTCTTTTTTTTTTGTTGAGTTTATTATTTCCAATAATTTGACTTTCCTTCTGAGTAATACGTAAAATAACTGCCAGTGTCCTCTTATCTACTACAACTATTCAGTTTCTATGGGGGTTTTGTTCTGTTGTTGAGGATGGTGTAAGCATGTTCCACTGACTACAGAGACAATGAAAAAAAGCCAGTTCATAAGAATAAAATCAATTAAACTTTTCTTTTTAAACAGCATGTGTGTTAACACAGTTGCTTACCATTTTTTTAACAATAAGCCTAAATTCTCCAACTAACTGTTGACTACCAACAATGCTAATGTTGACATTTTACAGTTCTTTAAATAGATATGGACTGCAATTCATAATCCTTCTAGGAAAACCTAATATAAAATGCTTGGACTGATCAACCCTGAATTATTAAACAGTGAATTTTCTTTTTTTTTTTTTGGAGATTCAATAAACCATTCAACTATTTGTGAGATATTCTTCTTATTGTTTTGGGCCAAAAATGAATCTACTTGGTCCTTAAAGGTATAGTGGAGGATGTTCTTTTTCTGGATGGATCATCAAAATAAGGGGTCCTCCTAAAAGTCAATCGTTTTGGTTATATGTTTATGTTAGACCGTCCTACATGCTTGTCCCTATTTTCACGTACTGGTGGTGAGTCTGACATTGTGGAAATATTGCAATTCACAAGGTGAGATGGGCTCGTGCATGTTCTTGCACGCGTTTGTGAGTGTGTACAGGGTTGTGCATGTGCATGTACCTTTAACATATAGTTGAATACTAAAAATGCATACTTCTTTAAAACACATTTAGTGTTTTGTTCAGAGAATCTAAAATCGGGGGGGGGGGGATACCTGTTGACTGATTGTCTGAGATAACAGACATATTGAATGAATTGATTTATTTCATCTTCTTTTTGTCACGCATGCATTGCTTATTTGAATGTGTGAGTTTCTGGAGAAAGTCAGTACGTAAAACGAAACTGCTTTAATGTTGTTTTTTTTCTCATATTTTCCTTTTTCACCCCTAGCCCCCTGGAACTACAAACCAGCACAGAGCGACAATATTTCAAGCAAAAGGGCCCAGCAATCCATGACCCATATCTATCTCAGTTGTTGTTAACAGCTGCATTCCTACTCTGACATTTCTCTCCAATCTGAGCTAGGACCACCACCCAAGGCAACAATGCCCACTCCACCCTATGACAACACCGTCACCGGTGCTAATGCACCCAGACACCCTGCTCCCAGCCTACAGGTCACTATGTCCGTCCTCACTGATGTATTTCAGAACTGTAAACCCTATTAGTTTGAATTAATTCTGATGGTTAGATTCAACTTTTGACTCATATTTGTATTGTTGTATTGTATTAAAAAAAATCGCTTTACTAAAGACACAAAACAAGAGAAGATTAAGATTCACTATTGACCACTGTCTTGTTTAAAGTTGTTTTTTCCACAGGAATAATATCTTTCCTGGTCTCACCAAAAAAAAAAAAAAAAAAAAAAAGGTTCCCAGAGAAAAATTGCTTTGCTACAAGCTGTAACTCTGATATTTTTACAAAGGTACAGTCCTTTTAAAAGCAGAACAAAACAGTGTTAATTAAATGTAATTGTTTACTTATCCAAGGCTGTTAAGAGGCAATTACCATTACTTTTTGACAGTCTTGGACTGGACAGCCAAACTGACTTTTCCTGAATGGCCATGTGGCAAGCCAGTGCTGCCCAATGCTATTGAAATATTTAAAATGTTACTTCCCATTTTTAGTACTGCAATGTTTATTCTAATTTTGCAATCGGTTTATTTTTCCTGTTTTGATTTTACAACTCTTTAGCTATACTAACACTTTTTCCTCTACATTTACAGAAGTAATGGTTAATTTTATATTTGACACTTTAATTGCCACTGAAAAGAAAGTATTTTTTTTCATAGAATGATTAATTGTTCTCAAATAGAGAATCGCTTTAGATTAAGTTAGTTTTTCTTAAAATTTTTCTGACATTAAAAAAGTCAATTACAGGTTTTTGGGCATGAAACATTGATTTTCTATAATAGTGAGAGGCTTCAATCAGTAGATCATCCAATGATGACTTACTGCTCTTATTGTTTATTGATGTTACATTTTACAGCAATTATCTACTTGTTGAAATCACTAAGATTTCCATTCAAATTTGCAAGTGTAATGTCATGGGATTGAACGCTTTAATGTGTTTTATGATCATGTCAGGGCTACCTCATCCTCTCCCAGCGTTCCCTGACAGTCTATGTTATTGCTCTCACAGACTTTTCTATCTTGAATGCATGTATTTCAACTGGTTCAATAAAGTCATGCTTGAAAAAATGTAGTAACACACAGTATAATGAGCTCTCAAGCCATTTTCAACAAATACTCCAGTCAACAGCTAAGGTTCGGTCATGACCTGCATGTTGGGATCTGGAGATCTGCCACCTGTCTCCAGCAGAGAGCGCTATGGGTCTCCTGAGCTGGAGCCTCCTGCACACCTGAGGATCATCAGCCCATCAGGAGACCAGCTACATAAGCAGCGACCAGACCTGTCTTCAGTGCCAGAGTGTTGACCAGTTTTGGTTAGCGGAACCTGAGCCTCAGCCTGAATTTACAATCTCTGTCTGCTCTAGAGAGCAACCTGATCCTAACCAGTCTCCGTCTTCTCTGCTCTCTGCTCATAGGAAAAACCCGACTGAAGTCTGTAGCTCTGGAGGAGCTCATGTTTGAAAACCTGCCTGCCTGCCCAGAGAAGCCAAACCTGAAGATCCTCAGTCTGAATTTCCCACCTAGTTCTCAGGAGAGAACTAGGAGAATAACTCAAGGTCTGAACCTCTCTAGCCTGAAGCTAAGCTCTGCCGCTGCTGAGCTCTCTGCTGAATCCACAGTCTCTGGACCCAACCGGTTCCCTCTCTCCACCGATCAGTCTGAACCTCATCAGGTACAAATCAGAATCTAAACTCTGTCAAGACATCGCTGCTACCTGGCTAACCAAACAATCCCTCTCTGCAGATTTCTCTGTGAAACCAAGTCCCGGACCAGTACCAGAACCAGTGCAATCTTTACCCTGTGTGTGCTCATCTTAAAGGAGAAGTTCGGTTTTTTACACTTTTAGCCCATTTTCTGTAGTGTCCAGGATGAAATCGAATGATCGACACCAAAAGTTTGACAATTGCTCCTGTCTCTGCTTTTTGGCTCATTTAGAATCAATCCCTGGCTGCTTCATAATGGCTGCCATAGTGCATGTCGGATAATGTCCTTAAAACAACCTTAAACGTTCTTTTTTTAAAATATGCTACTCACCGTGTCGTCAGCGCTGTTCAATGACGTTCCAAAAAAAGTTTCGTAAAGAAAAAACGTTCCTGTAGTGTTTTATTTAGCATTTTGTAAATCCCATTGAGTTCTGTTGGAATAGTCAATATTCCCCTGCCACCGGAAACGGAAATGGGGCCTGTTTACACAGTTGTAGTCTTTTCGCTTCACTCTGTGTACTCCGACGTCGAGGTGCTAACGTCTCTGTTAAACACTTTAAAAAACTCTGAAAATGGAATACGAAAGGTGGATTCTTGATTCTCGACGTCGGAGTACACAGAGTGAAGCGAAAAGACTAGAACTGTGTAAACAGGCCCCATTTCCGTTTCCGGTGGCAGCGGAATATTGACTATTCCTACAGAACTCAATGGGATTTACAAAATGCTAAATAAAACACTACAGGAACGTTTTTTCTTCACGAAACTTTTTTTGGAACGTCATTGAACAGCGCTGACGACACGGTGAGTAGCATATTTAAAAAAAAGAACGTTTAAGGTTGTTTTAAGGACATTATCCGACATGCACAATGGAAGCCATTATGAAGCAGCCAGGGGGGGATTCTAAATGAGCCAAAAAGCAGAGACAGGAGCAATTGTCAAACTTTTGGTGTCGATCATTCGATTTCATCCTGGACACTATAGAAAATGGGCTTAAAGTGTAAAAAACCGAACTTCTCCTTTAATAAACTGTTAAACTTTTACTCTGCTTCTTGTGGTGTTCTGCATGTGGGTTTGATCACAGAGACCCATCATGACACTGCATGTATATTCACATCAGCCATTATTCCTAAATAAGGAAAAAAGTCTCCCCTTATCTAATCAAACACCACCACTCAAAACATTTTAGGCTAAAGTTTTTGTCTTTACTCACTATCAATACTACTGATTTCATATTTTGTTAGACTAGTAAAGACTGAAGTGAATACCCCATGAAAATAATCTACTCTGCAAAATAATATGTCATGCATTTGTGGAGTGTTACTTCAACAGGTGCTGTTTTGAACCAGATTCCTGCCCCTTAATGAGAGAGAACCTAGATAATTTTGATTTTTCTCCAGCTGGCAGTCCCTGATTATGTTAGGAGTAGAGACAATAAATTGAGGGGGCATGAATGCAGAATCAAGATTAATTACACTTTGTTTTCAACATTTAAAGGGGTTCCTGTAGAGGGATGATGTAAAACATTAAACAGGTGTACTTCTCAAAAACTTGTTTGAATTACGAAAAAACAAACAACCTTAGAAGGAAATATTAAGAATAAAATTACCCAAATAATTTCATAGTCAATCATGGCCATGGCTGACAATGAAAGTATTTGCTACTACTTTAATGATTACAAGAGCATCATAAACATCAATATGTTTGAGCAACTATTTTATTGGAGTCCTGTTCTCACTCATTTATCAAAAACTATGATACATTAGGGGTGGAACGGTTCACAAAATCCATGATCACTCCAAAAAATAAATCAGTTGATTCAGAAAAACCTTGCATTTGTGCAAAATTAATCATAAGTCATGCCAAGAACAGACTTGAACTCTGATCATGATCTAATAAGAAAATATTAAATTTTCAGCCACATGGTCAGAAATTAATCTCACTAAAACACACATACACATTTTAGAAATACAACAGCCAACCTATAGAGATGTCTCCCTCTTAATTCACATCATCTATAATAACTTATTTTAGCAATATCTTATTTTAGAAGCAATGTTTTTCTTCATTTAATTTAAAGTAACATGATTAACTAAATATGACACAAACATATTTCCTGAAAGAGTACTCTTCCAAATGTCCTTTTTGCACTTGAATGAATATAAAATCTCTGATGGCTTAATTTCCCTCCGCTACAGTATCTTGACTTAAAGTCAACACTTAAATACATCACTGCTTACATGGTCTGAGACCTAGAACTGGATTTCTGGCATTAGGCCATCATGTAAATGACCATTAAACCATTTCTCCACAGTGTGCATGCTTGATACATGTTGGTAAATATCCTTGCTTACCAGAGCAAGGACATTTGCCTTCTTTGATAGATATCATCAAAGCACCATATATTCCTCTGCTGTCACATACCGCAAACTGTAAAACTATTTATTAATAAATTATAAAATAAAGTTAATGGATTAAAAAAACAAACTTAAACCTTAACATGAAAAGAAATGGAAAAAATTGTATATTTTAAAAAGGACAACAGCTATATTTTGTCAAGTAAATTAGTCTTTGGCACCTTTCAGGTATATGAAAGTCCCCTAAAACTTTGTTTGCATGTGAAATCAAACAGCAAAACAGCCAAAAACATAAAGCAGAATAAAACATACATCAAGTCACCCACAAAGATGTCTAAAAAATTCAGTTGAGTGGGCTGTGAAATACACAGTACAAGGACTGATCCATTCAAAACAGTCTTTAAAGCTCTGTCATTGGTAGTTATTGATTTTAAGGGAAAACAATAATGACCAAAGAGAAATAAATTTGAGCAAAAACATGATTATCTGATTAAGGATACCAATGGAGAGATTGTAAGAGAACCATGATCTTCGCTGCCCTCTGCGGGGGACTTTCAGGGTATATGAATACTGAGTGCTGAGACAGAGAAAAAGGAGTGCAAAAGAAAGTGACTGTGTGGGTGTTTATCGAGTGCCAAGCGAAGCTCCCTCTAGCAAAAAACACCTAATTAGATTTCTATCTAGCCATACTCTTTCTTGACCCCTTAAATCTCTTGCGTCTTTGAAAGCTATAAGGGGAGATTTTCCTAAAAGTTGAGCCCATTTACACTAGACTTGTCTCAAAGGTGAAGGTTTTAAGAAGGAGGTGCCTTTCTCATCCACAGTTGAAATCGGTAATCCAGAAACATAATGAATACCTGAAGAAATAAATAAACATGAAAAAAATATGCTGGAGGGCCTAATGACTGAAAGCTGGATCTTTCCATTTTGTAGAGGATTGAAAATCCTTATTGTGCCCTTCAGAAAATTTAACAGTGCTGTTTCCTGTTTTGTTTTATTTTTTTCCATGGCTCTGGGCTACATAGAAGATTGACAGCAGTAGGAACAAATGTGGTGGTAGCCAATGTCCAAATTACGTTTCTAAGCCTTGTTTTTAGTTAAGAGATTAACAGTCGCTTAACATTTGTACTAACAATATGACTGACATCCTCATACATTGAGATGCATCGTAGGTGTTGTATGTGATGCTAAGACTTTTGCAAGTCTGTTATGAATATGTCATACAGAAGGTATGTTTACAAGAGTTTCTGCCTGTCCATCTCTGCATCTGAGCTGTTTTACAGAGTTAAAATGCCCTGTTTCTTGAGAATTTTCTGAATATATACTGCTACATCCTCATCGGCTGGTTTTTATTCCATTACAGTACATGGTATGTTGTAGTATGGTTCTTTCTTGCAAAAATTTTAAGCTACATCAGATTGCTGTGTTCACTGTATCATCTCATATTGTGTGTGTGTCTGAACTGTATGTACAAATTTTTGAATCCTTTTAGAAAATTAGTTAGCAAATACTTTATTACAAAGTGATTTTAAGGATGTTAATGATATTTATAATTATTAACAGAATGTTAAAAAATGCTCAAACCTGTGTCAAATAGTCAAAGAGACTTATAAACATATAATTTTACCAACATAAAGTATTTCTCCTGACACAAATAATATTTTAACCTGAATCAGACTGAATCTGAAGTGGCGCAAAGACATTGCAACTAAAAGGACTTGAAGAACATTGTCAAAGGTAAATTATCAAAAGGCATATGTAAACTTCAAAAAAAGGCAACCCTTAACTATAATGCCTGTTAAAAAATGTTTATTGAGAGAAGTATAAATACTTTCCAACTGCATGTTTTTTTTATTTTATTTTTTTTATTTTATTTTAATTGAGAATAATACAGATTATAGATACACTTTTGGATGTGCATTCCATTCCCCTAATAGAGTGACTAATAGAGTGAGTGATAGTAATTTTTCAGTCTAAATCTATCAGCTGTATAGATTATTTTAAAGATCAACAGTACATAAAAGAGAAACACGTCAGATGGAAAAAATTAACTTGGCAACATGGCATTTTAGCCCAGTTTTCATAACAGACAGAAACACAGATCCTGGAAAAAAAACCAACAGTAATGTAGTTGAGTCTATGACACCAAAATTATATAACCTCCCTTGTCGCTGACAAAGGCAACTGTTAAACTTATAATTAAAGCAGCACTATCATCAACTATAACTGTCTTATACATTATGGCAAGGAAATCAAACACCTTTTGCATATATAAGTACTGCTATGGGTAGTTTGGAAATATGATATTTCCAATGCTATGCAAATGAGAACATTTCGTGCTTATGAGGAGCGATGTGGGTGTTCATGCTTTTAGTCTCCTTATAAAATCAGGAAGGGCAAACTCTTCCAAGGCAGGGACACAAATGTGCTGCACCCGGATACATATATATATATATATATATATATATATATATATATATATATATATATATATATATATATATATATATATATATATATATATATACACATATAAATAAAGAGGTTGGCATTTGATTACTAAAACATATGATTAACAGAGTCTCCATATGTCTTGGAGTTATTTGTAGTCTGATTTGAGGTACATTTACTATATATGCTTAATGTATCTGTTTTTGTGTTTTCATCTCTTGTCCGTGAGCAAACATTGCATTAGATGTACATCAGCATTGTGTGTGTCTCAGGCTTAACATTTAGCTGTGCCTCCCTGGGGTTTGAGGGTGGCAGTGGTGTGGCTAAACTGAGGTGATCTGTCGCAGTGACCCAATTCATCAGCTCTGAGATGACACGGTAAAGTTGACAGGCCACTGTTACCTAGGGCCATGCTTAGTCCAAACAGCCCTTTTATATGTTCATGGCACTATATGATATTTGTCTCTCTGCATTTGTCAAGCAAATGCCAGAAGATCGAGAATGGGTTTGTCATAGTATTCTCTTATCTTCGAAGATGGAAAAAAACTATAGAAGTGTACTTTTGCATACTTTAAACATAATCAAGAAGCTCTTTGCTAAATGATATAAGCACAGGTTTACTTCCTCACGTGGTAACAGTTTGCCTTTGATTTCAGATGGACTTGAACTATAGACCAAAGTGTTCTATTAGTTACAAAGAAAAAAGTATACCTATATGGTTACTAGTTCTTCAGTTCAGCTTTTGACAGACATTTGCTAAAAAAAATTCTAAGAATAGAGTAATTTCATTAGAAATAAAGCCTTTTGCTTGCTCCAGGTAAAATATTCTAAACAGTCAGTAATTTAGTTCTTTTTATTGTATATTCGTGAAATCTATCAATAAATACGATGGTGATAATAAGCTCATTTAGGCCAGACCTTTAAGACCTTTAAAGGGCATAATGCAAAGGGCATAATGTAAACTTGGCTCTTGTTTTCAAAATGTTTTTGAATGCCATCCTATTTGTGTTTTTGCTAAGAATCATATTCATAGTTATTCAGCTGTATTAATGTCTATGTCTATGATCTTCCCCAAGCCGTCTAGAGCAGAGGTCTTCAACAGGGGGTCCGTGACCCCTAAGTGGTCCACGGAGGTACTGCATGGGGGTCACAAAAGGTTTGGTTGATTAGCCTTTTTTCATATTCCCCCCTGCATTTTTTTCCACTAAATGAAATGTCTTTAAATACACATTAACGTGAATTCAACACACTGTAGTAAACAGGTAAATGGAGGCAGAAGATATCTTTCAGTCATTAATGCACACATTCAGGGACACTGGGCACCGTTTCATTCACAACACTTGTACTATCAATGAGGAATCAGAATTAAAAATACTGTAATAATCACAGGGTGAAATTACTTTCTATATTACTCCATATGTAATAGAGTGACTATAGGGCCAGTTTGATATAACAAATTCATACAATATATATAAAGATGGAGCGGGAACCCCCGCTCCATCTGTATATATACCATTGAAGACCCTTGGGCTAGGGTAACTATGCAAACTGTTGACAACTTAGTGGATTTGCCGAATTATTTATCAACTTTTCAAACACCTCTACGACTTAAAAAAACAAAACAAAAAAAACAACTATGAACGATAAAGCGAGCAACTATTTTAAGTTGTGGGAGACGTTGGCAATAATTTAAAATGCACCAATCGCTCTGAGTTTACTTTATTTTGTAACTGAGTGATAGGTCCCTCCCTCCACCAGAGGACTGTGAGACAGTCATAATACGCGGTGCACTGTGCCCGAAGTCAGAGAGAGGAGGTTTTACCACAGGATGGAGAAGTGCACTGTGAATTCAATTGTACAGATTTGACTCACCTAGTTCAGTGGCTGGGCAGAACAAATACATGACATAAAGACGGCTTGATGGCTCCATATCTCCCACCTCTGCTTTTTTATGTGTTGTTAGAGACTTTAGTGACAACTTGGGAAAACAGATTGTTCAGAATTTACTGTCCTCAGCAAGCATTGAGGGCTGCTGCAAGCTCCTCTAAAGCACTGCCAAGCAGTCAGACTGAGTAGCACTAATTGAGGTCAGATAGAGAAAATGAATTCCCCTCTCTGTTTCCCCATTAAAAATGACACAATGTGCGAAGCTTTTGCTAATCCCCCCTGGATTAAAAAGCAGGATGTAAATATAGTATTTAACAGTTTTTCTTCTAAACTATTGTAAAACAATTGATCCTTTCCTGGAAATAATTCATGCACAGTCTTATCCAGTGTGTGTTCCTCTGCTAACTGTCCTCAAGTTGAATTTGATATCATAAGATGAATTATGTAGTTTAAAACTACATGTTGTTTGGAGGAGGGAGGGACCTATGTTGTTTGTTGTTTAACTTTAAAAAGTTAAACAACAAACCACTGGACTTTGTTTTCCAAGTTTGAAACAAAGTCCAGTGATTTGTTTTTTTAACTTTTTATTTTAACTTTTTTGGAATGACTATGACCTGGATGACTGAGAATCTTCACCAGCTTATGTTGTTTTAGTTCAGGTAGAATATGCTGAAAAGAGTATTCAAACAGCCATTGAAAACCTTAAATTATTTTCTAGAGTTAAATTTTAGTTTCTGTCTTGCTGATGTTAATATTCCTTTCTACTACAGCTGGATCAAAGCATTGCTAAATATGCAAATTAAGTAATGAGATCATCTAGCGACTTTTAAGACAGCCAATAGCAACATTCATTGGTTGGCAACAGTACAGTACTTATGCAGTGCTAGTTTGCAGCTTTTCTTAAACTGAAGTTGTCATTGCAAATTTTTCCCTTTCTACGTGTTTTATGTGTTAGCATCATTTATGTATTTTGACCAGATTTTGTGTTTGCAGAATGTTTTCACTTTGCTGCTCTCAGTTCTTTGATTGTTTCCTTACCTGACAGCTTTTTGTGCTGTTTTTTGTTCCTATGTTTTGTATGTTTAGCGGCCTCCTCATTTTTCTCTTTGCTAGTCTTATTTTTGTGTTCTGAGTTTACTAGGTTTTTTTTGTTTTTTGTTTTTTTTGCAGGACCTTTACAATATTATGCAAAATAATTTATTTACACAGCTTTTGCACCCCTTGCCACCAAAACAAATAATAGCTACAAGAACTAATCTGACCTGCATCAAAAATTATACAAGAAAAAGAGACATACAAAGATAAAAATCTGATATTTGCTAGTCAACCCATTCACATTGTCATTTGAATTGTTGATGGCCAGTAAATAAAGAGCAGAGATTATTACCTTTTTTTTTTATTATCATTTAAAGTTGAAACTACTTGGGCATTGTGTCATTATTTTCTGGTGGGAAGCTGTCTTATTTTCCTAACACCAACAACTGTTCTTGCTAAAAAAAGAAAATAATACTACCACTAAGTAATATATTCTCCTCATGTTCTAAAGCCCCAGGTTGGGCACAGTTCCTAATAAAAACATGTTTAACCCATGTCATTTAGTTGTTATTTTGTTCAAACCCAACCTCTCTCTCTTTCCTTGGGTATTTTTCATCTAAACACAAAAATGATTGTGTTGCCAGCCCTCAAATAGGATCAAACACAACCGCAGTTAAAAGGTTTAGGTAAATCAGATTTTCTCTGTGGTTCCACTAAAAGCAGGAGCTGAGGCAGAAATCCAACACTTTGGGAGATAACACAGCACAAAACAGGGCACAATGGAAAAACCCTCTTTAGTAGGTAAACTGAAGTTTGATCTGATATATCAAGAGTGTGACAGCAAAGGCTGCGTCTATGGTATACTTGCTCAAACAAGCCTTTATTATGCTAAAGCAGGTCTCTGCAGAGACAGATATTAAAATTCAAGATGACATAAACAAATAAAATGCATATATAGATGGTACATTTTTGGTCTGTTCTAGTCTCTGCCAAGTTGAACTTTTTATGTAAAAATAATTACTGTTTACCTATCATTAGCAAAAACACAGTCTGTATGTCAGCCTTGCACTTTGAATTACTGCTACAACTGTATTTCAAGCAATTAGCAATGAGACCATGAAACAAACAACAAATGTTCCGCCTTCATGCAGAAGGTTTTCAGTCTTAAGCTGGGCAATTAATGTCAATCCATTTAGACAATGCCAGGTGGCCTGCATGCTGTAATTATTCTGAAACTGTTTGGCACTGAAAGAAAAAACATTAACCTGTTCTTAACTTAGATACAGTGGGAAATGGACATTCTTTGAGTCAGGAGGGAAATGCGTTCGGCTTAGAAGGAAGGAAACTAGCCTCAGCTAATTTCAGTAAAAAGTAAATGTGACGTAATTACACCAGTTCTATGAGTTGCTGTTTTTTCAAGGTTTTCAAATTGGTTAGCAAAATACAAAGGAACTGAAAAAAAAAAAAAAAAAAATATTTTACAAAAGCTAAATCTGATATGCATATCCTAAGGCTGCCTGTTTTGCGGAATAAACAATTGCAACTTTGCCAACTGTAAATATCAAATATGAACAAGAGTATATAAGAAAAAAAATCCCTAATTTCAATGCAACTCTTGAACTCTGATATATTAATTATAGGTAACAGAGTCCGATTAATTGATTCAAGTAGGAATAGATAGAATAGATAGATTAGATAGATTAGCTTGATTAGATAGCTAGATAGCTAGAAACTAGGTATCCCACAAGCACACCATAAATAATAACAAATCCAATACTATACATTATGCAGCAGATGGGATTTTTTTTTACTTGCTTTGTATATGTTCTGTGCTTATTTTACAGGATAATTACAAACAATGTCACAACATATTTATTTAACTATTAACAGTAAGTTAGAATATATATATATATATTTTTTATATATATTTTCAGTACAATATACAAAGTGAAATACATCAGAGTAATTTGGTTCTATGGCCTTTTTTTTATTGTTGCATTATTTAACATTTTCTCCGTGTGGCCTATTTAGTTAGATTTTTTAGAGTAGCTGTTATGCATATTGATCTAGGTTGTGACTGTTGTCTTTTGTGGGTGTTATTTTGTTTTGAGATCAGGCCATGACACAGCTAGAGCAGGAAATTCCCACTTGCCAATCAACCTGGTGTTTTCAATTAGTTATATGGGAAAATATCTCTAATTTTAATGGGGTAAAATAGGCACTTCCTGTTGCCTTTCATCATGGTGACTTGTCAAATCGGGGCTCGATTGATAATGGCTTTTCATAGTTGTAAGGCATGTTTACAACTCTGAGTGGATCTACATGGAGCTGATTGAACAAATTCAGAGCAGCCGTTGCGAAATCGAAAACTGACTTATGCTAGATCAATTTAGAGTTGAGGATTTGAATCAAAGTTTCTTAAACCTGCTTCTTTAAAGTGTTGAAGATGTAAAAAAAAAGAACAAAAAACAAAACATAACCGTGAATTTCAAGGGTCTCCCAACACTTTGACTTAATTTGTGGATGCATTATTGTCAATCCCCATGATGATGGGTTAGTGTCTAACTGTAATGGGGAGATACGATTTTGAAACCTGTTTACATGTGGAACAGCATCTGACGTAAAAAAAAAAAAAAAAACATCCATTAGAAGTTCATATAAACTTGCTGTGTTGACCTCTGAATATGGGGGCAATTGAAAGGTATATAAAAAAAAAAATCTGTTCACATTTGAATAAAACACCAACAAATATCATCCTCATTCCTAACCAAGTTACTGAAAGTGTTGTTTTTATATTAACAAAAAATAAAAAATAAAAATAGCAAAATTAGAATATAGATTAAAGGATTAGTTCGCTTTTAGATATAGATTAATTTATGGAATAGTTTACAGTTCACTGTTGGTTCATAATGAATCATGTTACATCCATTCTCCCTAATGAGAGCAAAAGAAGGAAGATTGTTATTCTGTTTTTAGCTGGAAGACTAATCATCTCGTTGTGATTAGGAGCTGAAGGTTAATGTGGGCTTTTGCAGATAGGAAAGGAGCTGGGAGTGGGAGAGATCAGACCAGACAGGCTCAGACTGGCAGTATGGCAGCAGCACAAGGGGGCTATAAGTGGCTAAGAGCATATGGATCAATGGGAGGAGAGGCCTGAGCCTCATTACACATGTAAATGCAGCTTCCAGCATGGGGGGCCTGCTTTAAAGTCTTGCTCTTTTAATTATTCCTTTGCTCTGCTCATGATAATTGGGTCTAATGCTGCCCAGGGCCTTTTGGTGGTGTAAGGTGAATAAAACCCTCTAATTACTTTGTCCATTTTTTTATCGTTATTAACTGAAAGACCTGGACCTTTATATGATTGGAAAGCAACAACACCTTTTGTCTTGATTTACAAGACAGCTCCTACAGCTTGATTGGTGCATGGTAAAAGAGAACATAAAAATTACTCAGGGAACTTGATTTGTCTGCAATTTTGTACTTTTATGGAGCCTGTAATTTTTCACTATTTTAAATTTTAGAAAATAAACATATAAATGCCATTTCATTTAATAAAAGGCTTTTTATTGACCAAAAGGTATGTATTTTTTTTTTAATATTTCCCTAGCAAAAGCAGTCATTTGCAGTGCAATAATGTCATATTCAGTTGAATATTATTTTAGAGAACATTTTTTAAACAGCAAATGCCTATAAATGCTGAGATTTGATTGGCTCAAGCTCATTTTATGTTTCATAAAAAGGCATTCAGAATAATTTTTTAAGAGTTTTGTTTTCTGTAATGGAGAGAAGATTTATTCAAATTATGAAAATGCTTTAAAAGACAAAATTGTCTACAAGCACTACCGTATACATTCAAACGTGTGGCTAACACTTCAGTGTATTAATGTTACTGACAATGAAAAAAAATGCAATACTTAATCATGCAGAGAACAATTAAATATATTAAAATATTAATCAAAGCAATTAACAATACCTTTAAAACATTAGATCACACTTTTTCTTATGCGACAAATGGCCTTAACAGGGTGCAAGACCTGGAAGTTACAGGTCTTGTGCCCCTTGTGACAAACAAGTTAGTTTGACTTTAAATTAGTAAAACCTGGTATTTTACAGTCCTTTTGAAATTGTCTTTAAGTTCATTTTAAATCTTTTTTGAAGAAAAAAACAAACAAAATGGAAATGATTCTGACCACTTTTCGATACCCTTTCATTACGTACATTGCAAGAATATGTTTGAGAATTTGACTTGTGCTTGTTTACCATTGTTTAGTAAAACATCAGACATGCAGCAACACACAGACGAGTCTTTGAATTTTGGAATTGCCACCTTTGCTGGAAAAGAGTAGTGATAGCAAGGTGACCTTAGGTCAAGCTTAAAAAAGTTCTCTTTAGGCAACTAGATGCGTAAAGTTTTATAGAAGACGTTTCGCCTCTCATCCAACATACAACAGCTTCTTCAGCTTTAACCACTGAGTATATTAATCTCAGTGCTCCCCATCACTTGTTAGAACTGAAGAAGCCTCTCGGATGAGAGGTGAAATGTCTTCTAGAAAACTTAATGTCCAGCTGCCTAAGATGAACTTTTGCAAGCTTTATGAAGAGCACACTTTCTGGTTTGAACAACTTTTATAATAAATACCAAACTACATGAACAGCCTAGATTTTAAGGCAGTTTTTTACTAAAGCCCACAAAATGTCAGATTTCCAGGCAATGACACCTTTTTTATAAAACAAATAATGATAATGAGAAATCATTTCTAACTTCTATCCACAATTTTACAGCATGTATCCTTAAATATTCTAAAAGCTTATTCGTGAATAACAGAACCAAATTGTTTAACCCGATTTCAATAAATGTGTGTTTTAAAGAAATGTGAGATGCTGATAGACTCTTAACAACGATATATGTTTTAGATAAATAGTATTTTAGCAAAGTAGTTAAAGTGTCTGCAAAATTAAGCAACATCAAACCATTGTTGTTTGTTCTTTGGATAAGTCTCCAATTATTTATGTCAATGAAGAACTGGAAAAAGTTTGAAACATATCAGTGTTATTGTTTAGGTCACAAAAATCTGTCATTTGACCAAAGTTGGTAAACTTTTCAGAGCAACTACCTGGCATCTTCTTTTCACATTGTGTGAATGAAATTTTAATATGGGAAATAAATAAATCAATAATAAACATACCTGTCCTGGTTTCGCATCTTCACATATAGAGGCTTCATATGGTGTAGCAAGCTCAGGAGGATTATCATTTACATCCAGGATCCTAATACTGATGGTGGAGAAGGAAACCATTGTGTGGTTATCTGTTGAGGAGCAAAACAAAACAGGATTTTGTATTAAACCAGTTCACATAAAATTACATCCCAAGACACTTTTTAAGACTAGAATCTTGAACTCCTATAATTTGGATATATATAGTTGATATATATCTTTATGAATTACTAAATTAATATGGAAAAAGAAAAGGAAATTGCTTGTTATCTGTTTTTTCATGTTTGATTAAGTAGGGAAATGAGAATTTAAAATGGAACGGTTCACTGTTTTTCTATAGCCTTTTATAAAACAATTTATAAAAATAGTACTTTTAATTTTTTTTCATAGTTGATTTCATAAATGATTAATAGAGGGGTCATTATAATATAAAAATATACAGCAAACATTATTTCTTCCTATCATATCTCTATCATGCATTAATAGACCTTTGTTCATCCATTTTTGCAAGAAATTTGAGCCAGATATGTCCTATATTTGTCCATTCCTTTTCAATTAAATATTCATAAGAAAGTCATATCATAATGGTTTATGACAACTAAAACTGACCAATATACAATCATATATAAATGATTAGAATATCATCATAAGGTTCACATCAGAAAGTACTTAAGTTCATTAGTGAACCACATTGTCTAGACTGTTTTCAAGCCTTTATTATTTTATGATTACATTTTTTTTATGAAAAATGTAATGTAAATCCATTTAAGAATAAACAATCACATCAGAATAATTGAATACTTTTAATACTTTATCAGAATGTGAGCTATTATTAAAAGTCTTTATTTCCAAAAGACATTTTAAAGATGGACTGACTGGTTCACACAATAAATTTTTTTAATATCATTGTAGATGTGCTTAACAATATAGTATTGTTACCTTGTAAGAAAAATATGATTAAAATAATTGGAGCCTAAGAACAATAACTTAAATTAAAAGTCCTGATACAAGATATATAACAGTATTTCTTAAAATTACTTTAAGAGGTTACATACATTTATCAGCCATCAAAAACAGTGTTTTTTTACAGCCAATAAAACTGTATGCATATGAATTCTTATTAGCACTTTACATACGTAATTGAAACCTAACACATTTTTTTACACAATCAAAGGCAATAATCTGCTGGCGTTGTGGTAATTATGTGGCCTAAAATTCTGCCAGAACACAAAGTGAACATTTAACTGTAATTTAGCAGCATGAGCTGTGCTCAAGCCAGAATTTATAGAAGATTGCAGCTGCTAAAATGATACTGACATGTTTACTTCTTTTTTTTAGAAGACATGCTATGCCTTATGTGCTACATATAAGGCATAAAACTGCATTGGCAGGGATGTTTACAAATAACTTTCTAAAATGCAGTATCAGTGAGATACGTAACACACAAATAGGCTCAATTTTCCACAAGGAAGCAAGCAGCCAGTTTAGCGTGCCAAAGTGCTTAGCCAATAGTCCATCAAACTCCAACCTGAATAACATTTCCTGGCACTGGTGATTGGAAAAAAATGGTACTAAAGTAACCCTTTTTATAACTGGGTCCTTGCCATCTGATAATGTGACTCCTGTACCTGTTTAATAGCCTGAATGCAGGTAAGAAGACCATAGAAAAATGAAAAAATGATGCACATTGCTTCGTATTTTTAGTTCTCTTACCAATATGAACTAAATGAAACAGATATTACAGGTTTGAAGCAAAGCTCCAAGAATTTCATATATATATATATATATATATATATATATATATATATATATATATATATATATATATATATATATATATATATATATATCAAGTTAGCCTTTTGTGTTCATTGTTCACCTTAATGAAATAATGTTTGGTATAGTTTCTGTCATGCTCACAAAACACTGAGTGGGAGCCTGAGGGCCACAGTATGAGTTTCTTTCTCTGTTGTGTGTGCCTATGTAAGGCACGTTTAAAAAAAAAAGGGAGGCCAGGGAACATTATAAGCAAGTTTAATGAACAATCTGTTTGCTTGCAGCACTGGTTTGGCTATCCAGGTTAATTACAATACACACACCAGGAATAAATCTCCATACACAGCTAACAACTCACAGTTAACACACTGGAGTGGCACCCCACAGAGAATGCAGCAACAGCTTACCCATGGGTTGAAATATTCCACACAAATTTCTGCAGCTAAAATTAATTTATGTGAAGCATTTAAATTGAGTTATCATTGATAGGCAGTCAAATGCATCAAATATATTTTGGCCCCCATTGCAATAATAAAAAAAATTATGAAAAAAAGAGTAAAAAATAATGGTGTCAGGAGATAAAGCTAGGCTTTATACTTCAATAAGTTGAATAGACCAATTAGCTTCAATATATTGGAAAAAAGTTCTCAAGCTCTAACAACCTGCCTCACCTTAGACTTCAGACAATGAATAATATAAGGTTTAACTAACGGTGTAAGCCTCACATCATTACACTATTTTTACTGACTTATTTCAGTACAACAAAAATAAATTCTTTCTGAGCTTCTGTGCCAAATATTTATTTTCCTGTTTATTATCTGCACCTATCAGAGATGGGAAGTAACAAAGTACAAATACTTCGTTACTGTACTCAAGTAGATTTTTCTGATATTTTTACTTTACTTTACTACTTATTTTTATGGCGACTTTTTACTTCTACTCCTTACATTTTTACACAAATATCTGTACTTTCTACTCCTTACATTTTAAAAAATTGGCTCATTACTTTAATTTTGAATCATTTCAATGGAGTTACCGTTATTATTTTTCACGTCTTCAATACCAAATTCAATCTAATTGAATGGGAATCTACGTTGCATTTGACGCACCACTACAAGATGAATCGACAGATTCGGCGGTATTCATTCGCGGCAAATCATTGCAGCTTGGTGGCGGTGGCGTTAGCATAGTAGTATGGACGACGAGATGACTGAAAATGAACACAACGGAGATCTAGTCCTATTGGCAGACATCCATTTAAAATGTAGGTAACAGCATGAAAAAAGTGGTTTCTACTTTTACTTTTATACTTTAAGTAAATTTACAAGCTACTTTTACTTTTACTTGAGTAATGAAGTTTAATCAGTACTTCCACTTTTACCAGAGTATTTTTTAACACAAGTATCTGTACTTTTACTCAAGTATGGAAAGTGAGTACTTTTGCCATCTCTGGCACCTATGAATTTTGTTAGAGTGAAACCTCTTATCAAATTGTACATTTTTAGATTTTAACTCAAAGAGCTGTACAGTATAAACAACCTGATGCAAACATTGAATCTCAAAAAGATAATCAAAAAGTTATGTAAAGAAAGTTTATTCATGTAAATGTAGTGCAAGTCTAAATCTTTGTTTTTTCAACAGCCTAGTAACATGTTCTGCACCTTTGTCAGACAGACCTGCCATCAAGAATTGCATAGTGGGAAATTATGCTGAAATTAGTTCAAAAAGACAAGAAGAGGAGTGGGTGTGCCTGTGCAAGCAGGGAGGTATCTGAGCTGTTTTAGAGTTTGACTAGATGGTTCGGTTTCGCTAAAGACAGTGGTTTGGTCTAAATTGTCACTTTTGTCAGCAGTGTAAAATCAAGACACACTTGTATTCAACTGGGCCTGAATCTGGTCTCTCCGCCAGAGATGCAAATTAGCTTACATCGAAACAACCCTTTTAAAAGAAAGAGCATGTCTTAAAAATATATGCATGGCAGATATATTTCATTTTACATTCCCTGTTCTGTTCAGTTAAGCTCCATTGTGTTTGTTTCAATATATAATATAACATACTGTACATTGTATAGTAATAATAATAGATTGTGTAGCGGTACAACACTATCACTAATGCAAGAAACTGCTTTTGGTTGACACCCAGTGGTAATTGTAGAACATTTATAACCGTGTTTAAAGCGATAGTTCGGTATTTTTGACATGAATCTGTATGGCATCCCCATCACCAGCGGCATGCAATCACACTGACTTACCCCTGGCAGCGTCCTGTGAGCAGAGTTATCGTCCAGTTTTGGTCAAGCCAAAAGTAGTCCGGCAGGTTTTTAGGAACAGCGAAATAAAACTTTTCTCTTCCCAAAACATTATGTGTTCAAAAGAGCGATATTTTTGCATCCCAAAAAGATTGTAGTGGAAAAAGTCACACGTCGTTATCAATTGGTCCTATTTTCTCTCTGTTCGTATCAGTGCGCGCCGTCATTCAGACAGCGAGCCCAACAACAGCCATGTCTCCTTCCGCCGCGGAGGGAGACATGGCTGTTGTTGGGCTCGCTGTCTGAATGACGGCGCGCACTGATACGAACAGAGAGAAAATAGGACCAATTGATAACGACGTGTGACTTTTTCCACTACAATCTTTTTGGGATGCAAAAATATCGCTCTTTTGAACACATAATGTTTTGGGAAGAGAAAAGTTTTATTTCGCTGTTCCTAAAAACCTGCCGGACTACTTTTGGCTTGACCAAAACTGGACGATAACTCTGCTCACAGGACGCTGCCAGGGGTAAGTCAGTGTGATTGCATGCCGCTGGTGATGGGGATGCCATACAGATTCATGTCAAAAATACCGAACTATCCCTTTAAGATATCAAGCATATTTGCTCGGAGAAAATGTTTTCAGATAAGCAGGTGTCCTACAAGGAGGCACTGACATTAGTGCAACATTTTGACATTATATTGGTCAGGTTTTCTGTTAATGAGAAAAACAGGACTGTTCATAATAAACACCAGGAAAATAATATTGTCAGTACACACTGTGCCATACAAAGGTAGTAAAACCACTCAAATTACTTTACATTCTGACACATTCCATGAATTTTATTTTTTTTTAATTAACCAACTACTGTAAATTCTGAAGTGGAAAAAAATTATAGATTTTAAATTTCATCAAAATAAATGTCTAAAGACAGTTTATGTAGCAAAACTTTATAGATTATGGAAGTGTATTTAGCTGCAGATTCTTTACAAATAAAAAACTTGGGTATCTATCCACTAGGTTTGCAAATATAGAGACCAGACGTGGGAACTAGTCAGATATATTCAGTTACATCAGCTTAATAATTTCATTGAGAAATGTAGCAGTTTTAATTGACTGTACTTTTTAATTTGACTTTTTACTATTTTAATATAACACTATTTTAATTTTAATAAAATTTCTGACTACTCTACCTACCTTTACTAAATTGCAAATATAGGCTAGGTTCACACAGTGACAAATGCGTCCCTAATCAATTTTTTTGCCCTGATGTAACTCATGACTCTGCGAAAAGTGACATATGTGACTTTTTCAAATCTGATACGAGCCACATTTCTATGTGGCTTAAAATCGGATACAGGTCACATCTTTGGAATCTGACTGGGGTCTGAACAGCCAAGTTACCCATATCGGAATTAGTATGACGACAATGTCCCTCTATACTGACAGCATGGGAACAAGAAGAATTACAACAGGACAAATATGGTGGACAGCATAGACCAAGATGGACAGAGGAAATACAATAACATTTTTAAAAATTGATAAGTAAATGGGTGGATACGATCCAAAATAAACTTGGAGAGCATACCGTAACAGGTCATTAATGCATTTCTTCTCAGAAATGTCGCTGTCACTGCTGCTCCAAAAGCCGTAATGAATAGTTTAGCTCTCTTTCTCTTCTGTCTCCTTTTTCCCATTGTCTGCTGTATCATCTGGCTATTTCCACTGCTTAACAGCTTTAAATCCATCCATAGACACTGACACGTCTTGTTATTCTTTTTCTGCCCATGAGGGTCACTTCAGGGACACAATTTGTGATGATCATCTTTAAAGCCAAACAAAAAATTGCATTTGACAAAAAAACAGCAGTAAGACCTACAGTGTGAGCGTAGCCATGAAGTAACCAAAATTAAACCTGTCTCTGTCTGGTGAGACTTTTAGATTTCCTTTTCCATCTATAGAATGTGTTGTGCTATTTGGATACTAAGTGAACATAAAATAAAAATTAGATACTTTGACTAAAAGTATTTTGCATTGTTCTAAAATGTATACACCAGCAGTGGTTCAAAAATTCCCCAGTTTCCATGATGGGTCCTTGACCGGACCTTGACAGGTCCTACAGTACGCTGGTAACCAACAGGTCCGGGGGGAATGTAATCCCCTGCGATAACATTGTCCGTGAGGCCTCATCCAGAGTGTAAACCTGAAATACCCCATATTTCAATAAATGTAATACAGTAAATGTTGACACTCCCAGTAGAAAGAGAGGATAGAACTCCAGCAGGTGGAAATTGGAGGGAAGTTGGCTTAAAACCTGAGGCCATTCTGCAGACAGGGGGAACTTCTAATATGCTACTGCTATACATCACATATATTAAGCAGTGGATTTATGCAGTGAAAAAATAGATTTAGAAATGTGTATCTGTTAGTTTATAATGGTGTGATTTATCTTATGTTTATTTTTTTCTATCATTATTCAAAGTATCATAAGCTGGTCAAAATTGTCATGAACACTGCCTCCTGTTCGACTGTTTTTTGGGGCTGGCTGGCTGTTTAATACTATGTTCTGCTCCACTCAGTAAATTAATGACCTAAATACTCAAAAACTATCAGCATACCTATTATAACTGCTTCTCTCTGCCAGTCTTCACCCGATTGTCTCCATCTTGCCATTGACAGTGTACACCACAAGCATTTCTGAGTTCCAGTGCTCGACCTGCCCTCACCGGATTCTCCTTGCTTTCTGACTCAGGTCGCATTCTGAAATGCTTCTGCCTATCACCAGTCTGTTCAGGCATATTCCAGTTTGCTAAAACCCTGTTTCCATCCTGTCAACTATTTTCTATCCACTCAAACCCTGCTACCAGTTTGCCTTCCAACATTCAAGATCATCTTCACAAACCCTCAATAAACCTCTTAAGCGCAAAGACTCTGTCTTGCTGAAAATCTGGTTCTGAGTTGTTCTTGTTACACATATTTTGCCTGTACATTTACATCATTTTCAAAAATTAAATATGATTTAATAGTCATACACAATTATTTAGGACTTTATAATATAATATAATGTAATGTAATATAATATAATATAACATTATATAATATAGCTTTTATTTATCGTTTCCCTGCAACAGACTGGCAATCTGTTTAGGGTGTTCCCTGCCTTTTGTCTATAGACTGCTTGAGATAGGCATCAGCCACACATGACCCTAACAGATAACCAGACGAAAATGGATGGATGGATGGATGGATGGATGGATGGATGGATGGATGGATGGATGGATGTTCTTTACTTTCTAAAGTCAGTTTTGCAATATAAAGCTGCTACAAAACTGAAGAGCTCCTGAAGTAAAGAATGAGGCATTCTATATGCCCCAAGAAGTGTTAGTCTTGTGACTCAAGTCCATTTTATTGTTAACCCCTAGAACCCTACGGACCCACCGGTGGGTCCAGCTGCTACGTGACCTCGTACTTTTAACAAACCCCCAGTATTGATGTAAAAAACACATTTGGCACAGTTTGTTGACATTTTTGGATAAATGTGCCAAAATGGCCTCTCCGCCTAAGAAATTTCTCACTAATACCATTCTAAAATAAATATGATTCATCTGATTGAGTCCAAATTTGGTATATTTTTACACAATATTTAGATTTAAAAGTCTGTACTACTTTTTTGTGCTATAAATAATATTTTGGTAGTGTTTTGCAATGTTTATTTCAAAGAAAATTTTGGCGAGATTCAAAAAATGCAAAATATTTTGTATTTTGTCCCTAATATTTCAGGCAGGGTCAAAGCTACAATGGTGCTGACACCAGAAAACCATTCTATGACATCTTACCTTTACAGAGGTACCAAAAGTTTCTTCTTAAATCTAATAGCTGTGAGGCTATAAGTTATTTACTTTTGTGTGTTTTTGTCAGGCAGAAATTTATTTATACCCCCTCAGGGTGTAAGAGGTTAAGGTCAACACCCAGATACTTATAACAGTCCAGTTTTTTCAGTTTTGGTTCCCTGCATCCTCACCTGTGTCAAAGTGATGGGTCGGCAGAAACGCACATAAAAAAAATATGTTTTTATTTACCTCCGCTTCAGTAAAACTATTGAATTAGAGCTCCCCCCCATCAAGTCCACCAGTTGCAAAATGTTTTTCCATTTCTTCTTTTCAAAACAGCCTGCCATAGTAAATAAACCTCTTAAAAAATAACATCAAATAAACTTTTTAACACACACCTATGAAGCATAATTGTTATATCAACATGCAGTGGGGAGGCTTTTCCTCAGCAGGGACAGTAGAGCTAATCAAAATGATTGTAGTCTAACACATGGCAGTCTCAGCAGAAAAAGCAATCAAAAACTTTAGAGTCAGGAAAAGATTTACCCCCCAGCTTAATATCAACCTGAAATATATAGCAAAACCTATGCAGTGGTTTATATCCAAACACATTCTTGAGTTAGAATGACATCGTGAAAGTGAAGGTCCAGATACAATCAAGAAATTGAGATAAGAATTAGATAAGAGACAGTCCAAACAGGTTAAACTTAGAAACATATGTATAACACTTTTCTATTTGTTTTTTATCAATAAATAACTACCTATATACAATAAATAATGCAGTTTTGAAGCGTAATTAAAAGCCTCCTCCCCCATACCTTTATGACAATTTCTTTCTGTTGGTCATGTCCTATAACAAATGACATTGCCTGTGCAAATTTACAGTCATCTGACCAATGGAAATTACAAAACAGGCTTAAAGTGGAGGCAACCAGACTATTGCTCAGATTGTCTGAAAACGTCTTGACCTATCTAGATGTCTGTCAATTTCAGCAATTGCTTTGCGGAAATCAATTATATTACTTGAACATCTTTCATCTTATTTATCTTGTTTTAATGGTTTATGTAATGTTTACGTTTCTTTTCCAAAATGTCTAGTCTTGCCTTCGAGCTGCTCTTCACTTCCCTGCTGTTCAACTGTTTCCACAGTGATACATATTACTAATGCATCACTGTGGAAACAGCCGGAATGGGATCTCTAAATTAGCCTTAGTCTTTGTGTTTACACATGTATGAGTTTGACCTTTACAGTATGTCTCTGTTTTACCTTGTGATAGACTGGCGACCTGTCCTGGTTGTACCTTGCCTGTCATCTAATGACTCATGGAAATAAGCACATCAAGCGAGAACAGCTATGCTATGGCAGACAACACTGGCAAACATTTTTATTAAATATGATAAATTAAGCTTGCTGTGACCCAAAAATGAACTTGTAAGATGTAGCAATGTTAAAATTGTATGTACCTTATTTGGATTTTACTTAATTTTATGAGCTCTGGGGTTTTTATACATAAGTTCATCTCAACAGGGGTCAGCCAACTAGGCAGCCAAATTCCCTCAGTAGTTAAACCCATTGGTAAGGTTCAACACAATGTGTCAAGGATAATACACATACAAATCAGTCAGACTTTGTTAAATAAAAGGTTTTTGTTACAACTTTCCTTCACATATGAAATTAACAAGTCATTTATTACTTTCATATTTTTTTAAATCTTGGCTTCAAAATAGGATTATTCTATTTAACTTTAATATCTTAATGGAGGGCATATTCGAAGATTAATGATATTTCCAATTTTTAACACATGCGTATGACCATGTTAAAACCGTAGAAGTTACTCAAGAACTAAACAAATACAAACAAAAATGGAGCAAAAGTTGGGATCCAGACAACAAGCTTAAGTTTGTCCTCAATAGTATGGAATTAAGGGCGTACTTTGGTGGTGCAGTGGTTAGCGCACATGACCCATGTATGGAGAACTTAGTCCTTGACGTGTCTCTGCCCCCTCTCTCATACCCCCTTTCCTGTCAGCCTACTGTCTATAAAAATGAGCCACTAGTGCCGTAAAGCTGGAAAAAAAAAATTGTATGGAATTAAGATTATTTATTTTATTTACTTTATGACCTATTTACTTTTCTACAGCTCTTTCAAAAATTATCAAAACAGAGAATGCTGAAGGCAAGTCATGTTTGACTACTGACATGTTGCTGGTTAATACAGAAAATTTGGAATCAATCACCTTAATTTAAATAATATTTGCTTATTGTGTATTGTTTATTTACTGTCTACTGTATTAGAAAGGTGCTTCATTGTATCTATATGGTGGCACAGAGGAAGGGTGACATCATGTGGGAACTATCTATTACAATAACTTCAATCTTTCTGATCTTTGTTGTTATGGAATCTTTTTTCTTTTATATCATATTTCATTCATTCACAAAGGGAAAATTTCCACACATAAATAGGTGTTCAAGTATTTATGAGATTTCATTTATTGTCAATGCATTAACATTACAGATACACAATAATAAGACATTTGAGGAAAGCCAGTGTTTCTACCCTTGTTGCATATTATTACGTATTCCCTCATTTGTTGACAGGTGCTTTGCAATGCAATACCATACACAAAACTCACTCAAATGTAACAAATTAAACTCTGTTGCGCACACAGCAACACACCCTTATCTGGTCTTGTCACTAAATTTCTTCTAATTTTGCTTCCCTGTTAAATTGATCCTATGTATTTGTGAATGTTTTGCGTATAAAACTGTTCATTACTGATTAGTTTTTCAGCTCATGTATCTTTTCTATTTCACGTTCCTGAACCTGTTTATCTCCCTTCAACATGTTCTACCCAGAATGTAATTAATTTGGACGTACAAGGAATACTGTTCAAACAGTCTAAAAGTCAAAAAGTCTGCATGTGCTTGCCAGACACCAAATGCAAGTGAATTATGCCATAGTAAATATCTTTTCCATGCAACAGAGCTAAAGATAAAGACTTTCAGCTTCTTCAGTTTGTTTTTGCCCTCAGGGTGAAGCTATTTTTTTCCACATATCTGTCTAGGTGAAAAAGTGGTTTTGCAAATGTGGTATCACACTTCCTATCAGTTCTCAAAAATTATATGTCACTCCAACTTAACCTGATACTTTCTACAGAGAAGGCTGCCAAGAAGCTTGGGTCTCTGCTAGTGACAGTGTATTAAATGTTTCTCTCCGCATTTAAAAGGCTCTATGCTCTGCACCTGGAAAACACGTACTACATAGGTGATTGGGGATTTCATCTTTCATTGCACTAATGCTTGCATTAGTACAACTATAAGAAGTTGGAGACTTTTAATGAGATGAGGTTGAAGACATGCTGTGTGTGCAATTTTTGGTATCACCAGAATACGTTTACCAGAGGTAGCTTCACCTAAACGACACGCAAAATCTGACATTTAGAAACAGTTGTTTACAAGGTATAAAAAACACATGGAAACTTGACAGTGGAAGTCAAATGTGTGTGGATAAAATTAAGCATATAAAATGAGCACAACAGCAAGCTCAACATTTTGTTTGCATTTTAAATATGCAGAAGCTGATGCCAAAATGAGCACATTAATGGGCGGAGGTTATAAAAATATAATTCCTTACCACCTATAAAGTATATTATGAAACCTGAAACAGATTGTGGGTACAGATTTGCATCAATATTTAGCATGTTGGGGTTGTAATGGTCTCTGCACTGATTCTGGCCTTATCACTGAGTCCATACACCTGCTCTGCTCCACCCGTCCGCAATCAGCTCTCACCTGTTTCCATCAATATATAAACCCCATCAGACCAGTCCTCTGTGCCAGATTATCTCATGCTAACACAGTAAGAATAGTCCAGCATCTCAAGAAATATCTGTTGTCTACCCAATTCTGACCCGATCTGTCTCCTGATACTGAGCCTGGCTGACCCCTGTCGGATTCTGCCTGCCTGAATATCCTCTCTGCTCTGCCTCTGGATCCCTGGATCTCTGAATCGTTCTGTCTGCTCCCCTCTCTCTGGATCACAAACTCGAAAAAGCTCCGCTTAACTGTCTGCCTTCCACTCATGGATCACGAACTGGTAAACCTCACACAATGGAGGAGACACTGGTACAATAACACAACACTAAATGCATGTACACAATACCAAACTAACAACGTTTTTCTTTTTTTTTTGTTGAGTTTTTAACGGCACTAGTAGCCTGTTTTATGGACAGAAGGCTGACAGAGGGGGGACAGACATGTGGGAAAAGCCCACAGGTCAGATTCAAACCCAGGTCACCCACGTCAAGGGCTAAGGCCTCCATACATAGGTCGTGTGCGCTAACCACTGCCCCAACCAAAGCACGCCGCAAACTAGCAGTTAAAATTAAGTAATTCCTTAATTGTTGTAACTAGTCTCTTTAAAAGCATAAGCATTTACACTTTATACTGGTTTGGATATCTTGGGACTTTTTTATCTCTATGTTTTCCCTTTTCTTTATGTCTCCTGGCTACTGTATGTGTCTGAGCTCTGCAGGCTTTGTGAGCAAACAGACAACAAAGAAACATACTGGGTGGGCATTCTGTGCCACTGACCACAGACGATGTCTATGTAGGCATTTCTGTGGATGGCAATGCAAGATGCTTTTATCTTTCAAGTGCAGGCATGTTTTTATGTCTACCACGGAAAGGTGCAGGGCAGCAGTAAATGTTCAATTACCATTGAAATATGCCTACTCCATAGTGTGATCCACAAAGACACATAAATTATTTGTGGAAGACTGAAACACCCTAGTTTTTGCCTTAATATTTGAGTTGGCTAACACTGCATTTTACTAAGCTTAGGTCGTATTGAATATTGAAGAAATGAGAGTCTGGGGAAATACAAAAGAAGGAAGAAATAAAATAGATTTTAAATTTTGTCTTGTTTATAGCATTGTTTTCTTTGTCCTGAGGTGTAATAGAATATCTTTGTCACATGCAGAATCAAATCTATTCAGCCATTGCTGTAATCGAAAAATCACTTCATCATAATAAGATTGAAAAAGTAGAAAACCCCAGGCCTTCTCCATTTTCAAGTTTTCTTCCTATGGGCACAGTAATAACTTTCCCTCTACCTTAGTTGTTACATTCTTTATTTTCTTTGCTATGACAAACACCAAACTTGAAAAAACACATTTTTGGTTTTGAGTTTTGTTAACTGAAAAACCATGATGATGGCTTTATTTTCCCTCTGGACTAATAAAAAAAGAAAACAATTCACAGTGCATGGATAACTATAAGAGAGCTAAGATTTCCCTGATAAGTAAATCAAGAGTTTTGATTTTAAATTCTATGGAGACATTTACAGCCTATTTTATCAGGAAGATATACTGACAGCATGGCAGCAGAAGTACTGTTTTAGATAATGCATGGCCACTATTTTTAAACATATCAGGAAGCACGGCCAAATGAAATGTAAATATGATGTCAAGTTTAGCCATCATTCCACCTCTTATTGTCTAGGTGGTGTTATGAAAACAATGAGTAGTACATTGATCATTGGCAAACCTTTTGGGAAAACCTGTTCTGATTCAGAGAGACAGCATCCATCCCAATTTGGATGGTGCAGCTCTTCTTTCTAGGAATCTGGCCAGATCTATTAGTCCTCTAATCTTTGCCCTGACAAAAAATTTCCAGTGTCCCTGCCATTATCCACACATTACCCTATTCAGACGGTGTCTTGCCCATAGCAAAAATCAACAAAAGTAGACAAAAAAAGAAAAATTCTAATGGAGTAAATCATGATAATATAATCAAAATTGAAATGACTGCTATTAAAAAATTCCTAACAATTAAATGTTGTTTAACATAAGATCTCTCTTTTAAAAGAGTTAATGAATAGATCTGTGATTATCATATTGATATACTTTGTTTTACAGAAACCAGGCTCCAACAAGAGGATTATGTTAGTATAAAAAAAGCAAATCCTTCCAGATATTTACATTTTCATATGCCCAAATATGGGCAAAGGGGAGGGATAGCGTCAAATTTACAGTCTGAATCAAAGGTTAGTTCTCCACCCCGCCCCCCCAACCCCCCATCAAAATTGTTAAGCAACAAAACCAAACCTCTCCTGCTTTTAAAGTTGTATCACCTACCAGGTCCTTCCTCTCAATTCAGTTTAAAAATCAGTTTTCAGAGTGCATGTCTGATTTTGTGTTTAAATCAAACAAGGTCAATATAGTGAGGGATTTAACATTCATTCTGACACTGAAGGAGAAAGCTTAAATGCAGCCTTTAATGCCTTAAATGCAGCCTTATACGATGTTCAGAATGTGAATAGTCCCATCATAGTTTGGACCTTGCAATATGACATTGACTGGGAATAAATAACATTATTTCCTCACAACCTTGTACTATCTGGTCAGTTTTTAGTAACCTTTAAGCTTACTGTAACAGAGTTCTCCTCCGATAAACAAAGGATTCACTTCAGCATATCATTATCAGATAATGCATAATAATTTTTAAAGGATGGTTACACCTTTTTATCTAGTCTGTATAACTGAAAAATGTTAAGGGCAACCATTCTATTTATTTCCATTCACAAATTGATGATTTTGTAGATGGGGTTACTTCTTCTATGCACACTGCTTGAGACAGCATAGCCCCTTTAAAGATGAAGAACAGTAGTAAAGGGGGCTGCTTGTTTTAATGCATAGCTGCACACTTTTAAGAATTATAATAGGAACCTGGAGAGAGAAAATGGCTGTCCACATGCCTACATGAATCCTACCTAATATGGAAAACAAGTGTGTGAAACAAGAGCAGCATGTTTCTCTTTATTAATGGATGAGAATAAGAATAATCCTAGATTTCTTTTTAACACAGTTGCCAAACTCACATAGAGTCATAGCTCTTTTGAACCATCTGTTCTCCATAATGGTAATTTATGGAAGTCTTTATAAATAATAAAAAAAAAGATAAGATCACTGGCACCACTCTCAATGGCAGATTTGAGTTTGCTAAACCTACGAATTGAAATGGACCCCTGACACCATCTTGTAGCTCACCAACATCGACCATCCAAACAGACATGTATTTTTTAGTGCCTTTATTTGATCATCTAAAGACTCAGTGGATGAATTTTATTTTCGATGGAAATCTATCTGAAAAACATCTGAAGTTTTTGCATGTGTGTACTAAGAATTTCATAAAAGGGGTGCTGTCTAAACATGGCATTTACGAAGCAGGCTTTACCACAAACCTTAAATTGAAAAGTACATTAATGCCATCTGCATGTTATAGAGCTGTAAAGTTAGAGCTGGAAGTGAGATTATTGTGTTGGACTATTTAGCCTGATATCCTGCAAACATGGTAGCACTACAGCTAATATTCGTGTCATCAGCTGTTTTGATAAACGGTTGGTATATGTTGCAGCCATTCAGGCAAGATGTGGCTGTAATTATTTGTTTGTTTATGGAATGGTTGTTTAAAATCTAGGGTTTCCAGGCTACCCTTAAAAAACAGAATTATTCCCTTTTTAAAAGAAATGTCCTGTGCTATGTTTTGCGATGATTAGAAAGATTTGTGCGTATTTCCCATAGCACAAAAAAAAAAAAAAACAATACTGTTGTACACTAAATAAATGAATGACAATAAGCAGCTATGACGTCAACCTGCTCCTGGAGTGTGTTGTGGTCACCTAAAAGCTGTTGAGAAGCATCGATAGCAGCCAATTGGTTAAGATCAAACCTAATTCTAAGCTTCTTTTAGCCGCCACCTTAACAATGTCTAACTGGCAGTAAGAGTTGGTTGTTGTGGGGGTTGCATGTGGAGGATGGAGATGTGAAAAAAAACAAAAAAAAAAACAGTTCAGCTAAATAGCTTTGCCAATGGAGGGTTGATTAAAGAGGTTTCTGGTGCAGTCTACCTAATCTGAGAGGAATTTTCCTAAACAAATTGCAAATACATGCTCTAGAGGCCTCATTGTTAATGCATTTTTAAATGTAGCAAAATATTGGACCTTTAGAAAGATAAACTCGGATTTGGATGATTACAAGTCATATGCATGACTGTATGTTGACATAATGATTTTATTTCTTTTAATTTCAAATCATATTTTAGTTATTGTTTATTTTTCAAATGTTTCAATGTTTTCAAAATCCAATTTAATGTGAAGCACACCATAACTGCTACACGAAAAAGGTGCTATATAAATACATTTAACTTACTGTCTCTGCTATTGTTCCATGCATATGTCTTTCTAAAACTTCTTTTATTATTGAATATTTATTTTTTTTGCAGCTTAAATCTAGAGATGCTAACACACTGACAGTTGGGCATGTATTCACAGCACAACATGATGGAAAAGTTATTTGATTAAATATTAAATAACCCAATTGCCTACAATTACACAGCAGATATTATGGTGTCCGGCGGGTGGGCATTGAATACATTTGTGTCCATTGCCTGGAACACAGATCTCTGTTTGTAGCTTCTCCACCCAGGTCTTTTTAGTGACTCCTGTTTCCTCTTCCTTCAGTTGCAGACAATGTGGTCATCAAGAGACCACCACTCCCATTTGAGGAGATCTGGCTGATACATTTACTTTTCTCTTCAGGTCTGGAGGTTCAAAGCAATGCCTGGCTTCAAAGTACAGGGGGTCTGACCGAGCCCTCCAGTCAATGACCAGCTCACACCTTTAATTTGAAATCATCTCAGGCCATGTGATCACAAGCTGATTCCTTATTACAAATTACTCATCAACATTTCTGAGCTCATATTTCTCCAGTGCCTATTGCCACAGGCAATGTGCCGTTCATACAACTGCCTCTGTGCTGCTTCCAATACCAGAGTCTGAATCTTGTTTCCTTAGAGCAGCACAACCTGTTCCTTGCATCGTCAGAGTGTTTTTGGAAGGGAAATATAAGCTTTCATGAAACTCTCCCTAGCTCTGCAGAAGGATTTTCTGGCTTCCACGCTATTATTGCAAGCTCAATTGACCATTTCCCTGTCATCCAATCTGTTTACCAGGGTTCCTTTAAGCATCCTGTGAAGCAGTCTCCAGAAGTCCTCAATGGGTTTTACAGGCATCGCAGCCTCCTGACCAGGTTCACTGTGAAGACTCCTCCTGTTCCCCTACCCCCATCTCCTCTGTTTTTTTCAGACTCAGAAAGGCTTCTAATGTGGACGCTACCAATTCACTAGCCTACCCGCAGACCTCTATCACTGGTTGTGGGGTCCAGACCTGCTTCACAAGCCACCTGACAGAGATGTATTCAGTACTTGTGCTAGAACTATTGCATTTCCTGAGAAAACATTAAAAGTGTTTAATGTCCTTTTACGAAGAAATAAATTATTTAACTGTTACTGATAATTTCAAAAGCTTTCTACTAGGTGAAGGAAAGAAGAAAGTCAATTTTTCATTTCATTTGAAAATCGAGGTTTCACAATCTGGAGAAAAGAGTAGTGAGAAAATGATTTGAAGGTTGCTTGAAATACAGAGTAAGCTTCAAGTTATTTACAATTTGGGATAATTAGTCATCTGTTGATGTTGGTTCATTGTGCTCTATCAATTCTAAAATCAGTGGAGCCCTCTACCAGGGTAGGATAGCATTCATGCTTTCTTCTGCTGTAGTTGAAGCAAATAATGTTTTCTTTTTACTGCAAGAATATCCACCTTCTGATATTGTGAAATGAACCACAACCTGCTTTAATATCCATATTATGACTGTAATAGATTGGCTAACAAACTCACCTGTCCTGAACCTTAAAGGAAAACGACAGACTATTGCCAAAATTAAGATCTGTGACACCAGACCCAACATTACAAATGAGATGAAAGCCTTTGTTAATCATCCCAGCAACCTAGATTGGTCTGGCTATGAATATGAAATAATTGAATAAAATTTCAATGATATTCTATAAACTGTGACAGACCAGCAACTTGTCCTGGGTAAAGACTGCCTTTGCCCTTTGACAAATCAAATAGGCACCAACAATCTAGGGACCCTGAAAAGATAAAGAACCATGAACCAAAAGGTTGGTTTGATATTAATGGTAAGTCCATTGTTTCAGAAGTGTAAGCTATTGGTTGAATGGAAGTAAATCTGCAAAACTATTTCTTCCCCCATTATTGTAAATAATGAATAAGGGCTATCAAGTATTGTACAAGTAATATTAACAACAAGACTGCAATATACAACAAAACTGAAAGAAAATTGACGATCATTTGAAACACATTTTTTATATTGTTAAACATCTCGATTCTATTCTCATTTGTTCAACTCTCAAATGGGTCCCTGTAAATTAAATACATAAATAAATGAATAAAATATTTAAAATCAGGCTTTCTTTTGTCATCTCAAAAATAGATAAAATTGACAATAAAGTATTTCTACTCAGACAGATGCTCACAGAAATTAGCTTACACATTAAATTGTTTTAACACATTTCAGATTTTGGGTTTCTAAAAAGGCATTACGTTGGTGTTAAATAATGATATAAAACCAAAGAAATGAATACCTGCTTCCACAGCTTTCACAGTGATGTTGTGCCAGCCTGCTGTCTCTCGGTCCAAAATTTTTCCTAATGTAATGGCACCTGAATCAGCATCAATGTGGAAGATCATGTCCTGGTCTGATGTTGGATCAATAGAAAACCTGATGCAGAAACAAACACAGAGTTACAGATAGGTATGCAGAAATATAAAACATTAGCATGAAAGTTCACTACATATATGCTGATGAAGATTCTCCATCATTCAGGTAAGTCATTCCAGAAAAGTTAAAAAACAAACCACTGGACTTCCTTTTCCAAGTTTGAAGATGCATCGCTTCCCATCCAGAATTGAGAAAGCTTCCTGGATGTGAAGCGATGCATCTTCAAACTTGGAAAAGGAAGTCCAGTGGTTTGTTTTTTAAACTTTTTAACTTTTTTGGAATGCAATACATTTGGTTTTCCTTTAATTGTACATAATGCCTTGGAATTTCCTAGAAAATGAGTCAATCTACAGTTATACAAGGCTGTGTCTTTCAACTTCTTGTGGTTTTCCTGGTCCAACACACATAATGCACAGTTGTCTGCTAATGACATAACTGTTTCATTCAGGTTTGCTGAAGCAGATACACATCTAAGGCTGGCTTCACACTTACAATATCTGCTCCATCATCAATAGCAAAATGTGCTTTGCAGCATTCCACACTAAATGCATGTATATAAGAAAGACAGACCCACCTCTTATTTTGACATTTTCTGGATCTGCTTTACTCTTTCAGTATCCAACTTTATGTCTGACTCATCTGGGTCTATATAAATTGACTAGTTTTGCTCCGTCAACCGTGGAGAATGGACTCAATCTGTAATTCTGAAGTAAATATTTGACTAGATAGCTTTTTTTGATGGAACAGAAAATGCACGGATGAAGGAGTCTGTGTCAATGAGGGGTAGAGGTTGCAGGAAACCAGCACTTGAGGACAAGAATTTCAATACTGATGGCTTAAAGGAAAGGTAATGATTTTGTGGTACCAATTTTATCCTGCTCAAACCTGGTTTGCTAAATTATTCTGTCCTGCAAACCCAATAAAGACTAAAACAACTAAATTTAATAAATATCCATACAGAATAAAGTAAATATGATTAATATTTTGTTGCTCTGTTTCAGTGAAAATATCTTAAATAATAATGAAATGTAGGACCACTAGCTAAAATATTAGCCTAAATTCAGAAGATTTGTAAAAAAAAAAAAAACAGTTTTAAATGCAATGTTGATAGTGTCACAACATGCTTGAAAGCATTTAATGACACTTTCTAAAAAAAGACAGTGACGGGAAAGTATAAAAGTTTCATCGCACTCTCTGGTAAAACCGTAAATGGATTTTTCCTTCTATGGAGCACTGGCTGCTCTCTCAACACTGGCAAGTAAACAGAAATGCACTGAAAGGTTCCTTTGTTCTTATCCCTTCTCCCTGGCCACACACACAGACTCACAAACACAAACCAGACAAAGACGTACACATGCAGATGGCTGTCTTCAGCTCCCATAAACCAAAAAAGAAAAAGAAAAAAAGAAACTATGGGCTCTATTAGCTCTTATGTTTTCTGACAAATCTGCAAGTAGCATTCTCTTGGTCATACTTGAGGTGAGGATAGTTTTTGTGGATATGAAAGGAAATGTATGGTAACCCACAGTGGGATAAAAACAAGAACTTTGTTTCTTAACTAGTTCATAAAATATTAAGGTCTAAGGGAATCATTTAATTTTTGTACTTTATTCATATACTATATTAATTGTAACTAAATGAAACAGAGAATCTTAAATTAGAATAGCTGCTTTCGGCCAAGTTTTTTCCTTTCCTTTACACAAGAATTATTTTCTATGTTAATAGTTCATTAATCTATGGTTAGGATTACTGTAAATGCAACCAAATGTATCTCTGTGATTTGTCTTTTTAGACAATTAAGTTCCCTCTGCCACATTTAAAACTCTCTAAAATCACAAAATGACGAATAAACAATAATAAAGCGTTAGCAATATAAAATGACTGAACCAATCATGTTTTCCTTTTGTTTTCCCATAACGGGAATCGTCTTTTCGTCCGATCATGCAATAAGAGTTCAAATGGCAAGCACATGAATCATCTTGGAAAAACCTGGTAGTTGATCTTAATAACATATTGATTAGTGATTACAATTGCAAACGTAAACGTTTTTCAGCTTCAATCCAATGAAATGTACTGTACATTTGGAGAATGTCAGTGTGTGTTTTATCACATGGGGAAAGTGCCAACATTGTATTCTAACGGTCTGGAGCAAAAGTGACCTGCTTTTTTAACGAGGGGCCCTTTTTAAAAAAAAAAAAAAAGAAAAAAAAAAAAGAACTCCCTTACTGTCTTTATATTAGGCAAGAGGTTAGATAGTTTTGACCAGAAGAGCAAGATTTTAATACCCACTGTTCAGAGCTTTCTATTTTTAAGCTTTCTGTCACTCCAATAGTATTTGATATTTTTCTTAAAATAAAATACCTTTGTGCAACCTTTTTTTTTTTTCCTTTTCAGACAATGTAGTCTTGTGGTCACATGATTGAGTTGAGTATGAAGGTGGTGGCTGCCTAACACCAAACTGGAGATAATGCAATTTACAAACCTCCCTTGTGAGTTAATTTATAATTTACTGTTCCTTTTATCCAACACATCAACTCACCAGTGTACTCAACAACAACCCTTATACATTTAGCTGGAGGCACTTTAGGCAGTGTTGCTATCGGGTTGTGCTCTAGTACACATAGAACAATGGGTGTCATGCATTTTTAATCAAGAGGATGTTCCCTGTGTGATGGTTTATTTTTTTGGGAAGATTCCCATACAGCCCTTTCCACAGCCTCTCCTCACTTTACAATTTTATTTCAAAGGACATAGAATCCAAAGATGTGGAACTTGTTTACTTTCTGCAATCGGCCAAGAAACTTAATTCCTATTTTGTCCTTGTATATTACCAGGAATAATTAAAATTGTGTTTGCCTTTTCATAAATCAAGTATCTCTGTATGCCAGCTAATGAATGACACTACTTTAAATTGAAGCTATACCCTTTTCAGCAAGTACTATAATATCTAACATGATAATGATAACAATTCACTTTATTTAAAGGAGCATAGCACAAGTTCAAGAGTTATTGTAGAAGTTTGCACCCTCATGCGACAAGTTGAAATTGCATGAGTGCTGTGTACACGCATTGGAGAACAGAGAAAACCGTGCAGTCTGCCAGTACAACTGCACAGGCCTTTTGTTTAAAGATATTAAATAATCTGGGTCGAAGTTATACATACTGAAGTTATTTTGATTTGAATGTTATACCTTCTTAGCAGAAAGAGTGCCATTCCCAAGGCAGATCTGAGCTCCCTCCTGGTAAAAAGCTTCCCCAATATTTACCATCTGTCATGATCTTGGGACTGATGGCTGGCTTAATTGCTCATTCCATTCACCTGTCTAACTCTGCCCGGTTGCTCATTACCGCTCATCTGTTCAACCTGCTTCTGCCTCTGTTTAATGTACTTGCATCCAGCTCTCAGGGCCAGATTATCTTTTTTCTCATTCTCACTGGCTAGTGGTGAGAGGATATTTTAGTGTATCATAGTGTTTCCGATTTCCTGATCCTGACCTGATCTGCCACTCATCCAATGAGCGTCCCTGTTCCTGTCTGATCTCAGTGGAGAAAGTGTTTTTTAGCGTGCCATATTGTTTCTGATTTCCTGATCCTGACCTGTTCTGCCTCTCAACCACTGAGTGTGCCTGTTCCAGATTAATGACTCCGTCAGATTATCATAGTTACTAACCTGTGTTTTTCTCCAACTGAGATACAGTGATAGACGCTCTAGCCGCCGATACCATCAATCCACAGCCGTTTTTAAATAAACACTTTGAATCATCCCACTCTCTGTCTTGCTTTGAATACTGGGTCCTTCTGTCCTGTGTCTTGACAACTTTGTTTTGATCTATCGCAGGACAGACTTATCTGGTTCTTTTTGTCATGCAAGAAAAAAACGTTTTTTTTGTATTTGAGTGGAGTATGCGATGGAGTTTGAGATGCACTTGTGGTTGGTCTTTTTTTTACCCATCTTTAGAAAGCTTTTCCCCTGTTATCTCACTGTAGCTGTCATTTAACATAGCCAAGTGAATAAGAGTGCAAAGCACATCAAACCCACATACACAACCAGAAATTCAACCCAAATCACTCTCTCATGCACTGACTAAAATGCACTATATAGAGGCAACAAGCATTAAATATAGGAAAGCTCTTTTTTATGTTGGGTAATTGTAAGGGCATTTATGGGAAAAAATAAAAAATTCAAACTTAAGCAATGCAACTTTAAAGGGGGATAGTGTACAGCACAAACATATCAACCTCTGTAGTCTCTTATGACTTATTGAGATGTGTAGTATGTGTCACACTTTTATTTCTATCAAAACTAAGTTCCAGAAAAGGTAATGTGCGATTCTTAGTATGGTTGTTCTGGGTGAATTTTGTACTTATTTTGTATTCTAAGTACTTGGAATTCAGATTTTTTTCAAGGTGAAAGTTTAAAGATACAATAATTAGATGGAATCTCGAGTGTGAAAAAACTATGTCAATAAAATTGAAGTGAACCGTTAACGAGTCTAAAATGTTCTTGTACATTGCCAACCCTTTAGGTATGAATATAGGCAGAATTCTTCAAACTATGAAATATCAAATTATTTACCACTGTTGAAATTTGCATCATCACTTCCATACCTTACAGGTTTGTTTGCCACATCTGGATCCCTGGCTGTGACAATACCAACGAGTGATCCGACTTTAGCATCTTCCTGGACTTCCATGACAGCACCTTCTGCCGGTTGAAAGATTGGTGGCTCATCAATATCCGACACACTGACCCGAACAATTGTCTGATCTCGGAATGATCCCAGGTCAACAAAGCGAGGATCAACATGTTTATTTACAGCCTCTACGACAACATTGTGGGTCCTCTTGCTCTCAAAGTCCAATGGCTGAAAAAGAACCAAATTACATAAATAGGGTAAATGGCTACATATATCATTTAGAGTAAAATATTCTGAAAATGCCCTTTTGCATTTTTTGACACCTTGTGTTAAGAGGTGTAAAAAGCCTTAAAACCAATGAATGTCTAATTGCAGTAATATGTTCATTTACTGTCTGATAAACTGTACTAAATGAAATTTTGTTTTGTATACACTCCATGTATACAGAATTGCAATAAAAGTTGTCTAAGTCAAAAGCCAAAATCATTCTTAATAAAACAAACCTTTGCTTCAAACAAATTTATTCATTTTAAATAAGTCATTATTAACAACTTGATTGAACACAAAATCATTGATAGTCCAGCTGTCAACACTGTTTTAGTCAATAAGACACCAACAAGTCAGCTATACTGTAACATTTTTGGAGATACAAAGAGAAGGATTGTTTATTATTTTTCATGATGCATTGAACACATCACATAATTCAGTGTTTTAGGACATCCAGTCTCAGATTTCATGAAAAAAGTTGTCAGGTCTTCAGGAGAAACTCATCAGGATTTAGGTTTTTTGGGAATGGCTTAGGTTCTTTTTTATTCAGTGAAATCTTGACCAACGCAGCAGATATTTGACATCTAACATCCCTTCATTTCTTGTGATTCATTGCACGTCAAATTTTGTTAAATTCTGACAACAATAAAGGTAAACAATGGCAAAAATTGAGATTAAAAACGGATGTATTACACTATGCACTAAAATAAACTGTAGATGCTTTAGCAGAAAATGTAACTTTGATAAACTCAAACGTTTGCTTGGTTCGTCAAGATTTTACAGAATAAAAAAAATAATAATCTGTTTGCGGATACGTGAGACGGTGTCACGTATCCGCAAACAAAATATTATTATTTTAGGTCTCACTGAGACCTAAAACTGTATTCCTAAGACGTGAGAATTGTTTATTTTCAAGACAACTATTTGTACAGAAACTTCACTTTTTTTTTTGAGAGCTGGCAACATTTTTCATAAACTTAGACATGAGGGCTTTTTTTAGTTTAATTTTTTTGTTTTAAAACCTTCTAAGATTTCCTGAGACCAGAGGATGTCCTAAACTGTCCTAAACTCATATTTGATAATTTCACAGTAAACAAACACGTGTATCCCAGCATGAAGGTGCTATAATGCTTAAATGTCAACCCTGCACAATTTGCATGGATATACAGTCTCTGAGAAAAAATTAGGTACACTGACTTCTATCTTTATAACCAATGGGGAATTAGTTGTAAGTCTACATATAATCACAAATTGTATGGAAATATTTTATGAAGGTTACTTGGTGTTGGTTTAACCCTAAGTTAATAATTTACAATGAAAAGCAAGGCAATGATGTACAGAAATAGAAATGATCATTTATTGAACTTTATTGATCTCACATTTAAGATTTTTAACTCTGCATTTAACCCATCCCCTTGGGGAGTAGTAGGCTGCCATTGTGCGGCGCCCGGGGAGAAATCGGGGGTTAAGTGTCTTGCTCAGGAACCCAGAGTGGAGGGATTGGAATTCAAACCGGGTACTTGACACCTTCTAACAGTACGAGCACACTGTTTTAACCCACTAGACCAACACTCCCCCTGACTTTAACAAAACAATGTGATTTAGAATCTGTAGTTTTAAGTATACATGGACTATGTTTTACTGCAGTGGTCAACTGTTCTGGAGATATAGAACTTAATATTTAATAAAACTACTTATGGTAGTTTTTCAAAACGCTGTTTAGCATTGCAACACAACAAAGACTATTTTTCAAGAAAAACATAATCGTATCTCATCTAAACTTGCAGTTTATATTAAAAAACACATAGTTTAGAAAACCTTACTGTAAACCTTTGCATACACTTCTTAAAGATGAGCTAACACCCTTTTTTGTTTTTTCAGTGTCACAATCACTGGATCCATCTTCAGCCAATTGTCAGTTGCTATACCTTTACATTACCACCCAGCTAGGATATTGAAAATATAATCAGTTGCAGCTTTACTGGAACACCACTGTCAGCATCCTCACTAAAACAAAGAAAGAAGAGCAGAAACTGGGATGATGGGTGCATCGTCCCAGTTCTCAAATTCGGACAAACTTCTATGTATCTCAGAGTTGATGTTAAAATGTTTCTCTACTTTAAGTTTCTAAATCACAGAATAGCTTAGCACTAAAATATGTTCATGTTTTATTTCCAAATCATACAATTCTTCTGGGTAAAATCCGGTTGAAGTCAAAACCAAAAAGCAGGAATCATGCTCTTCATGCTCCACTAATCTTGAACAAAGTTGCAGACTTTTTTTAGATGATTTCTTTTTATATCAATGTTGAAACCTATTTGTTCAAATGTGTCTTTGACTATTGTATTTAAACTATTTACTGAAATATTATTCATTTTTGTAAAGAGTTTAACTCTTCTTTACCCTCCTTTATGCCACTGAAACAAAAACTTCTGAACATGGAGAAAAAATGTTACATTTTACTTTTAATGTTGGAAAAAAGTGATAATAAGTACCGTAATACAAAAATATACCTCTGTTTTAACGCATTTTCCCATCTTCATTTAGCCAGTGTTATAATTTACAGACAGATTAAGAAAGATTCCTACATCCTTGCTGGCACTGGGTGAGTTGAATGGTAAAAATTCTGTTACTACCCCTCTTAAGCTATTTGACCATTGCTTGTACTGCAGTTCATTTTTCCCTTCAGGTACTGCTCCCTGAAAAATCGCTGATCTTGTTCAAAGTTAATGGTTTTATAGCAAAAAGAAAACCCTGAAGTGAACATTTAATACCAATTATAACTGGTATTGTTCCATAATATATTGAATGCTGTCTAGGCTACTGTCCTGATTTGCAGTTATCTATTATCCTTTCGAGCAATAATTAGTTTATATTGATTTGTTTTAGGAAGTTGCTTTTATTTTATTAATATGAGGAAAATGTGTACAGTGTATATCATTAATGTCTTTAACTTATAAACAAAATTTTAAAGCAATTTGGTGCTTGTTAGCATTTACATCTAATGGCTAATAACCTTACTTCATCTATTTCCAGTGCTACAATTTTCTCACAAATATTACGTATTTTAATTAAAAAAGATACACCAGAGGTGAATTGATAGCAGACCCTGAAAAAAACAACAATCCGATTGGATAAAAATGAACCTTTGGTCCTGTTATATATTGTGTGTAACACACATTACAAGAAATCATGTACAATAATAAATAATTAATACATTGTTTATTTGGATCACATGTCTTGCAATTCCTTATTTATTTATGGCAAAATTCAGACAGTTTCTCTAAAAAGGAAAGTGGTATCAGTAAGCAGATAACACCGCAGTAGAACTGCTCTAATTCAGTTGTACCTTTTTAATGGAGACGACAGCTTCCTGTGTCTCCACATCTGTGGTGACCTTGAAAAGATCTCCTCCCTCTTTGATCAGATAGCTCATATCTGTGTTGTCTCCCATGTCTGCATCTGTAGCAATGACGCATCCAACCGGTGTCGCCACAGCTGCCCCTTCTGACACCGAAAACTGGTACATCTCTAGTAAATTGAGGAGGTGGCCGGAGGGAGAAAGCATGGACAGTTCAAACAAGCCATTGAAAGATGGAGTTATATAAAACACCACATAGAAGTGAAAGGGGAAAATATCACAGAGATGAAGAGAAAAGCACCAGGATAAGGAGAGTTAGATGTCCATAGTATTACAATAGGAAGTAGTGGAGGGGGTTAAATAATTCTACATGCACAAGGAACATAACTAAAAAAGGAAATAAGATCATGAAAAAGAATGTATCAAGCATTCATTTTAAATAACATCCAACTTAATCCTATACTAAATTTAAGCATTTTCCCTATATCTGCTGTTAGATATCATTTTGGAGCGAAAAGCTTTATACATTTGCAAGACTAAACCCAATGGCCTTCTTGAAATGACAGAAGCGGGATAGAAAAATGTGTAGGATCTACCATAAATCATTATCAACTAGATAAACAGCATGAAGATGAAACGCTATTGTTACAGGAACAGAAATGTGTGATTATGTCCTTATATACACCATATGTCATCCTCTTACGTGACTGATTTATAGAACACTATGCCAGATTCTGTGTCCCAACATCCTGCAGTGGAGGTACTATAATTCTGCAGGGCTTATCACTCTGGCTGAGTAAATATGATTTACTGAGATGAAAAAGAGATTCGTACACAAATATGAAAAGGTGTGTGGAAACATATCACTCACTGTCAAAAACACTGCTTGCACACTGGCTTAATCAAATGTACTACTGTTTATAAGGTTACAGTGTTACTTTATCATCAAAACACACAGAAAGAGCTAAAATAGGTACCATAAATTAAATAAAAATTTCTTTGTCCTCAAAGACTTGGCATTGAAGATGACATATGTATATTAGATAACTGTAATGCTTCTACAAAAATGCAATATATGAGACTGTGACATCTAATCAGACATCAGTTTTATAGGCATTTTATGTCCAAATTAATCACAAAAAACGTGTAGTTTTTAAGCATGGGGTACATAGATTTTTTTTAAATTTTGTTCAGAAATAAAGTAGTCACTCCCTTTGATATGATAAGTCAGACAAAATTCAGTGCATAAGGAATCTGTTAAAAGTAGAAATATAATTTGCATCCTCTAAATACAGCTAATCCCTAAATTATTCATAGAAAAGCAAACCTTTGATTACTCCATCATTTGTCATCTGACTGGAAATAATAATGTTTTGGAGAGTTTGCCAAAAGGCTTGTACTGTAGGAGATAAAAACAATAACTTTTGAAAATGGCTTCTGGTCAGATGAGACCACAAGGCCAACATGATGAAAGCTATGTGGAGAAAAAACTAACACTGCTCTAAATTCTGAACACACACTCCCAAATCATGAGGACAAATTTTGGATTTTATAGTCTCACAAAAAAGGAAACTGTTCAATGAGTATTTCTCAGGGTCTTCTACGTGCTTTGCCTAAAAATTATTTCAAACTGACAGTGACTCGGGTCAGTTCCCCATATTTCATAGACTGCTTTGTTGTGGGATAGAATAGTCTGTAATATTAATTTAAGAGATTTTCTTTGGTTGTTTGAAGGCCACTTATGAAGCTACCTATCGGTGTCTATTACCTGCAGGTTTGAATGTTATTTGTCTTTTTATTCTGCTCTTGTTTCTCTCTTCACTCAGCCATTTCCAACTGCTTTCTTTTCTCCACCTACGTGACCATCACTTTTTAAGTCTAAAGTAAGAGAATGTGCGAGAAACACTCACTCTGTGGAAAGCGTGGTGGGTTGTCATTAACGTCTGTGATAACTATGGTCACCGTGGTGGAGCCTGAGAGACCACCCATTTGGCCAGCCATGTCTGTTGCCTTGACAACCAACTCATAACGATCCTGTGTCTCCCGGTCTAAATCCGCAACTGCTGTCATGATTATTCCTAATGATCGAGAGAGTTTGAAAACAAAAGGGAGAGAAGAAGTTAGTCGGCGAGGCCATGAGAGGTTACAGCACTTGTTAGGTTAAGCAATATCATATTACATTTACTCTGTTAATCTAAATAACAGCTTCTGATCACTTTCTAATTTAAGGAAAAAAGGGGGAAATCTTTGGAAATTAAAAGACTGAGAAACCAACATTTGTGCCTTTGTAGAAGAGAAAGTGTCTGTGTCTCACAAAATAAAAGTGATTTAATTTTATACTGTTTGTAAACCTCTGCTTAAAGATATAAAGCACCATTCATCATACAAAACTCGTCTTCCCTCTCTGTGTTAATCCAAGTTAGAAGTAATGAAAACTTGGCAGAGTATATGCTTTTGATAACTCAACCTGAATAAACATTGACACTTCAAAGGTAGACAGAGGTAAAGGGTAAACAGAGATTTTTGTGATGTATCTAGACCTCCTCCCGGAAGGTGCAATAAGGTTAAGCATATGTTAAAAAAAAAGTATTATGTGCTGAAAATTACTGGTTGTTAAAACAGTGGTGATAATATTTTTAAATGAAAATTTAAAAGGTTCAACCTAGAATATGAACATCAAGAGGAGTCCCATTTTTTCCAGAATGTGCCTTTAATCTTGCATTGTTTCTGAAGCAACAAACCTCTGCTGGCTGTGAGGCTGGGTTGCTTTCCAGAACCAATAAGACAATCTCTGCTCATTTGACCTGCTCAGCAAAGTATTAACCCAGGAATTCCATTAACAATTCTCCACATCCTGTTTAAAAAATTAAATGGACAAAAATTAATGGATGAAGGGATTATTAAATAGAGTGTTCACTAAATCCTCATCCTTGTCACTATACAAATGTGTATAATTTTTCATGCTTGAAAGAGTCTGGGACTTAAACTCATATTTCAAACATCTCAAGAGGCTTCTATCATCCTTAAGCAGAATATATATATATATATATATATATATATATATATATATATATATATATATATATATATATATATATATATATATATATATATATATATATATATATATATATATATATATATATATATATATATATATATATATATATATATAAATTATTACCAGAGACCAAGACTCAAACTCACTGCGGATCCAGACATTTGAATTGAGAAAGCTTCCTGGAGAGGTGGCGAAACGTCTTCAAATCTTGGAAACCAAGTCCAGTGGATATTTTTTTGAATTTTTACGGAATTAATATAAACTTATTTATGGACCGGAAATACTTTGGTGAATTTTGTACTGTGCATGTGTGGATCTTGTGTGCTTGCGTGAATCGTTCTGTGCATGTGTGGATCCTGTTCTGTGCATGTCTGATTCACATATTTGTATTTGTGAAAATTGAGACTGATCTACCGCTATAGATCTCTATCCCCTAACAAAGATCTAGGACATCAATTCCTTAAAAAAATTAAATAAGAAAATCCCTAAGGGAAAGCCAATTAATTAACTACTTTTTTCATTAAAATAATGCTTGTTTAAATGGTAAATATATATTTTTTTTCTTCGGTAAAAAATAGCATTTGATCTAAATTTAAAAAACTCAACTGCAAGTATTCTCAACTTGACAATCTTGGTCCGAGATTAAAAAAGTTTAAAAAAGCACCACTAAGCCGGAACCCTTAATGGTTATGGAAAAGCATCTTTTAAAGAAAAGTGCAATGCACTTTAAAAAAGTATATTAAGATCCAGCTATTATGATTTATTGGTGGTTGACTTACATTTTGTTTTAAGTCGGTGTGCAACTTTTTTTTTTCTTTTTATAGTACAGCACCTGCACAATTCCTCTTAACAAGTAAGACTAATGGAGCAGACATGGTGTCTCAAGTGGTTATTTTCCATTTTCCCCCAATTTCTCATTGAAATTTAGTATACGGCGCCGGGATATGTGACACAGCTTGAATTTATTTATTTTTAAACATGTTTGTGAGCTACTTCTTTTCATTTTTGGGCATTTCATTATTAATATGAAAGCTGTTTCACCCTTGTGTGGATTGTAAAAAATTATTCATAAATCAGTCTATAAAAGTATGAACAAACTGCTGTGCAAGTAATTCAGTTTTTCTGTAAATTTGAGCTGCTGTTTGTGGTATTTGTAGGAATTAGATCACTTAAGCCATAAGAATTAGGGTGAGGTGTGAAAATGTGAGATTTTTAACTTAACTACATTTTGCTGAGTAGAAATGTGCATGTGGACCCTCCTCATGTAAATCTTATTTATTAAATGTTATTTTTAGAATCAGAATACACTTGAGCTGCCAGCTGTAAAAGCCAGTGGTTCTTGCATGCTCCTTTTTAATCACACTACACAGTTGAGAGCATATGTGAGAAACATGAGGCAAAACAAACCAGCAGTATAAATATGCAAAAACCTAAGTTTCTGAGGCTCATTATTTTAATAGTGTTATAACTCTTTACAACTAAAATACATTTTTTGGCCCTAAACTGTGCCTACATAAATGCTAAAGCATTTAAGCTCCTCTGCAGACAGGCTCAATGTGAGACCATGTCACGTTTGGCCTGCTGCCCCTACTGTATTTTATGGTTTAGTTGCAATAAAATTAATAATATATAGGGCCAGAATAAAAGCATGCCAAAGCCATCCTGAACAGCATTAAAACCTGCCTGTGGTGGTAAGAGCACAATCATGCCTGAAAAGTTAATAGAAAAAGCATGTAGGAAATATAGAGCTAGAAATTTAGAGCTTTGTAATAGCAGGAAAGCATTTAAAATCAGCCTGTATGGATGTGGTAGTAACAGTGATGTGGTAGTGAGAACTGACTCCTGAAAAAGGTTGGATCTCTGCTGGTTCATTTCAATAAGGAATTTGCATGTTCTCCTTGTGCATGCGTGGGTTTTCTCAGGATATTTCTCCTCCCACAGTCCAACAACATAAGAGCTAACTTGAGTTTTTAAATTGACCTATACTGTGGTTATGTATGTATAGTTGATGACATCTGTGTGTCTGTGTTTAACCCGTGGCAGACCCACTGCATCTCATTACTTTAACTTATACCTCCAAGGTTGACAGGTGTAGAGAATATATATATATATATATATATATATATATATATATATATATATATATATATATATATATATATATATATATATATATATATATATATATATATATATATATATATATATATATATATATATATATATTTACAGCCCTTCTTAGCACAATGAAAGAAGAAATAATCACTTCTTTTATATATTCAGCTTTCTAATCTCATTAGAGAAATTGAGGGTCTAATCCCATGTTCTTACAGCTGTTCTGCAATTTGGACGTTTATAGCCAATATAAAAATTGAAAAGAGGCAGTTTTAAGACTGAGATGTCAGCTTCCCTTTTATGGCAGTCAAAGTGACATTATTTTGGCCTTTGTCTGCATAGAAAGTGAGGATTCATACATAGTGTACTGCTGCACGTACATTTTCATAGGTAGTTCCATTTTGCTTTGATGTTACAATGCACAAATGTGATGTACACAAAAAACCGAAACAGCTGGTTTATTCTTATTTAAAATAAAAATACAAAAATAACAGAGCCTCTTATTTGAAAAACAAAAGTTTCATAAAGTAATCCTTGTCTTTCCAACATAATAGGGACAGCCAGCAACAGACAGCCTGCTATTATTTTTTAATTGATCATCTATTTTTATTGTGAATTCTGCAAGTCTACTCTTCATATTTACCTTCCTTTTACCGTTACCCTGTCACTTAACAGCCAGGAACATTCTAGTCATATCTAATCTATGTACACAATGTTCTTCGGAGTTTGGAGATATGATAGTTTGATACTACCAATGATAGAACAAGGAACTGGAACAAACCATCCAATCTCCCCGCTTATCCCACCAAGGTAGAGTAATTTATCATCCAGGCACCCAGGTGGACCAAATCAAAGCAGTGAACCCCCAAAAAAGGAATCATTAAGACTCCAATGTTTTCCCCTTGGGATGGTATACCAACGGAACACCATTGCAAAGGTTCAACTGCAAGTCTGTGTAGGCCATGTTATAATGTTCTATAAGCTCTGTGCCTCCAGGGAAATGGTTGGTTCTTCATATATAGGTGTGAGGAAATGTATTATCAGCTCAATATGAATGCAGAAATATGGTCAGCAATATAAAACACCACATTTATGTGTTTTACATTATGCAATTTTACTTTTTCTGCTGTTCTTTTTTTATGTTATTCTTTAGTTGATATCCTGATTTCTAAAATATTTTTCTTTAATCTGTAGTGTTCTATTTGTAGCAGATAATTTTATTGGGAGCTTTAGGATAATACAACTTGTCATTTACTTAGGCGGTTGGGCAAAAAATAGTTTTTAAAGGCACAACTTTAAGACAAAATCTCAATGCATATCATATGTTTAAAATGAAGAGGTAATGAAAAAGTCAAAAAAGTGAAATAAAGAAATGTACTGTAATGTATAGTTTGTTTGTTTTTTACTATATCAGTTGCAGTCCTGTCAGTGTTTATTTCTGACCCTCTTTATCATACTCTTTTCTTTGATTTTTACTTTTTGCAGCTACGGTAATCATATATATTTGAACGCATCGATAAATGCCTATCACAACTATGCCTATGAAATTGAAATGATAACAAGAATTTATTTGTTTGAATTTGGATTTTAAATCTGAAGAAGATAACAGTTTTTGGGAAAATATGTACCTAAGAGTCTTGGATGGAGAGAAAAGAAACACCGACTCCCAACTTTCAAACCTGGAGATCCTGAAACTGTTAAAGGTACATTTTCTTTTTATAACTTTTAGCTCGTTATTAAGTTCAACCAACCAAATATCTAAAGCAGAGCACAGAAGAGTTTATATCACACTTAATGGGGCATACACTTTTAAAGGGGGCTAAACATTGAAATCCTCAAACAAATTTCATTACATGTAAGGAAACATCAATATGATTTTTGGCAACTGTGAAATAACCATTTGTTTTGTTTTGGGGTTTTTTTTTTGTCATCAGTGTGTTCTACTGTGTTTTTTCTTTTTTTGTGGGTGTGACATATAAACTGACTATTCATTTGGAAAGTAAGTTATACCAACACTGTAAAATAATGCAAGACCAATTGAAATTATGGTTTATGTAATTATATTCTCCATTTTGATTGGTAAAGAGATGTCCTAAAAGACCAGGCAGCAAATTATATAACTTTTAGTTTCTTTAGATTTCTCTTACCTGTATGTCTATCAACGGTGAAAAACTTTTCTCCATCAAGTACACTGTACACAACTCTGGCACTACTACCATATGTAGGGTCATCAGCATCTGATGCAGTAACCTTCATGACAGATGTTCCTGTAGAAGAGATAAAACATAAAATAAGAATAAATACAGCAAGGAAAAGTCCAGAGCCAGACTTTCACAGGGGACTAGTCCTGGAATCCCAAGTCAGTGTTGGCCGGAGTCAAAGTTGTTTTAAATTTGACAGAAAAATGAAAGACTGGGAACTTCTGAACTCACAAGTGAAGCATAACTCTTCAGCGTGGACAGAAATGACTAAAGCTTAATTCAGCAAAAGTCAGAAAGGGGGAACCACCAGAGTTAAGCAAATATTGTGAGCTAAAAGGGTAATCTTTTAGCAAAACTGAAAAGTAATATATCGTCAGGTTTGTGCACTTACCAGCATTTGCATTTATACATAGTCTCTACTCTTGTAGAGACTGATGGGGATCCTTAAATAAATGAATAAAAGAAATACATATTTAATATTTTCCAGATTAATACGTAGTTGTGTGGGCTGTGGCAGGAATAAAATACTTCAACCTTTATGCACATAATTTTCCTTATTAGTAAATTAAAATTTCAAATGATCTGTTTTTGTGACCTCAGAAAGTCCCAACATTACTAAGATTTTTTTTCTTTCATTGGTGCAGACTGTCTAACCGAGGACAGGAAACATGGAGTTCTACACTCGACATTACATCTTCAAAGACTCTTACAAGCCTCACAAATTTGGATCAAACAACATCTGATTAATAGCATTTGGACAAAAGACAAAATACAGAACATTTTATTCATGACATAGTGTTGTGGAGTTATATATAAGTCATTCCTTTACACTCTCTATTTTTGTCTCCAGTGTGCAAGAACAAGCCTCTAACCAGATATGCAGGCATATCGTCCCATTTAGTCACACATTTTAGATAAATCTCGGCCTACAGCTTTGAAAACTTTAGGCTCGTAATTAGAAGGGTGAGAAATGACTGCATGTTTGCTTCCCATCTGTGCACATTTGTTTGCCTCTATAAATATATTTGTTAAAATAAAGAGTAAGGTAAAAAGAGGTAAAATGGATGATGTTTGTAGATGTCACAGGTCTTAAAGGACACAGAGTCCGTCTCTGTCTCCAATCATCTGGCAAATGCTATGGGTAATTACTGGCAGCAGGTGTTATCCAATAAAGGTCACCACTGTAGCCCGTCTCACAGCCCTGTCATGCTACTGTCCAGCTACATAATGACCATATGCTAATGATGCTAATTAGCAGGAAGTGTCAGGGCCGTGTTTGTTTCCTGTCATTGAAAGGAGTTCATAAGGGTGGGGCGTGGGGGTGTTAAGGGGAGCGGATTACCATTAAGGTCAAGCAAGCCATTAAGTGGTATGCCTCGGACTTCCATACGAAGATGCCTCTCGGACTGCTCTTTTTTTACCTTACAGTAGTGGGATTAAAGCTGACCAGCTAACATGTTGTCCTGCATAATTTTTTACTGTAAATGCATCTTAAGATTTCAGTTACATTTCGTATTACAGTGCAGAATAAATACATAATACTGCACATAGGTGGGCCAGAAAGAGGTTTTAATTAATTTTGCAAAATGAATAACTTTTTTCATTACCCATTACACACAAGAGAAAGAGCCGAAATCGCTTTGAAATATAAGGATGGAAATAAGAGGCATTAGAGCTGTGAGATTAGTGAGATATTATTCTCTAAAAAAAAATGCGACCATGAAAGGCACATTTTTTTCAAACTCTGAGAAAAAAAAATCATATATTTCCGTCTTTTTTTTATTTTGCTGATTAGCCATGCTGCTGTGAGTGTAGCCATGCCATTTTATTCATGGGATTCCTTGCTTATCTTAAGTCGCCCCAGGTAACACCCAGTTACACATCTAGGTGTTCCTGCACACTGCTGGAAGCAACATCAGATCGTTTGAAAGACCTATAGAAATGCAAATGAATCGTTAATGTGTTTATATTAACTGGAGGAGGAAATGAGATTGCCTCTTGGATATTAATTTACTTTTTGGCTTGCAAGAAAATTTTCTGTGGGAAAAGTCATTACTTAAAGATTCTGCTGGCATCACTGATGCAGATGAAAGTACTGATGAACTTGTGTAAACTCATTTACAAAAGTAAAAATTAAGTATTTAAGTATAATGATCATTTAATATACAGCCAGTAAAGACATTTGTTGTGGATTCACTTTGGAAAGGTTTGTTTTTCTCCAGCCAATGAATCCTAAATTGCTCTTAGAGTAATACTCATTTAGGCTATAGTATAATGACAAAATAAAATAAAACCAAGACAAATATTTCTTTCACCATTTGTTTACACACAGTACCGCTATATGTGTTTTAGTTTTGATATGACAGAATAAAATATGTTAAACGACTATACATCATTGGAAATGTTATATGGATGAATATGACAATGAGTAAATATTGTTTGTATTGTAATTGTATTTCATTAGTGAACAAGAATAAAAGCCTTAACCTGAAGAGGATAATATAGTACACGGTATTACTTGAAAAAGAAAAAAAAAAACAATAAAACAATGGGGTTGGACTTTACTAAATAACCTGGTCACTATTTTTACATTTGTAAAACACACATACATACATGGTCGATCCATTATTTTGAAACATTTTAATGCATATTAACGCAATTAACTGCATACATACAACGATCCCCAGGTGTAGCCTTTGTCCCTGCTGTTTTTCTTGTACTTGCAAATCTGACGCACAATCAGCATCACAGGTGTTTGTCCACTGGGGATATTCAAGCTCAAAAACCCTGATGGCTCACAACAAATATGAGTTTTGAAGCAAAGTGTACTTAGAAAACACCTCAAATCAGTATGGACATCTAAGCACTAGATATCTGATCAGTGGGGGCAGTTAGGAAGGAGCCAGGACCAGGAACAGGGATTATTCATGTCAGTGACTGGCTTAATGACAAGCGGTAGCCGTTTGTCATTAAGCCAGTTTGTCATTATTCCCAGTAGTTTGAACTCAATTGACTAACAGACCAAGAAAAAAAAAAATGTATACATTGAAAATAAAGGATATTGTCCACTTTCTTTTCCGGTTTTTAGTTTGGTATGTTATCATATGTAACAAAAAAAAAAAAACTTTTAACCTTGCTCAGGTCCCTTATAGGGTTTTCTAATGCTTCTTAATTTAGCCACTTGCACACACTCATAAAACAATACTCATCCTTTATAAGGCTATTTACATATTAGGTGCCTTTTGAAAAATAAAAGTATTTCATTAGTATAAAAACTCCAAAAAAAGAATACTTTAGAGATTAGATTTTTTACATGTTTCCCAGTTTTTTTTATTGGTATTTACTTATTTTGAAAAAGCTGTTGTAAAAGAGAATATAATATATTTATATGCCTAATTCCACACCTATCTCACCACACCATGTTTGTTTAACCAAAATTTAACCAAGTGATCCTAAATAATGAAAAAAAAAATCTGACAATTTCACAAAATACATTGCAGTTCTTACTTTTTTGACTACTGAGAAGAATTAATTTAATCTTTTAAACAACAAATGGGCTGCAGTGAATTATGGGGGCTATGTGAAGTAAAGCTTTAGGGTGCAACCTGCAGATATCCACAGTAATTCTGGATGCATCACGAGCATGCTACAAGGTTCAAACAGAAATTCTTATATATGCAACCAATAAAAAAGGGGACCTTTGGACAGCAGATGAAAGCCACTCACAGAGAGTGCAGTAAGAGCAGAGCAAAGATTCATAAAATAAAGCTTTTTAGCTGACAGAACTAACCTCTGCAAAACAAGGGCGCCTGAGTGTGGGACCTTCTTTTAAGGACAAATTAGTAAAACTCTGTCTATTTATAGACAATAAAGTATGACAATTTGAAACAGGAGAAAAAAATGAATATTAACTGGACTGAAACTGTTAAGAAATAATTCACAGTATGATTTTTCTTAGAAATAAATAGTAGTCAGTAGCTACGTTTACATGGACACAACTAATCGGATTGAAGGCCTGATCAGATCAAAAATGTTTCATGTAAACATGTCAGACTGAAGATTCTAATCCGATTCGGTCCGATCGGATCTAAATTTAATTCCGAATGAGAGAGGTGGTTTTTGCCGATCGCCATTCCGATTGGCGTCCATGTAAACACCCATTCGGATCTAAAGAGTAAAATAATCTTCACTGCGCATGTGTGCGACGTCAGCGTGACGTTTTCCGCCTTGTCAACAACAGGAAACCACCGGTCTCTCTCGCTCTCGCTGTGAACAACATGGCGGGAGGAGTCTAGGAACGCCGACTTATACACTCAAGTTCATTTAAAGCTGCAGGAAGCAGGAATTTATCCTCCTCCTCTTCCTCTTTTCTCTCTCCACAGCCCACTCGCTCTCCCACGCCGGTTCAATCGCTCATTCTCTACATTTTCTCTCGGACATTTCGCTGCCAAGCGCTTTTTTCCTCCTCTCTCCTTTTTTCTTTCCGCTCGCTCCGAGCGCATCGTTTGTCAGGCCTCCCAAAAACCAGATGCAGACAGAACTGCCAAGTTTGGCAGGAAGTTCTGCGCATGCTTAAAAGATTTAATCTGATCCAACGCTTGGTACATGTATACACACGTCATGATCGGATCATTTCATTTAGTGTCCATGTAAACGGAGATTTTGAATTTCCGATCAACCAAGGTTTGGATCGGATCGGGGAAATTTTGCGCATGTAAACGTAGCTAGTGTTGCAATACCTCCTTTGTGCCACACCAACGAGAGAACTGCTTTGTAATTCATAAAACACCCTTACAGAATTTTAGAGTAACTTGAGGGAAAGTCTATCACTAATCTCAATCTTTATTGTCATTCTTTGTTAATATTTCTATTATTGTATCTTGTGTTTGTTTAAAGTGCTTACAGTCCCCAAGAGTTGGTGGAATTATCATAAATTTCAACAAACTTAAGTCAGAATTTTTTAATAATTTGAATGTATAATACTTTTGACTATGTTATGGGATTTCTTTTATAGAATGTTAACTAGTAACCAGCAATTTGGTGTGTGAGTGAGGGATAGAAATTATTATTAATTTTAGATATAATTTTAGATATATACTAATATTACACTTTATAAATAGTGCAAGTAATATTTAAGTGAATAGTCAATCATGAGTGTAGAAAATACACAAAGAGGAGGGTTGCTTCTGGGGAGGAGAGGATTCATTGGGGGATTAGTGACAATGGCTATATAGTCAGATTTATGCATGAATTTGGTTTAATGGTATCAATACAGGCTGTCGGAATGGCTTCCCACACCATTTCAGCACTCTGGGAGAGATGGTTCAATTACTGCAAAGGGAGCAGGAGGAGCGAGCCACGTGTGAGACACTAGACTGACAGCTATTTAAGAGGCAGCCTCGTAAAAGAGATTTGTGCCTATCTCAGCTAGTGTGATGCTGGTACGGGCTTCAATGGAGGGGTCTAACTCCTGCAACACTGAGCTTCACTCCTGCCTCGACCCACCTTAATCTGTTGGACTGAGTGCTCCCTGCCCGCATTATGGATCATTTAGTAAAGCCATAAAAGCTAAGATGTTTTCACATGAAAAGTTATTCCTTTACTACTTCAAATCTGATTCATTTCTCTGTCATCCACATAAATGCCCCAGGAGAGCGATGGCAGAAGGAGTAAGGCAGAAGAAGATGGGTGAGCGAATAAAGTTTAAGGGGAAGAAAAATGTGTGATGTCCTAATAGCCACTGGCCTGCTTACACTGATACTCTTCCAGATCTCAACAAGGATTTAGTTATATTTTTCATCTCTGCTGAATGATATTGTATATCTAATCTTTCTTTCCTTCTGAACTTATGTCTTTGAATAGATCATATCATGATTGGTCTTGCAAGGCGATGTTATGAGCTAGTGTGGCTTATCAATCCATGGGTGTATCTGAACTGGATTAAAGGGGAAGAAAGTTATACCAAGAGATAAAAAATTAAAAACATAAAAACATACATATACATTTCCATTAATCGCTTCTCTACATACTCTGCATTGTATATATTTAGATACTAATTACCCATCATCATTGAAATATCCAGTAACAGCTGGGGAAAGTAAAGTGTCATTGCATCTGTGCTATAATGCATTTCAATAAAACATTAACATCTTAAATTGTACTATATTTTTACATCATGCTTTTTGTTTTTCCCCCAAAATACATGCTTATTTTTATACTGATTCTCCTTATATTACGCTGCTGCCTTCTCAAAGCTGCATAGGCATATAAAGATGTATTAGCATGACCTTAGAATCCCTGAAATCGATTATGTCAAGCACTGTGGTTGAGTGTCTATCAGTGTAAATTGCTAGTCATATACATAAAGGTAGCTGGCAGAGAATATTGATTGAAAGTTGCCTGTATTGCTGCAGTCATCTCTCCTGTGGTCACAAAGTTCCCTAAGATGACAGTGGACTTCCAGAGAACTTATAGCAAACTAGCTCTCCTCACCATTCTGAACACCATTATTACTCTACTTCACCTGGAAACCACCCTGTCTAGTGCCCAAAAGTCATCTTCACACATACAGTAGACGGAAAGAAGAAAGCTTAGCACTGTACATGCTGAGACAACTCAACTATTACAACTATCCTGAGTTGTTGATCTTCTTCTCCACTGCAAATACTTAATCTGTATTCTTAATCTCCATCTTTTCTCTGTTTGTCTTATCCACCAAACAGGTGGCATTGAAGCTGACCTTCCTTCCAAACAGGAATTGTACTGGTTTAGAGTCAAGAACGGAGCAACTAACATTTCTGCTGTCCCCACACAGCCTAGTCACAGACAGTTTAGACTCTCACTAATCCTCAAATTCCATTTTTGTGCACAAAAAGTAGGCATTAAAGCTGTTGCTGTTCTGAAAAGCTACTAAAACTACAGAGGTGTATTAAGGTGACCTTAGTAATTGGTGACCAACGAAGGCCAGGAGCAGCAATTTTTGATAAATTTACCCTTTGAAATTAATATATTACATGTAGCGGGTTGAGGGCATGTTTAATACTAACTGAATAACAGAGAAGAATAAAGTTCAAAAGATCAACCGAAAAAAATAGTAAAGACTTACTTATTCTTTTATTTACAAATCTGTTATCATCTGCATTACCGGACTTATTGACTCTTTCTAGTTCTCACTTTGGGTTTTTTAGTTATGCTTTGATTTATGTTATTCTGTAATAATCTATATCATTTTTGAATTACTTTTTAGTTTAACTCTTCCTTGTTTTTTTCAGTTATCTATTTGCAGCATTCTTGGTATTTACTTATTTTTTTGCTCAATGTAGTATATTCATATATTTTTTTTTTCATTCATTTTAAGATTCTTAAGATTATTTTAGGAATATTTAATCTTAAGATAATGTTTTCCCATGGCACATTAGTATGAAGGACCAACTCTGCCATATTTAAAAATAAATACAGAAATAAATAAATGCTCAATAAATGTATAAGCATACAATTAATTGCCAACAAAAAAGTGAGACATAAATGTATATAACTCTTAATTAGCTTCTTTATTTATTTGCCTTTGTAATATTTACCTTATTTATTTTTCTGTCCTTTATAATCTTCAACTTTATTTTTTAATTACTTATATTTTTAAGTATTTATTTATGTGCATGTTATAATATTTTTGTCTGTTTTATTCTTCCTTTGTATTTTTTTAACCTTAGTTATTTCTTCGCCGCTGTTTATTTCTCTCTGCCCTTTTTACATTTCTCTATGCATTTCTACCTCATTATGCAAATGAGGAGGGGGTGTGTCCTAGAGAGTCAACTTCTGCTCATTCGTTGGCTTGGCGGCCCATCTTCTTAACTCACAGAGCTCAGAGTACTAAGTTAAATGATCTCTTTTCTGTTGCTGTTGTTCAATAAAAGTAGGTTTTAAGATCATTTGAGGCGAGAACCTTATACTTTTAAGCATCACCATATGGCCCATTCACAGATTTAATGCGTAATTTAAAAGAAAATGTGACGAACTTGAGAGGACCGTGGCAACCAGCGGAGCTCTGAAGCTGACGGCAGCCAGGTCTATAGCCAGGCTATGATGGCGATTTTTTGTTGTATTTGGCAAAGTTTGGCAAAGTCCCTACTCAAGTTCTAATGACTTCAGACTCGACATCAGACTCTCCTCCTGTAGATTCGACCGATGTAGTAAAATGCTGACCAACACGCTTCACACACGGCTATGCCGAGAGAGGGCCGCTGCAGATGGGCTGTGGTTAGACCTGGCTGCCGTCAGCTTCGGAGCTTTGCTGGTTGCCACGGTCCTCTCAAGTTCGTCACATTTTCTTTTAAATTACGCATTAAATCTGTGAATGGGCCATATGGTGATGCTTAAAAGTATAAGGTTCTCGCCTCAAATGATCTTAAAACATACTTTAATTGAACAACAGCAACAGAAAAGAGATCATTTAACTTAGTACTCTGAGCTCTGTGAGTTAAGAAGATGGACCGCCAAGCCAACCAATGAGCAGAAGTTGACTCTCTAGGACAGACCCCTCCTCATTTGCATAATGAGACAGAAATGCATAGAGAAATGTAAAAAGGGCAGAGAGAAATAAACAGCGGCGAAGAAATAACTAAGGTAAAAAAATACAAAGGAAGAATAAAACAGACAAAAATATTATAACATGCACATGCAATGTATACATGGTGCACAGAGGTGCACCATGTATACAACACAGATCCAGTTTTTTCTAACGCGACTCCGGCAACTTGGCTATGTGCTCCTGAATCCTATACGAATCTGATCTTTTCAAATGCGACCTACGTGTAAACGGCCAGGTCGAATTCATCCAACCTGAATGCCATTAATACTCAAAAAAGGTCACTATTCTGCGTGGTGCTAAACAGAAGTTGGAAGCAAAACAAAAAACCATGGCGGACGATAATGTGAAGAGCAGTCTTTTTTTAACCATCTTGAAAAGATTGATTTTCTAATGTTGGGAAAGACTGTTAGATGTGCTACAGCACTACCATCCATGTTTACTTCAAGAACATGTTTTATGTAAACACAGAGCATGCTTGCTTGTGATGTCATTCGTCCTCTACTGCGCATGCGGGACACTTGTGTTGTATGAATGCTGTTCACACAAGAGATCACATGCAAGTTGCATATGTTTGTAAATGTGAACGGCTAAGCAAAAACAAAGGTCAGCAGTCAAAACAGGAAGTGAGCGTAATACGCCGGGAGGAGTCACTCAGCTGAAACTGAACAATTCATAAGACATATGTTTGTGCATAGACTGCTTCTATACATAAAGCCTTTTATCTTTAACAAGTTTAAATTTACTTTTTTCAATATCAAGTGAACAAAACCACAAACTATAGATTTCATCATTACTAATTAAATATGCATCCATTTATTATGTACTGATTCTATCAAATCGAATTGTTAGTTAGTTTTGTCCAGGACAAAAACATCCAGTACATGCTGAGGGACCCCAATGTGTTCTCAAACCAGAGGGAATATACAGTCCCACCAGGAAAATCCATGTTTGTTTGTTTTTTTTTTTTTTTATGTATGATAGTTTCTCACCCTCTCTATATCATTGGCACCTTACTAATTCAACAGCTTGTATAGGACCTAAAATGTATTCAATGGCCATAGGTGAGTGTTATAATCTGATAGAAAAGTCAATAAGAAAATAAATACCCCGCCACAAAAAAAATAGATAAATTTCTTCATATAAATGTAAAATGTTATTGTTGTTTAACTAAGCTATCTTTTCTTTTTTAACATACAGAGTAAAAATGCATACTATGTTGTAGAACAGAAATAATACAATCTTACCAGATGTATAAGATAAAAAAAAAAAAAAAGAAAAAAAAAAACTGTTTGTTGGATCCTTGCATTGTGAATGGTAAATAAATTGAATATTATTGAGCAAGTGAAACCTGGCACGGATATCTACCTTTATTATCTTTACTTTTGCGAATATATTAATAAGTCCCCCATCATTAATGGTCTGTATAAAATCAGTAGGAAAAAGTTCTACTTTAAACCTGATAGTTTGAACAGTAATTGGTCTTTTGATGCCAACTTAAATGCTACTCTAGGAAACTGTACACAGGACATAATAGTCACAAAAATCTAAATATTAAAAATTACACAAACTTTGAAATTAAGGAATAAGGACATTGAAGTTATTCTGTATTTCATACAGAAAAGGGTTAACTTATCGCAACTGCTGTTCATTGGACAATTTGCCTTGTCAGTGAGTGTGACCTGAGAGATAAGGCCAAGGCACAGATGTCATGTTGTGATGCATCTCTGCCACTCAAAGGCCCTAAGTCATCTCTAAAGGAACCCCATCAATCACAGGATTATCCACTGGAATCTTTTTAAACCAAAAAGCTCGCCCACATTCTTATCCAACTTTTTAATGAAGAGGAAACGTCAGTGTCAGACACTACAGTAAATTGTTTCATATTCAACAAACTATTTCCTACTTTATCAGTCAGCTCACATAACATAAAGTAAAAATCTTGATAGATAGATAGATGTCTTAGTATGCATGTTGTAAAAGGGTGTAATGGTGAATTAAAATTGGAAAAGGCCTGTCTTTATTACTTCAATACTAGCTGGCCGTGAGCGGCATATAAGCTTTTGCTTTAGGTTACCACTGCCAGTAATGTTTCTGTGCACTGAATGTGCCAGCATGTACAGGCTCATTCTTTTCAGTGCTTAATTCAACTTGTATGATTAAAAATATCCACAGCATACATCCACAGTTTACTTTGCTCTTTGGGTTTAACTTTTCTTTATGTCAGCACATGTATAAATTTTAGACCTTAATTTAACAATCCATTACGTTTAAATTACACTGTATTAGCATCTAAGCATCAAAATAAAGCTAAAGGACAAATTCAAATTTATTTTTAAGATTCTTCTTAAACTTGAGGCCCTAAGATCCATATTCCCTGAAGCAACATTACACGGACAGATTGTTTTTGGAAGAAAATCAATCTAGTGATTTACAAGTATTTGGTTAGTACTGCTATGCTGTTTCTTAAACACTTCAACCACTGCTCAATCAACCTGAAGCCATGTCAGTTGCCTATATATCATTTTAAGTTAATATTCTATTTGCAGTATTTACTGTTGAAAAACTAAATCAAACTGAATCAAAATTTGGTTATACCTGAAAAGATTTTGGTTGCACTTTACTTTTATGTTAAAGTTTAATATTCTCAAGTAAAAAAAAAAAAAACAGAAGAAACAGGGAATTAAAAGGATGTTACTGAGCTACCATTAATGTAATACTTTACCAATCAATAGATTTCCTCTTAGAATTTGATGCATTTTGATAGTGTTCGTTTGCATATCAAATAGTGGAACATAAAAAGTGTTGGATCTGAAGCTAGATCAGGTTTAGATATTGATAGCATATTTGATTGGAAACACCTTCAATTTGTTTTATAGTTAAAATCATTGCTGTTTTAGGGACAAAAACTGTGGCAATGTGTTACAACTGAAACTGAATAAATGTGCTGCTGTTTCTAGTCACTTATCAAAAAGACAGCATTACTTTTATCTCAGTAAAAGCAATTGAGTCTGCTTGCCTTTGTGTGTCTGTCTCTATCCCATGCAAGGAAAGATCAGATAAATTGACTGCTGATCAAAAGGAGAATAAGAAAAGCCAGATGAAGAATTTGATTCTGTTGTACACATCAATGTGACTATAATTTATCAGTACTTTTAGATTGATTTTTTTGTTTTCTTAACCTGCATGTTTTAAGCACATTTAGAGTTATGCATGAGAACTACCGGTCAGGTAACCATCTAAACACTTAATAGCACAATATGCATGTGAAAGCCAGATCTCCCGAACCTATCTATCCTTGGTTCTTTATTCAGGTAGCGATTACTAAGTTCCACTGAGGAATTGGTAGCTGAAACTTGATTATGGTCAGTAATTCATTGCATTTATTGCCCTATGACAGACTGTCAACATGTCCATGGTGTACCTTGCTTTTCACCCACAGATTACCAGATATAGGTATCGGATCCGTTATCCGTTATTATCTTACAAAACAAAATAAAGAAAACAAAACTTTTGTTTCTCATATTTTCATTGTATGTTTTATATTAAAAGAACATATTGACATTCTTTGGTTTTATTGTTTTTTTAAATCTAGTTTTATATGACAAGAAAACCATTAATAATGCCTCTATCTCACTGAAGAAATGAGCGTGCCTAGCCCCTGCACGTCATTAGTTGGGCTAAAAGTGATACAGTAGCAAAGGGTAAATAACAGTCTGTAGTTAGAACTATTAAGATTTAAACTGGAGAATTTCTTATCAGTGACGGTATCATTTGGATTATCATTTTATTTTATTATATTTTTTTTGGTGATATAATAAACAAAGGAAGCAATCACAGGAGTATATGGAAATCATACATCAGATGTAAAATCTGTAAGGCCTTTTAAAATTAATGTTCTGTAGGACCAAGCTAGCTCATGAGGAGCACAACCATATTTTCTTTTTTCTTCAGTTAATCAGATGTATGCTTTTCACATTAGGTAATGAACCATGCAAGGCAAATCTGACTTGCAAAATACATTTAAATTTCAAAGCATTTTGTTGCCATGCCAAAAATCTCTATGACATGTTTCATATACATTATTTACTCAATCTTCATAACCTTCAGAAAAAAAAAGAAAAACAGTGCAAAAAAAAATTTATATTTATCAAAAAATGCTGATGTAGCATATAGTCAGAGAGACAGAAATCTGTTCAACAAAAAAAAGAAAAAGGCAGAATTGAAGCTTTTGACGCCATGACAAAGAATGGCACAGGGAGACATGACAGGAGTGATAAGTAAAGATGAAACTGCCTCAGGCAGCAGACTGCTGATTACTTTCCTACTATTATAGCCCTGTGTGTTTCAAGACAATTTGCCTATACAGTTGGCCGTAAAACAGCACAGTGTGCAAATCCCCGGTGTGGCTAATGCTTGCAACCTGTTTCAAATCACAGCATAAAATGCGACCCTGCTTCACTTCACAGGAGCCGTGTTCAAAATTACATTACAAAAAACTGCTGATTCCAACAGGGCATTGAGCATATCCTCGGTTCATGCAGGAAAAGAACAAAATCAGTAATATAGATCATGCTATATTATGCTAATTCAAAAATAATCTGGCAACACAAAAAGAAAACAACAAAAAAAAGACACAAAAAAACAAAAGAAAAGAAAACTGATGAGCTGGAATTATTTACAAGGATATTGTGTCAGTGCTCTCGGTAAAGTAAGTGTATTAATAAACCCTAACAAAACAATACTCAATACTCAAGTAATTGTTTAGCATTTTTCTCCTTAACATTTAAAAAAAATATATTTAAAGTTGATTAAAACTGATAATGTGTTTCTTTAATATCCCTTCATGACTGATGACAGGTACAGTAACTAAACCGTACTTTTGAGTCAGAAACTCTGGGTAACAACCTTTTAAGATCAACAGATTTTTAGACAAGGCAAAGACCTAGTCAAGTCCATTTTGCAACAGCAATTATCTAGACTTTGTTCCAAATAAAAGACACAGGTCTTAGCTCTGTTTCTCAGGTACCATATGGCACTTCAAAGTCAACCTTGTTACCTTATGCCTCCATAGAACCCCTTAGTAAATATTACAGAGTACAGTGATAAGAATTTCTCCTAAAACCACATGTCAGAGCAACTGCAAAAGGATCTAAGAGAGCTAAAATATTCTTGGTTCACAACTAGGAAAAAATGCAATACCAACTTCTAAATTAAAACATTGATAATAAAGAATCCTTTCCAGCACTGCAGAGATGGAGAGTTACCTCCATCCATAGTTGAATCACCATTTTCAAACCTTTGGTCTTCCACAATGGGTTCCTTCTCCAAAGGTAAGATAGAAAACTAGTATTTTATTCTTGTGTGCTTTAGTTTTAACTGTAAGTATACCAGAGACATGTCAAATGCTGGCTTTGTCTAATGTTTTGCAGCAGCACTAGCAGTAAAAAAAACAAAGGAAAGATGGGTAGAGCAGAACAATTGTTGATTAGGAAGCTAATGTTGCCTCATTGGAGAGAATAGGGCACAACAATGTTTAAAACATGAACCACACACCTATGTAAGCGTATAAACAAGGACAGGGTGAAAGAAAGGGTTGCAGAAAAGTTGGGGTCATGATGATTAAAATTGCTTTGACTTCAATTATTTTAACAGAGCTGCAATAACTTAATGTTTCTCTTTTATGACAGACTTGTTGTCTGCTTAAGGGAGCTCATATAGTGTTCTGAAAAATTCTTCATTTCTTCATTGTCCTCTCTTGTTGCCTTTCCCTCCCTCAGTCATGATAACACACATACTCACTCCTCCACCCCATTCAGTTTTGGAGAGCACTGTATGCAAAAAATGCCCATGGTTTCTATCATGCTGAGGAAGCAGGAATTAATTCCAATCAGGCTTGAATAGGGTAAGACTCATTCCATTTTGCAGCGCTTCCGTCGTCATTCAAACCAAAAAGAGCCCCCCGTTTACAGCACCTCTACTGAATATAAACACACACACACCATCCAGCACAACACACTGAGCACACAAAGTATTGTGATATTACTTGGCAGCAATGTTTATTAAACATTAGCTGTTCTTGACATTAATACCATGCTAATGAAGCCCTTCTTTCACCTTTCTTTTCCATTCCGCTGAGAATTTTAGGCAGCCCTGGGGTTCCATTAATATGGTTACTAACAATAAAAGCATGTTTGTAAAGATTAGCAGTATTGTAGTGTCATTCTCAAAAGCTTTACTAGAATAGGGTTTAAAGTCATTCTCATCTGCCTTTCTCCATGCAACTCTCCTACGATTTGTTTACTCCCATCACACTGCTTGCTCATCATATTTTTTTTCCCAAATAAAACATATTTTTTTTAGAAAATACACCCGAAACCTTATCAGGTAAGTTTTTTTTACTATCCTTCCTTTTAATACCAGTGCTCCCACACTATTTGTTTTTTGTTCCATACCTGCTAAAGGGCTAAGCTCCATATGACTTTGCACAGTTTACTTAAATTCCAATTGACTCTTTAACATGTCACGTCTTTTGATGTTCATTGATGCTGTGGAAAAAATGTGTCATCAAAACTAATGTAAATACAGTTTTTGGCTTTCTTTGATCAAAGGAAAAAAGCATTATAGTATGCCATTTATATATCTCTAAAGCAGTTTAACTATATGTTACATAACCAACATCTCTACAAGTCATAGACGACGGCTTCAAACAGTTCTAAGTTCAAAGCCTAAAATATCTCACTCAGAGAGTACTTGAATAAGTACACTACAAGATTAGTAGCTTACCTATTGGTGACAGTTCTGCCACACTGCCAATGTAGGGGCCTTCCAAGAACTGGGGCTCACTGTCATTGATGTCCTGGACCTTGATGACAAACTCAGACTCTGGTTCCAGTGGGTCATTTGTGCGATGATCTCTGGCTTGAGCTCGAAGTGTGTAAAAAGCCTTTTCTTCTCGGTCGAGTTTCTCAGTGGCATGTATGTCTCCTGTAAACTCATCAATGATGAAGATGGAGCCTGCTCCCTCTCCTGAGATGGTGTACTTGATATTGCCCTCGCCTTCATCTGAGTCTGTATGAATCTGTAAATGGATACAAATGTATTGCGATGCAAATTAAAGCTTGTAACAGGAGAAAGCCTTCAGGGTAAAACATGAGATTTTAAGGTGTAGTATAAAAAGCACAGCATAAAAATACAACAGCAGATTAAATGATGTAGATCGGTCTAGATTTTCATGTGCAAGTTTACAGGTTTGCCTTTATCATTTCCTATTTCAATCTAATATGTGCAAACAAACCATACTACACCAGTGTAACAGCATTGTGGACGTGATTATTTTTCTTGGTACTTCACTTTTATCTTATTTAAGAATTATTATTAATTAATTTATGCTTAGCCTATTTTCTGAAAACTTCATGTTTCATCCTATTTTCAGACTTGCGATCATACTAGTAGCCCTAAGCTTGTCCTGGACCAGGTTGCAGGGACAGCAGCTTTAGCAAAGGCTCCGAGACTTTCCTTTCACAGAGAGCTCCTCAAACTCAGAGTCCCATCATCTTGTCCTGGGCCAATGAGATATGTACAGAACACCTCACAAGGAGGCATCCAAACATGTCCAACTCACCTCAGCTAACTCATCTCAGTGTGCAGTAGCAGCCTTACTCTGATCCTCTCCTGGATAGCTGAGCTCCTCACCCTATCTTTGAGGTAATCGCTGTTCACCCAGCAGAAAAATCTGTATCTTGTTGCTTGTATCTCATTTTTTTTAGTATGCTAGTGAGTTCATGACCATTGGCTAAGGTAGGAATATAAACCAACCAGTAAATCGAGACTATTGCCTTTTGGCTCAGCTCACTCTTCACCCCAAAAGACTTGTGCAGCATCAGGATATGGCAACAGCCTCACCTATCCGCCTATTGATCTCCTGCTCCATTCTCCCCTCACCCATTACCAGAACCCCAACATACTTGAGCTGCAGCACTCTACTGGGACTTGACCCACATCGGCCCTCTGCCTATTGCTGCGTGACACTCTAGACTAGAGTCCAGCCTCTCCTGCTATCCTGGGTTACAGTACCAAGGCTGTGGGTAGAGATGAGCCTGACTATCTCTAGCCAATATTGCTAAACCTTAAATTGTAAGGCAATCAACAGGAATGACATTTACATTTGAAATGTAGTATATTTTAGTAACACAAGCCCTGTCAAGAGCCAGTTTTAATCTATGAAAATCTAATACTGTATACCTTTCAACTGTGTGATTTAAGACTTCTATATGACAATCAATTGCACTTTGATCTAAGATGCTGTGTGCACCATAAATCTCAACCTCCTTTACCTCTGTAGAGAAAAGTAATGTTAAACAATTTTTATACATGCAAAATTATGTGCAAATGCAAAAAAAGAAAAATCTATTGCAAGATGTTTTTTATTCTTATTTATTTATTTATTTATTTTTTATAATTTTTTAATTGTAAAATAGTAAAATGTATGTAAAAAAAGAAATGAAAATAATGTTAGAACTGTAAATATACAGTCGTATGTTTATATTACAAATTTTTTATGTATTTATTACTGTTTTCAGGGCTGCACTTCAAAGAATGAAATTGTCTAGAGCTGTTTTAAACTAAATTTCTTTTGGTATACACTCGCATATACAAAATGAAAAAATAAATCTGTCTAAGTCTAAGTATTACTGTTATGATTAGCATTATTATTAAACGACACTCCCCAGTTTTCACTGGAGATTTCACTGATACATGAAGGGTTGGTGTACTTCCATGACATGTGGTCAGGGGCGGCTTACCTGTCATCATGCCAAGTAAAATTCTATGATTTAATAAGAGAAAAATCAATTTGTCCTCTTGAATGTTTTATAAATGTGTTTTCTGTATAGATTTATAATTTTCTATGGTCAAATCCTTGGATTCATACCCCGCTAATTTAAAAACAAGGGGGAAAGGTCAGGTGAAACAGGATTACAAATGAACAAAAAATACTGATATCCAATATTCTACCTTATAAATTTAACAAATTTGTGTGACATGTTTAATCTTTTAACTCGCCATGTATGCAGAGTGCAAATGGACAGGCTGAGGAAGAAGAAGGCTATCACTCCATTTTGCAACGTTATGCCATACACAGTGGACAGCGCTTCATTGGAGCCAACAACAGGACAACAGGCAACTCAGCATTCTCTCTCCTCCAAACACGACAAGTAGAGTTTTTGCCAAAAAGTTCTATTTTGGTTTCATCTGACCATATGATATTCTCCCAGTCATCGTCTGGATCATCCAAATGCTCTCTAGCAAACTTGAGACGGGCCTTGACATGTACTGGCTTAAGCAGGGGGACACGTCTGGCACTGCAGGATTTGAGTCCCTGGCAGCGTAGTGTGTTACTGATGGTAACCTTTGTTACTTTGGTCCCAGCTCTCTGCAGGTCATTCACTAGGTCCCCCCGTGTGCTTCTGGGATTTTTACTCACCGTTCTTGTGATCATTTTGACCCCAGAGGTGAGATCTTGCGTGGAGCCCCAGATCGAGGAAGATTATCAATGGTCTTGTATGTTTTCCATTTTCTAATAATTGATCCCACAGTTGATTTCTTCACACCAAGCTGTTTACCTATTGCAGATTCAGACTTCCCAGCCTGGTGCAGGTCTATAATTTTGTTTCGGGTGTCCTTTGACAGCTCTCTAGTTTTGGCCATGGTGGAGTTTAGAGTGTGACTGTTTGAGGTTGTGGACAGGTGTCTTTTATACTGATAACAGGTTCAAACAGGTGCCATTAATGAAGGTAACGAGTGGAGGACAGAGGAGCCTCTTACAGAAGAAGTTACATGTCTGTGAGAGCCAGAAATCTTGCTTGTTTGTAACTGACCAAATACTTATTTTCCACCATATTTTGCAAATAAATTCTTTAGAAATCAGACAATGTGATTTTCTGGATTTTTTTTCCTCATTTTGTCTCTCATAGTTGAGGTATATCTATGATGAAAATTACCGGCCTCTCTCATCTTTTTGAGTGGGAGAACTTGCACTATTGGTGGCTGACTAAATACTTTTTTGCCCCACTGTATGTATATATTTTTTTAGCTTATGACCATTGCAAACACCAGATCTTTTTCAAAAGAATGAAAAATGGTCATCAACTGGAATACAATGTTTTTTATTGGTTCTTTTAGCTCTTCCTCTGAATGCAAATGCCTTCTCAGGTCAGTTTACCATTTTTTCCAACTGTCTTCACTTTACCTAAAGACGACTATTCTAATAATAATTTACAAATCTTCTGTACAATGCACTCCTGACAGGAAGTGACTCTCAAATTAGGGAATACAAGTCATTTCAAAGACTGTAAAAGGAGAAGAAACAGAGGTACTTGAGCTTAAAAGTGAACCCACTCGACCCTTTATAAATCAAACTAATCACTCCTCCCCATGTGATTTAAAGACATTCCAGTGAGTGTGATATAAGAAGCATCAGTCCCTCATCCTAACGTCCCCTTTGGCGCTTTACTGGGCACTATGGACATGCTCTTCTCTCACTACTGCTCACCTTCTATCTGTAATCATAATTTAAAGCTCTTTTCAGTGTAACTATGGTTCAATCCACTGAGGAAACCACGAGAGGAGGGAAATGGCCCTGTCCTCCCAGTTAATATTTTATAAGGGCTTAATTAAATACAGACTTCTAATACCCTTGCAGGGATTTTCATTTAGTATTTGTCGTAAAACTGCACAATAACGCATGCCTTTACCCTGATATTGCTTCCCTCATCAATTTTCTTCCCCCGTTCTTTTGTCTGTCTGTTTTTGCCTTTTCTCACCATTGTGAATCATCTTGAAAAGAAATACAGGAACAGTCAAGAAAAATATACTGCTGCTTTGAGATATCAATATTTCAGTTAGGATAATAAAAAAGTTTCATTGGTCCAGACTGCGAGGGATATAGAATAAAAGTAAGCCTTCTCTTTCATCAATTTCTTTTTTTTTCTCCTCCAGACATTCACTCTAACTCAGTCTTTGTTTTTCATTCTGTAGGAATGCGTTTAGATGTGGGATATTTTCCTATAACGTCAATCAACCTGCAGAAATAATAGTAATGTGAATATGTCTACTTTTGTAAACATGTTTCCCCAGTCCCACTTACAGTACCTACTCTGCATGCTCATTCCCAAACCAACACATAGCTTTCTCCAAAACTAATTCCTATATCCATCTATCCCTCTATCTATCTATCTATCTATCTATCTATCTATCTATCTATCTATCTATCTATCTATCTATCTATCTATCTATCTATCTATCTATCTATATATATATATATATATATATATATATATATATATATATATATATATATATATATTAAGCAAAGGTTTGGCCATTCTTTACCCCTTGTAATCAATAATAAGTAACATTGGTCTTATTGCATTGATAAAAATTGTCAAGTTATTTTTTGGTTCTAATAGGTTTATAGTTTAGCTTTTCCATATAATCCCTCATTTTAGATATTTAATAGCATCACTACAGAAGCTGTGTTTACAAGGATTAGAAGACCTGTAGGTCAAATCAATATACTAGACAGAAGATGTTTCGTTTTTAATCATATCCTCTAAAAAAATTGTTGTTTTCTTTGTATCCTTTTTGATTATTTTCTATTTTGTAATTGTTTTTCCTTCTGGGTCTTAAAAGACATATAGGGTTAGATTGGGGGGATCCATGAAAGAAATACTGTAGCTAAGCTTTGTTTTTCTAAGATTCAGCTTAAGACACTGCCTTTTATTCAGTTTCACACACTGTCGCAACACAGACCTCCCACCCCCATTTGTTCCAACTGTGTATTTGTCCTGTTAGGATTGCACATTTTAATTCCAGCACCAGAGAGACACAATTTTTTCCTCTCAAGATGATTAGGTATAGAGCTGCTTGACTTCTTTGAAAAAAGGTTGCAGTCTCTGCTTTGTCATACCTTAAGTGTTCTGCACAGGCTACATTTTTACACAGGTCGGATAGCTATCCAGTTATACTACGATAGCAATGAAACCCATCAATCAATCTTTCCTCAATGACCATAAAGAGGATGCTTGGAGACAACTACGATGCTTCACCTAAGTGAACAGATGGTGAACACTTTTAAAGCCCCAATGCAGATGACTTAACAATGCAGGGTTGGGGTTCAACATGCAATCATTTTAGGATGTAGCAAGATGTAACATTGTGATGATTATATTCAGTGGTTGCTCTAGTTAAAATTTAACATGATTTCTTCATTCACTCTCATAACCTCTCACAGCCACGTAACAAAAAAAGATCAACAGTATTGTCCATGGTACAAATTCACTATTGTGGGTCTTAGCTCACAATTTACAACACAGATATTATCATTATGTTGGCCAGCTATCACCTACACTAGAGAGTCACAGGGAAATGTATGGTTCTGACTAGTAGTGTGTGCTAAACTGATTTTTGACCAGTAGCTCTGGCCAATAGAGGGCGCTAGGGCAACGCCCCACCAGCCCAATGACCTTGATAAGGATGAAAAGAATAAAAACAAACACATTAGATTAAATTATTAAATATATAGATATATATTTTAAAGATGTGCAAGATAAATATTTAATCTAGTTCTGCCCTAGCATGCGAAAATGTTTGCGCAATGACTCTAATTAAAAGTTGTACATGCGCAGTAGTTCCTCTGCAACACAGAAGTATAGGAGAGCACTGGGCATGCCAAACCTACGCCCTGTGGTGACAGGATTTGTTGTCACAGTTGTTGTGCGGGTGTCTGAGGCCGAATCGCGTGAAGATGTGAAGAATTTGCAATGCAACTAATAGAGCCGTCAAAATGATGGTGTGGGAGATCGAGCTAAAATTAATACAGTCATAATCCACTGGATAAAATTGCAAAACATAAAATATTCCAGATAACATGCAGATAGGTATATAGTATTTTATAACAGAACCATTGCAAGCCATAATTTTCTCTTCCATCGCCCTCTTCTTGACCCAAAAGATTAAATTACAAGGAATGCCTCTTATCTGTTATAATCTAGTACAATGATCTGACAGTGTTTTTTTTATTATTTTTTCTTTATTACTGGTTCACACACCTGAAAGTCATGAAACTTTGTTTCTTAATAGCGTTTTGCTTCAGAACTGTTATTTCATGTATGGTGTATTTTTGTGCCATTAGCTTGAGTGCACAGTTACAAATCTGAGCATAATGTCACACATCCTCCATCTCTGCATGTGCTGGGATTCGTCGTCATCGTAGGAGGAGGGAGAAGGCAGAGAGCAGATGACTGCAAATAGATTGCCTGGACAGGATAGAATGCAAGCCACACCTAGTTGAATCCGTGTAATATGAATATCAAATATCCAACCTATGAAAACTAATATCTATCCTGTCAGAAATCAACGGTTTGCAATTGCTCATTGCTGTAGTGCAAATGAATCGGGGAAATTTAAAAATGTATTTTATACTTAGCAAAACAAACTTAATAAAGTGGAGGTTCTGCAGGTGGGGGCCGTAGACCACTTCTCAGTACCTATGCTTTCTGACTGATGTTTTTGTCACTTTTCATTGTTGGTGGTGTTTTCTCACTTGTAGGAGCATGAGAGACTCTACACCCCACGTAAGTGGTTCAGGTAGTGCAGCTCATCCAGGTTGGCACATCAATGCGAGGTGTGGCAAGAATGTTTGCTATTCATGTAAGATTAATGCATTGAAGCATTGGACTGGCCCGCCTGTTTCTCAGACCTGAATCTGAATCAGCGCATCTGGGACATCATGTCTGAATCCATCCACCAACGTCATGTTGCACCAAAAACTGTCCAGGAGTTGGCAGATACTTTAGTCCAGGTCTGAGAGGAGATCTCTCAGGAGATGATCTGCCACCTCATTAGCAGCATGCCCAGGCATGTGTATGCCCAGGAGGTCATACAGACAACACACAATATTGAGCCTTATTTTGACCTGTTTTAAGGACAGTAAATTAAAGCTAGAACAGTGTGTTGCATGTTTTTCCACTTTGATCGTGTGTGTTACTGTAAATCCAGGCAAGCATTGGTTAATGCATTTGATTTTATTCAGCATTTTGGTGTGATTTTGTTTTCAGCACATTCAATTTTGTACAGAAGAAAGCATTCAATGAGAATATTTCATTCATGCAGTTCTAGGATGTGTGATTTGAGTGCTCCCTTTATTTTTTTCTTGCCAGGTAAATGTTACCAGAAGGTGATGATGATGTGTTTGTAGAAAAACATTAGATGACATCTACCCCAGAAATGTAGTTGAACAGAAAAGCAATACACTTGTAGAGCAGTTTCTTTTTTTTCCATTTGCAAAGTGGATGCACTGAATCTGTAGTTTATCGAGGGTTTTAAAGTGTGAGCAAATTGGCTGTCTTATATTTAAGTCTGTGTAATCAGGGGCAGGCCTGCCACATTTCACTGCAGCTTGTCAAGCTCTCTGATCTTAACAGCTTTAAAGTGTTAACAAGGTGACTGTATCAGAGACAGGCATAGTAGGAGACAGCTATGAAGAAGAAAAGTACATAGAACGTGAGACAGAGACAAAGCCCGAGATGAGAGGGATGGATAAATGACTGCCACAGCAGTGGGAAAGAAAGGAAATGAAGACAGAAGAAGAAATGTAAATGACATCATAGAAATCCAGAGAAGTGAAAGACACGACAGAGAATGCAAGTAGAGAGATGGAAACATTTGTCATTGCATTGTAAAAATATGTATGAAATTAGTAAAACAAGCAGGTCCTTCTTTTTCTCAAAGTTAATGATATGACCATCATTCTATTTGAAGCTGTTTTCCTATGATTTTTATAGCAGTGCTGGATGTTGTTACTTTATTAATAAAGGAGAAGAGAAAAGTTCTAACTTGACTAAATTAGTTCAGCAACTCATTAAAAACGATACAGCAACTCTGAAATGGCATTAATCATTATTATTACTTTTTTTAAATTTATCATTTATTTAACTAGGATAATCCCGATGAGTTTAAAAGTCTCTCTCTGTTTAATGAAATACAACTAAAGGTGTGAATGACTAAAACTGTGCTATTTTCTAAATAATAAAAACTGCAGTCCTGTTGTACGTAGAGTTCCAGTTTTCACTCTGTCTGTTCACCAAAATGCTGCAGCCTAGACCTGAACAACACTATCAACACCATCATGATACAACTCATCCTCTTTTGTTTAAAAACTTTGTGTACATTCTAAATTAAACATTGTTATTTACAATCTCAACAATGAATTCACTCATTTTTGATTTATTTTGATATTTACAGTCCATTGCCAAGAAGATGAAAAAATATTATTATTCAGCATAACTTGGTGTTATAATATAGGGACAATATCTGACAATTTCAGTTATTACTTTGCACACTGTTCTAAATAAAGATGTCATATTTTTCTTTTAAATGTATATAGTCACTCTTTAAATCAACATCAGCTTCCAGTTATAGAATCTGGCTCTGGTTATAAGACCCACTCCGTATTATCAACATTATTGACCCACTCTCTTCCTCTACACTGCCGATTACGGTTTGTCACTGCACTGGTGTTTTCCTTATCATTGCAAGGGTTTTATTCAGATTTTGGTTTTTGTAGTTTTAAAATTGATTAATGGTTGAATAGTTATCTGGATAATATATCAATCTATCTACCTACATATATGTTTAGTTTATTACTACTGCAACAACCAGAAAAAATACAGTGTATACAAGCTACTATAACAGTTCTCTTTTATATATATTTATATTTTTTATAATGGACTGAAAATCTCTGAATAAAACATTGAGTGAATAAGTGCTTAAAACTGTTTAATTGATTTTTGATTGTTTTGATTTTGATTGTGAATTAAAATGTGTGCTTATGGGTGAATTCCCAATGTACACAAAGTTTTCAAGCAACAGAGGATGAGTTTTATGATGATGATGCCTAGCTCCAGCTTGGAATGGTGGGGGAGCAGGTAATATGAAAAAAATGAACCCCAACTAACGCCAGGATTCCAGTTTTTTGTCTACACTGTTTCTGCTTGTGAGCAAATCTTCTCCAAGGTTCATTTTTTTTCCTGCAGCAAAGCACAGCAGAGCACATTCTCTACCTTGAGCTGAAACTTAGATCTCAAGCTGGAAAGTGCTAGTTGAGTCCGACTGTGGGAGGAGTGGCAGCAACAGGGTAGCTACAGTACAATCAGAAGAGTTCAGGAGATGCAGTAGGGAGTGGGTTGGACAATTCAATCTGGTAGAGGGAGGGAGAAACCCTAAAATCCTGGTCATTCTAGTGTTAATCAGTTCAATATGAAAAACTCACACGAAGAGAAAAGACAATTAGGAGAAATGTATTGATAAATTACTTTGTCTTTGGTGCTCAGACCTCGGCAGGAAACGCAGCGCTTAATTTTGATAGATATGCATGAACAGGAGCAAAGAATAGAGCTGCTTCCCCCCAGGCCTGAAACTGGTGGTGGAGTGGAGAAAAATTAAGTTAAGTCAGTCTGTAGACTGCTGGTTAGCGAGACGGCATGCTGAGCTTTATGGGGAGATCCAGTGGACTGCCTGAGCTGATACTAGAGCTTCACTTAGGGACCTGGTAGATGGAAGTCCAGTTTGGATAACACAGGTTGAGAGAATCTGTCCATGATGAGCAAGCGTGAAGCGACAATGGAGAGGAAAAGCTCCCCATTGGGAAGAAACCTCTGGCAGAATGATGCTGGGGCTTTGTCAGCTCTTTATTGTGAGTGTTGGCCTAGTGGTTAGTGTGCACTTGTGCTCTGAGAAGGTTGCAAGTACCCAGTGAAATCCCCACAGCCTGCACCTGGGTCCCTGAGCAAAACCCTTGGGTTATTTTCCTTAAACAATATGTATAAGCAAAATCTAGTTAGCTTAAATGTCTTTATAAGCATTACAAGAACTAAAGAATATCAATTCATTCAGCCATTTTAGAGCTTTGGGATTTCTTCAAACCTGTTACAGGTATTCGACTTATGTAAAAGCGGAAAACACATTTAGCAGTTCTAAATCTTGACAAGAGCCACTGGCCTTTCTATAATTAATTTGAAAGAAGAACAATCTTGCAGAAGAAAGATAAACAAAGAAGTGTCAGCATGATTCAGTGATGGGAAATAGATCTCACAAAAAATATACCCATATAGGAAGATTTTAGGGTGAAAATTGGCTAAAAAGAACATAAAGCCCTGTCTTACATTGACCTATAAACATCTTGATATTTCCCTAAACAGTGAAAAATGCCATCCTGTGAATTGCTAAGACAAAATATTTATTTCTCAAATAAAACAATATATTCTTGCTCTTAACACCTCAATAGGAGAAATGCTGACTTGCTTGGCTCAATTAATTTCTTGTTTACTTCGGGTATGCATACTATGGTACCACTGGTCACCTGGTCTTGTTAATGTAATTTTACACAACGCTTCTGTTTAATAATATATAATTAATATAATAAATTAAAAGCCAACAAAGCAACTATAAATTGATCAGAAACCATTTGTTTGCAACCAGAGTTAGCAACTGATTAAACAGTGTTAAAGTCACGACCTAGTATATGACAGGCTCCTGTCAAGTGCTGTAATGCGATATGATGTGGCAAATTTTCATGGACTGAAAGAAACTTTGGAGCATATCTGGTAAGAGGTCGTAATAACTAGATATTCATATTTAAACAATTTCAGCTGAAACTGTATTTTGATTGATCTTTGGAAGTGCAACACATACATGTATCTGTATTAATTATACAAAAAATAAAAAAAAAACTCTTTCTCAAAAAAAAAAAAAAAAAAAAAAAAAAAAAAAATATATATATATATATATATATATATATATATATATATATATATATATATATATATATATATATATATATATATATATATATATATATATATGTATATATATATATATATATATATATATATATATAAATTATTACCAAATGAAATATTTTTTATATGGTCTCAGTTTTCCATTTCCTGCCAAAAACTAATTTGGGTTGCTAAATTTTGACCATGTTAGTATGGAAAAGGACAAACATGGTAATTTAATGCCTGTTTCAAGTAAAATGCATTACATATTGCTTAACATTATTGTGTAGAATAATGTTTAAAAAGTTTGAAAGCAAGAAACATAACGTGTGTTTGTCTTTGCATAACAAAGCTTGAATTACTGTACTGGACTCGAACAGAGACCATTATTATTATTTATTTTTTTATTTTTTTTAATATACTTTAAAAATCCCAAAGGGAAATTACTTTGCATTACATTAATACTGAGGGAGGTGACGCTGCTCTGCTTAGATTAGTGAGAATATAATCTTATAATAATATCAACTCTTTTCTCCTGCTGTGACAGTTTCTTAAGCTGCCTTGAGCTATTTTGCATAATTCGTTTTCTTGGCATACTATTCTGTTTTGAATCACAAGTCAAGTCTATATGTGGTCCAATCCTCTCCATGTAGCATCCACCGATTTCCCTCTTTCTACATTCCTCAGGACACGTATCACTCAGTTCTTTCTGTTAGTGCTGCCTTTTGGCCATGTTCTCGGTCTAGCCGGGAGGGACGCATCGGAGAGCAAAACTGCAGAAAAGTAATGGCCAAATGATAATTATTTTGTAACAGTGTGCCATGCATTCTGCAGAGAACATCCCCATTCATTTGTAAGACTGGAGTGATCAATATATGCAAATGCAATATTAGCTGGCCAACTGCCATGTCTGAATCATTAGGAACAAGGGGATCACATGATGGATGTGTGTGTGACTCATCGCTGAGTCTCATTCTGTCTGCCCTAATGTTTCTTCTTTTCACATCACGTCCTGTTTAAAGCAATTGAATCGCACACACTGTCCAGTCTCATTAGCTCATGAGATTTATTTGAGAAGCAGCTGATGAATTGGATGTGAATGAAGAAGGCAAACAAACTGAAAAATATTCTTAAATGTACAGTACTAATCAAACTAAAAAGATTGAAAGTTATTAAATCAGAGAGAAATATAAAGTGACTACATTTATGGATCGAAGGCATTTTTCACAAGAAAAGAGCATTGTCGGGTCTGTTGTAACTGTAAGACTAATCTGTTAAGAAACACCTTCATAGAGGGTGTTGTTTCTGTTGGCTGTAAGCCCAATTAAGAGAGGACCAATACTGTGTTGGCAAGAAATAATATAAAATACCACTTTAGAGTGATAGAACAGCTGTAAGTCAAAAAAAATGCATGCTTATTGTCACAAAATGTGTCAGCAGATAATGAAAGGTTTAAGAAATGCCCCCTTACTCATTCTATAACAACTTGATTTACATGGTGAGTCAAAGACAAAGCAGGCCTCACCCCTAGATAGAAATCACCTAAGTCTTCTCTTTCCAGAAATGTGATAAACAGGAAGCAGAAAGAAGACATTTTTTTTTTTCTGTTTGGGCATTCAAAAATATTTTCCTCCACTAAGTTAAAGAGGAATTATATTCAGCTGGAAGCCTGATTCTTAGAGTTTGGTCTTTAATAAGTTTATAACCTCCATAGTGTTTAGAAAACATAGCTTTCTTTTTTTATTTGCTTTAGTTTTTGTCATTAAGTCATACGAGACCAGTTTTTTTTTTACTTTTTCTTCCTTTTTCCTTACCTACACTCGACATTGAATAGCTGTAGACTAGCTGGAAACCTGCAAATTAAGGAAAGGTTGAGTATTTTCAAAACAGTCTTTGAAAAGAGGTGTTATAAATTCATAGCAAGCAGGTCTAAGGATAATAAAACATTTCTTTTGATGAAAAAACAATAGTCTGCGGTTGCCAGTGTCAGCGCCCGTGTCCTCTTCTACACCGTGGTGTGCTGGGCAAGCAACACATCTAAGAAGTACACATCCAGACTGGACAAACTGGGGAGGCGAGTTGGCTCTGTGATTGGCAAGAAGCTGGACTCTGGGGATGATGGCAGAAACAAGGACACTTAACAAACTGCTGGACATTATGAACAATGTCAGCCACAGCCACAATGTCAGCCGCAGAGGAGCCTGATCAGTGGGAGATTGCTCCTCCCCGAATGCAGGACCGACAAACTGCTATACTCCTTTGATCCTCAAGCCATCAGGCTTTACAACTCCTCTCTTGGTTGAAGGAGGAGGTGATAGGAAGAGGGACAAAGGTCAGCACCTCCCTCCTTGGACATCTTGTGCAAAACGTTAGTAATTGTTGCTCAAGTGCAATAATCTTCTCTTTCGCCGTGCAATAACGCATGCCAACTACTGTGTAGCCTTTGTTATTCTTTTACTTTTAAATAAGGTCAGTACTTCTCTGCAGTGCAATTGCAATAATTCAAGTCAACTACAGTGTTTTTATGTTTTTTTGTACTATATACACTCTTTTTATATTGTGTGTTGTATTTTTATCTTTAATGACATCTTGCTTTAACTCTGCCCTTTCTACTCTATATAAGCTACTGGAACCAGAATTTCCTTGAGGGATTAATCCCAAGGGATAAATAAAGTTGAGTCTAAAGTCTAATAATTTTTAATCAGAAATTCCCTGAAATGCCTTGATTTAAAAAAATAACATAAAAAGAAGAGTATTAATTAAAAAAATACTATGTTTCTTTAAAAGTAGCAGGTTTTTTGTTCACCATTGTTTACCACGATAATTTGTGTCTCCAAATTAACCCCTATAGATATGAGTAGGAGTGTGCAAGGTTGTTTGTCCTGCGTTACGCTGATGGACTAGTGACCTGTTCACGATGTAACCTCTCGCACCAGCCCTCCTCTAATCTTATATGGAAGAAGCAGGTATAGAAAATGGATGGATGGATGGATGGATGGATGGATGGATGGATGGGTGGATGGGTGGATGGATTTTCTATGAAGTTATTAATTGAATATAAGCTCTTTGAAGCAAGTGAGCTGTGTGATGGATAGGCTCAAGATGTACCATTGGGGATAGACCCCAACCCCCCTGCAAGGATAAGGCTGGTGTAGGAAATAGATGAATGGTTGGGTGGGTGAGGCGACGGAGTTCATGGTAAAACAATGTTGTAAACAGAAATACTAAACAGCATGGAGCTTGCTGACTGTTAACAGGGTAAAAAAAACTCTCACTTTTATGCAGTAAGACTCAAGCTTTTCTTTCATCTCCATCTCTATCTGGGTAAGTCTTAGTCCAAACCAGAAAATTATTTGCAAAGAAAGAAAACATTTTTTTTTAAATATAGAAAGGGAAGTTTCTTTGAAAGGTTGTACTTCATTGTACAGCTAATACACCACTTAAAAGAACTGGATTACACATTTTGCATAAAGTCAATTGTCAACTTGTAAGGTTATATAGGAAGCTTTTGAAGGCACATAATTAGGATCAGTTTAAACCTATTGTTGATAATTAATCCATCCTATCTAATGTAAGAAGAAATATGAATGTTTGAAGCTTTGGAAGCAAACCAAATTCTAACATATTAGCTCTACTGTCTGCATACCTTTATAAATGGGTGTGTTTGGTGTTTTTGAATTTGTACTAAAAACATGAAGACCGAAATATTTAAGTGAAAGTTATCTTGAATAATTTTCTTAAATCTTGAAATGAAAAAATAAATAAAAAAAACTCCTCTGATCTGATAAAAAATCTGATTTGAAAAAAGCTAAGTAACTTGGTGGAATATGTGGAAATAACTCGATATATGCAGGAGAAAAAATAAAGAGCTGCAGCTGCTCGTAAACTTTGTGTAAATTTATGATCAGCTTCTTGATTGTTTTTTTTCTTTTATTCACTTACAAATATTGTCTGTTTTTGTTTAACTTACCACTTTTTGCATTACAGAGGATTTGAGGCATTTGTTTGTTCATTCCACATTTTTAATATTAATCCCACCAAAAACCCAGATTCTTTTCAAGGATTCTACCAAGAACAATACTTAACATCATGCGAGTATGTTTGACAACAACTTTGTTCACTTTTCTGTTTTCGAGATGAAAAAACAGTTTATAATATTTGCATAAATGTGGCTGCTTACTTTACAGAGTAATTAAACTCTCATCTATTTCATGAAGAGTGAGGATAGAAAGTAACAATGACGAAGGTGCAAAATCTACATACCTTGAGCAATGTGATTCATTATGGAAACTAAGATTATTTTAAAGAGCATGTCTTCAGATTTACTGGACTTTAACAATGGAGAATAATGATACATCCTAAGGGTAAGAGTAAGAAGCAGCACCTTAGAGAACCACTCTTTAAGAAATAATGATCCAAGTCATTTTTTATTTTTTGACTTCAATTGTATTAACATCTTCCTAAATTTTAACCTGACATATTTTGAACCTTTAGAAAGGATGCCTGGTACAACACAGTTATAACTGCATCATGTTGCTGGAGTCATTTTTGTTGTATCTGGATTGCATACTTGTCAGACTTGACAGGATATAACCTTGAAAGTCTAAGTTAGATCCAGCATTTAAATGTGAATAGATGATTTAAATTGTTTATTTCAAATTTGCAATTTTATTCATATATGTATAATTTCTCAAAGACACCTTCTTGGATTCAACAGTAATCATGTTCCTCATACATTTACCCTTAAATTCAATAATGATATTGGCTTCAAGTCCTAATTTCTTATGTTTTTATGGGAGTTGACAGAATAATTTAGGTTTATTTAAAATGTACTATTAAACATGAAGTTTTAACTAAATTAGTAAAAGAACAGCTTCAGTTCTGTGTAAAATTTAGATAAGATTTCTTTTTAAATCATGTAGGTGTCTTAATTTAATAGTGTCAAGGATTTTGACATAAAACCAATTATTTTTATCCCACAATTGTAAATGTAAATTCTGAAGAGGTGATTTCATACCAGGTGGGCTTAAAAATAAATATAATTTTAAGCACAACACACCTATAAACTGCCATAACATCTGTTTTATTTGTAAGCCTGTTTTATATACCTACTATCAAAATAAAGAAGGAAAGCAGTTGGATTCAGTGGTATTTCATGCCCCCTGTGAATTTAGGTTTAAATTAATCTTCTAATTGCATCTACATATTTCTTCTCAAAGGCAGAAGGTATATTTCTGGTGCATCCAACAGTTGCAAGAAAGGTAAACTATAAAATTACTAATCAAGCAATTTTTAGAAGGGATTGGTTGCTGATATTCCAGTATATTTTTCGTTCATTACTGGGTAGGTATTAATCGGTATTAATAACTTGGCATTTTTTAAATGAATTTAACGCAATTAAGATACTTCTTTTTTTTTTTTATAAATGCCCCTTTTGCTTTTTTTCCTGTTTCAAGACATGCATATTGTATATCACATTAGTAACCACATTTGTGGTGTGATGAAAATATATGAATCATTTTAGGTTAAACTAGATGCTTGATTTAAGGTTGATATAATAACAAAATATCACAAACTAAAATGTATTTAAGGTAGATGCATCAGGATCATACAGTAAACTACGTAATTTTACTACCCAACATACTTAAAAAGGCATTTATCTTTTTTTTTTATTTAATCCTATACTTACTTACTTACTGTACTGTACCAAATTAATTATTTTTTATATGGACTCAATTTTCCATTTCATGCCAAAAACTCGTTTTTGGCACAGACTTTCATTAAGAATACATTTTCAAATAACACAAACCCCATCAGCAAGGAACTTTATTACTGTATGGTTTGTCAAAAGGGCAATAGACTCATCAGCTGCTCTAACAAGACAAAACAAAAAAATCTATTTTTTTTGTGTGTGTTCTCATGAAAATGCATGTTTTGTTTTAGCATAATTTTTTTTAACAGAGTAAAACACAATTATCATATATGATCATATTGAAAGACCTTGGTTGTGAAAGGAGTGTCTTACCTTTCCGACATATAGAGGCTCTGTGCCTGTGTACTCCTCCACAACAAAAAACTGGTTCCACACCCATCCTCTCTTTACTCTTTCAAGTGATGAGGGTCCTTCTTGGTGTTTACTCGCTGTTGAGATTGTGGGACTAGTCCTTGAGGCCTCAGCCAACACAGAACAAAAGCAGCTCAAAAGACCTAATGCTGCCAATAGTGTCCACGGTCCTGCTGTCCAAAAAGGAACCATGTTGTTGGAAAAAAAAAAAAAAAAATCTGTCTTGTGTCTACATGAAAAATCAAAGATGTAGACACACAGGTTTTCACTTGTTGAAGTCCACCAGGTAAAGTCAAAATGTCTCAGTGAAAGAACTTGAAAGCTTATCAATGGGATCAGAAATCAATCTAAAGTTGTCTGCTGAATGCAGGGCAGGTCGTAGGGCATAATAGATTTATAGCATCCAGTGAAAGTAAGTTTGTATGACCATATTGACAGTCAAGTTGATTCTTTAGAGTATTTGCTCTCTGTTACTGAGATTCTTGTATTTCTTTAAAATGGAATCAGTAAAAAAGAGATAGAGAAATACCCTTAAAATACTTGAGGCTGTCAGAAACAAAACATTTGACCAGAGTGGCTCACTGGTCCGTAGGGAGACTATGGGGAAACAAAGTGGTAAGGGCAAGGAACAATTTGCTATTGAAGAATACATCTGAACCTTTCCATCCATTCTTTATTTTCCTGTCTCCAACAGCACCTACAGCCATTTTAAATCCATTCAGCACAATGCAAGGGTTTGATACTGCAATGGTAGTTTAAAGGTCTGGGAAAAACTCCTCGACTAAATTTATTTTGAAGAGGAAACCTTTTTGCAATTCAATTCCTTGAACAACTCCAACTGGTTTTACTTGCAGAAGCAAAAATCTTGAACTCTGAAAAGCCCAGCTGATTTCACTGTTGGCAATTGGGCTTGATCTTGGATGGCTTTGACCTTCAGAACAATCCACTGGTTTGAGGAGCTCATTCTTTAAAGGTCCTATATAATTATTTTCTGCATGACAATGTCTCTATCAGTGATCCCAAGGCAGGAAAGCAACCTGTAAGACAGAGGAAAAGAGCTGTCATTATATGGACATAAATATCTGTACATGTATCCAGATAGCCCCCTTTTATTTTAAATTCATACTTTCCCAGTGTATGTCCTACTGTCTAGCTCATCTGTGTTTTAGAAAGGTATACATTTCTCCCCCATTATAAGTAAAAAACATAGTAGAGCTGTGCACAGATGGGGACTGTCTATAATGCGATGAGAGTACAGAAACAGTGTGGAATAAAGGGGTCTCATTTGTGATGAAATAGAAGATCGCGAATGTGTCAGGAGTAGTGGATACTTGTTGAGGACCCCGATACAGAGAGGGACAGGCAGAGATGATTTCTTGAACATTTTAATGAAGATGTACAAATACAGAAGCCATAATCGAGAACTGATCAACAACAAACTCAGGAACCAAAATCTAGAGGAGTAGTATACATGACAAACAGTACAATGAATGCAGTAAGCAACTGATTGGGAGCAGGTGTGGCCAGAAGCATCGTGACGGGAGCTAGGGAAAAGGAAATTGGCACAAGTGGGCAACACAGAGTAAACAAGAAATACATAAATGCTCAAAACTAATAACCAAAAAACAACTAGAATAACACAAAATGGAAATGAAAACAGACTATTAGTAACTTTATTTTCATCCGCTGTTTTTGGACTTTTTTTTTAAATTGCAACTATATTGTCCTAGAAACTTAGCTATCTCTAATTTAAATACTGTGGCCTTCCTGTTCTGTAAATGGCTACCAGACAGATTCATTGATCTACATATCGCTCTGATATGATCTGATCACAGAGCAGGAAGAACATTGACACTTCTATTAGTAACTTTTAAGCAGGCATGTATTACTGCCTAAACGTTATCTGGAGAGAATAGGTTTTATTTAGGGCGACTGCATTAATGAAAAGAAACTTGTCTGTCCAAGAAAACACAGAACGTCATCAATCAAAGTGTAACTGAAAACTCAAAAAGAAAACTTAAACAGAACCAAAAAGTTCAGAAAAGGGCAGACACAGATATCAAAGACAGCCTACTTTAACATTTACTTTATCTAAGTAGCACAGCTAGATGTATCATATAAGTTTATTAATCAAAACAACATGTAGAATAAGACTGGCTGCAAAAATGAGAAGCAATGTGGTAATCTAAAGGACCTTTTAATGTTTTTAGGTACTTCAAAGGGTTTGGTTTACATTAAACCAATCACTAGATATTTTTCAAATCTTCATTCAAATCCAACTAGAAGCTCCCACAGTAGGTTTCTGCAATCTTCATACCCACAGCCTTTACTATTAACTGTAGCTGAAATTAAAGATCTTCCACTCTCTGTTCCTGATAATGAGGACCAAAATGCTAAAATCTCCATCACATTTCTTATAGGGTGAATATGAGTGACTAGCTGTAACTAAAAAATCAGCCTGCACTGTTGTCAGCATTCAGGTTTCATTCCTAACTTCACTTTGGGGTCTTCTACTTTCACTAGATCCTGTGCACGTCAACATTTACCAGCCTCCCCACTGGCTCTGCAGATGCTCTGAAATTGTTCTTGTCTCCAGTTGTCTCCTGCTCGATAGCTGCACAATAGAGGTGCTTTGTGGGTTAAAATTGTAATGATAAGTGCCTGTTACTGCCTGCAAAGCTAGTGCATGCAGTCCCATAATATCACTCAATGCTCCCACCAGTTATCAAGGTCTGAGAGGTTACACCTGAGGCAGCTCAAGTTGCTGGGACGAGCACTGTATATTTCTGGATCTCCCAGAGGCTGACCACCAGATTCTTGAAAGCATGACACCCAAATTGACTCGGGCTTTCTGCTAGCCTTTGCTCTGTCTAGCATTGTCTGAATTTGGATCAGTCAATTAAAGATCAGAATCATCCAAATGTAAGTGCTGGATCTATCATTAGAACAAAAGCGTTACCTCCCGACATCTGAGAAGGTTAGTGTCTTTCATTCAGTGCACGTTCAACACCACTGAGTTGTTCTTTAACACTAACCCTGCTCTATCCCTCACAGTTACAGTACTCAAGCTCCAGTTGGTTACTGTTCCAGCAACACTTTTATCAAACTATTTACTAAAGATAATTCCCGGTGTTGACTGAATTATCAGGTCTCAGAAATATATTTTTAGGCTTAATTTGTTTTGTAAATTCACTGTCAGTTGATGGTGGACTTGACAAACAAAGCGATTCATTTTGTTCACACTTTCCTGTTGCTTGCAGATAGTGCTACTCAAGCTGCTCCTGTAATGCACAGTTTGTAACCAAGTCAAATTGCACAATAAAATAGCTGCAGGATCTAATGATATGTTATTTTAGAAATTATGTAGTAAAGATTGAGCGCCAGTTTGTTTGACATGAGAGAAATTGAAGCATGCATTAAAACCATGATTTAATCAGACTTTTTATTAGATAAGCAAGGAACCACAAAATATGAATCAATAATCTTCCGCACTTCTGGGGTAGGGAAGAGAGCATGGACATTTTCAGTGAGGTCTCTCGACCCTTAAAAGTATTCCCCTACCACCACTGCAGGCTGTAAGCCAAAATGACTGAAATAAATTTAAAAAAATGTTTTAAATACATTATAGAGAATGCAATAAAACCTACATAAAACATACATTTCACGTAATTAAATTAGTCAGATGCATTACTTTCTCTCAAATATTTAAATTCACTTTTATGCACATGGATTTACTATAGTTTCCAATACACTGTCTAACTGTATCTATAATCAACAAAGGACAAAATATTTAATCATGTTACTTTCCTTTGACTTGTATGCTCTCAAGTCACTGAATCACACAGATTCAAGAATTCAGGTTTTTGTAGTAAACTGTTCTAATGAGAGTTACATTAAATAGTTTAAGCGTTGTGCAAAACAGCCATGGTTAGAGAAAAGCTAAAGTAAAGTAAATGTGAGAGGTCTTTTTGTTTTTTTGATTGCACTTTGAACCAAAACTGTTCATCTGCTTTTAATCTGAGTCAAAGTAGTCTTCACCTAAGCCAGATGATTAAATGGATGAGGGAACACTAATTAGAGGAAAGTATTAATCAATTAATTCTATTCATTGCCGCAACACCCCCAATACTTCAGATAAGCACAAGATAACACAAAAGGGTGGTAGATACTTTGTTGATGTTTTAACATGCACAGACATTAAGGCAAACATGCAAAGCTAAACTATTAAAGACCTGATGTCAGAGACGGCTATCTAAAGGAGAGTACTTTATCTTTACTAAAGGAGTAAAGGCAAAGTACAATTTAGAACAAAAAGAAACAAAATGAAAAGGGCTTCATGGAAAACTAGAGAAAACAGAACAGATGGTGGTGTTGTGTGTAACTGTGATTAATGGTGTTTTTGAAAGGTTTAGAACAACAGTTGAATGTCAAAAAAAGAAGAAAAAAAACCATTTAGTATGTCTTTGGTCTCACAACCCATAGAAAGGGAAAATTGCAACACAAGCTGAAGAAAAGCTCCTCAGGCCTGCAGGTGGTTTAACCTATTGTATTTCTGTAGGCAATTCTAATCTCACTCTCCCTCTGCCCAGCAAGTAAGCTCGGAGCTTCCGGAAATAATTCCTTCTCAGACTGTTGGTCAAGGCAATGTCCGTGGTATTGGAAACCAACTGCTGTAAGGCTGTCCAGTCTCCAGAGCAAACAATTCACAAGAACCTTTAGCAGCTCAGACCCCTCAACCCTCAACTCCTTACTGCAGCACAATTTCTACTCTTAAAGTTATATGTAAAATGTATATCTTTGCCATGTCTGCCACGATAGTTTGAGCAGAATTGTGGTGAGCAAAAAAAGTATTAGACAAACAACATGTATGCTGCAGATAAAAGAAAAGTAAGCAGATAACCAATATTTCAACTTACCCTAAGGGTGCTGTGCATAACTAATATACAGCACATGACAGAATATATATATATATATATATATATATATATATATATATATATATATATATATATATATATATATATATATATATATATATATATATATATATATATATATATATATATATATATATATATGGCCCGATTTCCTTGTTACTGTTTATGGATCTCCCTTCTGGTTATTACGTTCGGATTTTGCCTCTGCAGCATTGCTTTGAAACCCTTGTTAAAACTTCCCAGGAGTTCTCCCTCAGAAACTTCTGACTATATTGTGGAACAGTTCTCATTTGGGAACCTCCAGTGACACCTCCATCTTTGAGGAACCAACATTCATGATCCGAATATCATCCTAAATTCAGAAGAGGTTAGTTGCTGAGTTTGTCTAATTATTTGTGTTTCAAGTCCTGTTTGTTTTTTTTTTCCATATAAATCACCTTTTTAAAGGCAAGGCAAAAATAATTTGTATAACACATTTCAGTGGCAAGACAATTCAAAGTGCTGTACATGAGAAATTAAATAAAAGAAAAGTATGTTGTAGAGGCAAAACAGAGAAATAGAATAAAAGTGAAATTATATTAAGTAGATTTTATAAGAAAAAAGAAAAAGATGACTGACAAAATAAAAAAAAAACCAAGATAAAATAAGAAAATTTAACAAAAGTTAGACTGGAAACCTAACTAATAACACTTATATAGCACATTTAAGGGCCACTAAACAAATGTGATTTTGTTCTCGATTTAAAGCAAAGAAACGAGGGTTTCAGGACTTTAACTGTAAAGCATCCTACAAGTTGATTCCAGATTTGTAGAGCATAAGAACTAAAGGCTGCTTCATCATGTCTGGTTTTAGTTGAAGGTATGCAAAGTAGATTAGAGCCAGAAGATCTGAGAGATCTAGGCACTGAATACAGTGACAGCAGTTCTAATATTATATTGTAGCTAAGCCATTCAATTATTTTTAAACTAACAAAAGTATTTTACACCCAGTTCTTTTACATTTCTTTTTTACTTTATATGTTCTAAAACAATACATTTTCCATTATCTGTATGCTATAATAATCAGATAACAAGAAATAAGGGCTTGAAATATTCCCCTGTATGTATGAGTATACCGTAACTTTCTGAATTAAATGAAAACTGCTGACCTTTTTTTTTATCACATTTAGCTTTGATTTCTAGATTTACCTGAACATACATTTTTGTTAAAGAATTCTGTGTAAAAGATTTTAAAGAATATAACTTTGAGAGTGAGACAAAGCTGAACAGGGTGAAAAGCTTAACCCTACAGAGGATTGCCAGATAATATGATGCAGGACAACCATAATCCTAAAGGTTTTCAATACTGTGCTTATACACCCATGATCCTTTGGGAATGAAGCTTCTAATGCAAGGTTTAAAAGGGAAATGGACATCGAACAGAAATTGATTTGCAAAGCTCTCACATACTCCCTTAATATTCAACACACGCTTTTGGAGTTTAATCTTTAACTAGGAGATTACTCGACTCACTGCAAGTCAAAGCAGTCCCTATTCAGAATTTCCTACCATAGGTGGCTGTTGATCTGATGACATTTTCAGTAAAAAACAGTGTAAAGTTCAGAGAGAAAAAAAGATCTTGTATAAAACAATTTTCTTGTAAGCAAAAGTTAAAATGATTTATTTGATCTCGCATGATATCTTTACATATACTGTAGAGTTTTTTTTTTGTTTGTTTATATAAAGTTCACAACAATAGAAAAGTATCTGTAAAATAAATGCTTGTTTTTACAGTATCAAAACGAATGTTTGTGTAATTTTTAAAATCATACCTGAAATTAAAGCTGGAATTGAAAATGTTATGCGATAATTTTGCCACTTATTTAACTAAATATTTCAAAGGAATTTTCCATTAGGGCCGGCCATTGGTTTTTAAACATGTTGTTTACTTTTCCTTTATTAGATGAGTTTCTGCTTCAGCAGATTATTGCATTACTCCCCCGCAGCCACCGAGGACTGCAGTGGCCTGTTTATCACCTGTTCATTAAGTCAGGTTTGTGGAGACAAGGGAACACTTAAACATGCAGGGCAGTGGGTATTTGAAAAAAAAAAAACGCCATATCATATAGATAAATGGGGAGGCTTGATTTAACTTAGAGCTGCTATTGATTAATTTATTTCCTCAACCAAGCAAACTTGCCGTTGTACCTTGATTCATTGCAGGACAGTCAGGCTCTGTCAAGTAACTGTCCCAGTTGTCACCTTATGGTTTTCCGATTGTTCCATGGAAATGTCAGAAAATGGAGACCTGGCCTTTTATGTTTGCTCATCGCAATTCTGTTAATGCACAAAATGAAAAACTCTATTAGGGTTAATGCTTTGTGTATAAAAAAACATTTTATTAATATAAAATCTTTTTGGTCTTTATTACATAGGCATATAATATACCTATGTGTAACTAAGTTTAAACACATCCCTTAAATGCTAAACAATTTTGCTGGAACATTCAGCACTTAATTCCAGGGAGATACTTTTTATACCAAGGCCAATTCTTTTTAACAAGATACGGAGGATATTATTTCTGTGCTTTACTTGTTCAAAAAGCAGGTATGTTTATTCATCATTATTCAAAGTAGAGTTTGTGTTTAGTCAAAGTTATGCATATAAAGCATTTTTCTGTTATACTTTAGTTTCAATATTTAAACCTTTGGTTAAATCAGCATTTCCTTAAGTTCTCCTCTGGTATTATATGACTTTCAACAGTGTCAATCAGAATTGTAACCCTCTGATCCTCAGAAAAATTAACTGTGATGGTAAAAAAAAAAAGCAAGTCTTCACATTTGGATGTTGCATGCTTCACACTGCTTCCAGCCAACACTGTGACTGTCTGCTGAACTAGAAACATCTTATAGCAGGCCATATACCTGCTGTGTTGCCTCTAGCTAAAAATGTCAAAAGCCCTGGGGTTAGAAAGCTTCTCTGCCAGTGACCTGCTTCTTTACAATAATCTCATAAACAATGGCTAGATAATTAGGAGCACCTTCCCTTGCCATTAACCATGGGTTATAACTCTATCCTACATGGTATAAGGTGAATGTACTGAAATGAAATACTTAAGAACATTTCAGTTGAATCAAATTTTATCAGCATTTGACAAGTTATTTGCTTTCAACATTTGGGAAGCAGGCCAAAAAAGATTGCAATGTGTGCATATAAGTTGAACTGTAAAGGTCTTCAGTGTGTGATGACTACTGAACCTGCATTGTCTTAAGCTCTCTGTGGGAATATATTTAGATCATTTTTGTCAATTAATGACATTTAACATGTTTTGTTTTAAAGAGGTGTGTGATAAAAGGCAAGAGCTAGAAATCAAAGTCAAATGTTCACCTTTTGCAGGTCAAAGCATATTTTCACCCACTCCTATCTAATTGCAAAAAGAAGAAGAGGGCTGTGAAGAACTTCAATTTTAGATGGATCCTTCAGAGGAGTCAACTACTGTGCATAGTTCAAATTAAGGTTTATGATTCATAAGCATTTAGTAAGATAAAAAGAAATGAATCCCTTCTGGCACAGTGGATTGCACTTGATGAAAAAAAGTAATTGAGTATACTCATAAACATTCAAACTTGAATTACTAATCCAAAGTGCTTCTTTTAAAGTTTCAGTGATCGAATTATGGAGTGATAATTTCAAAGAAATAAAAGCATACTGTTTATTCCTTTGTGCCTCAAGGGGCATTGAGAAAATCCAACTCTCCCTTGCCTATCTAAACCTCTGCTCTTCCCTTTTGGCAGATAACTAATCTGTGTCACTTTGTTTGAACTTTTAAATGTGCATGGAATATATATATATATATAATTTTTTTTGTATTTCAAGAAAGCTTTGCTTACTTTTTGTACGTGTTACTGCAGTACTGTTGTTTAGCAAATAATGTGTATTGCAATTTAGCATTTAAAAGCAAAATTCTGTCTTTGAACTTAATACTTACTTTGTTAACCTTTTACCTGTTAGGTCATACAGTTTAAACTTCTTAAAAGTTTATGAAAATCCAACCTGCAGGACAATACCAACTGAACTACATAACCAGAGGAACATTTTAAGTCAATACATATTTATGAGTTATGATTGCCCTGCTAAATTCCAGACCTAAATTCAACTAAAAATCTATTCACAGAAGCTTCAAGCTCAATAAGAGAAAAATCTTCCACTTTTCACCTCCTTAGACAACTCTTTTAGAAATATGTTCTGAAAGAGGTGGCTGTTCAATAAAAACAAAAATCTTTCCTTTTCAGGTAAAAAAGAGAGGAAAGAACTGCACTTCATGGATGACACATGGGAAATAGCCAAAGGAATTATTGAAGTTTGGGGTTCAATAGCTAAAAATAATGTATTTATAATGAGATGGATAGATACAAGGTAAATTTTTTGTTTTTTTCTAAAAATTCAAGATGATACATTTATCGTATTGAATCTGTCTCTTTCCTCTATCTTATTCCCTTCCCTCATGGAGTCATTCTCGAGTCCAAGGCTATTGGCAAGCCCTGTGCAGCCATCCGTGACCTATTAGAGTGCTGGATGGATCCTAGAGCATGGCTGCAGCCTCTCATCAGTGGGCATGCCCTGAGCAAGCCCTTTGACAGCTGGAAGCGGACAGACGACAGCAAGGCAAGACTGATCACTGCAAACTGATAGGCATGGAGCCAATGACCAGCAGACAGCCCTTTCTGTCTCTGATACACTCCCTCATAAATATGCTCACACAGACACACAAACAGGCTGTGTGATCTTGTGTATACATTTTGAATAATTTGGTTTTAAGGAAGAGAAACTGGCATTTGTATATCTCACTTTTTTATATCAAAATGATTAACTAATAACTATACCAATGATTTAATAAATATGCCATATTGCCAATTTCTAACCTTTAACAGGCTATATCTCCTCTTTTAGTCAAGACATGAGCAGCAGTATGCACCAGATGTTTCTAGTGTCAAAGATTTTTTTTTGAAAGCGTCTACCTCTCACAACTTGTACTCTGCTGGATAAGATACAACTTTTTTAGAAAGAGAATACTGGTGACTTTAACTATTCATTGAAAAGAAGAAAAGGTAGCAGGCTGGTAGCAAGGACTTATAGGGTGGACATATAGCTACAGTAAAAAAAAAGTTTTTTTGGCAGATCTAGAATGTATGGGAAAACAGTTTCACACCGCAAAACCCATTTAAATAGAGTAAATCTTTGGTCAACAAGAAAAGCAACCTGTGAGATGGTTAGTAATGAGGTGGAAAAGCTTTAACTGATAAGTGAAACGTCTTTGTGCAGTTTTTTTTCCACTGATAAGCTTTTTATCTTTGCTTCTCTGGTCTGCCATTAACCCCCTCTCCTCTTAGCTGTGCCTTCTCTGACCACACAGATAAGATGCAACAGAGAATTGTGTGAAGTACATACATGAGGTCTGGGGGTGGGGGAGCAGACTTTATTTTTGTTTTTTTTGATTGCTTCATGAAACTAATAATTTAAAAAATAAAACTAAAGCTAGGTTCACATATACATGATACAAATATAAGATACATATGTTAGTTTTGATTACTCATGCTGACATTTTCCAACTGAAAGCATTTAGCTAAGCTTTGCTGAGTTGTTGCATCACAGATATTGTATTCTGACTATATTGCTGTTTAACATTTTTAAAGGGTATTCACAAATTATTTGCAAAAGATTTGAGTTAAACTGTAAGATGTACAATATCAAATCACACAAATAAATAGAAAAAATCTTAAATAAAAAGAACTGAAATTTCTGGTAAGAAACAAGGGAAAATCCAAAAGTCAGTTACTCAAGCCACAGAAACCCTAAGTTGTAAAACTGTACTCTCTTGCTATAATCACAAAGATTATAGAGCAGTACTACCTTCATGACAGCTGTATGAGAAGAAAAAAATCAGTTGTTAATTAGGAGCAGTCAGGTTTCTCAGCCTTGATACAAAGAGCAGCAGTTCTGGAATAATGTCTTTTAGGTGAATAAGTCAAGTAATAAAATATCTGGTCAGTAGAAATACAAACAATTTGTCCTAGTGATTTTCGTCCATCTTTGACTGAATTAAATATTTACACATTCTCAGGTAGGTCACACTGAGCCTGGTTTTGCTCCAGGTTTCGTCCTGTTTAAGGGTAATCCTTTTGTTTTCACTACATCAATGCTCATTCCAAGTGTTTGCTTCAAAGTCACACTACAAGCAACAGTCTACTGATTCATACCCGCTTGTCCAGAAGCATTGGATCGAGCAAAAGTGTAACTAAAGCTAATCTGTGGGGTTAACTTGAAAACTTTGGGAACCATTTGAATAATAAAATGACTTGGTTGTATTGTTTATAACTTGAAGCAATGTGGAATGTTTGGACTTGACTTGAAATCTTGTGGTTTGATTGGACTGATTTGTTTTTTCAAAGTGCAGTAACATAAACTTTGTTCTGAATTGAAACTACTGAATAAACTGAATGAAACTGAAACTCAATTCATTGATCTGCTTATATTTGATTGATCTTTGCTATGCACCAGATAAATTATTGTGTTACAAACTTAATTACAATGTGTCTGTTTCAGTTGCATTAAAAGCACCCAATTCTGTTTAAATGTACACTTTGAATTAAGTGTCAAACAAACACTTTGTTCAACTAATGTCTTCAAACTTTTTTTAATAAAAAAGTCTATGCTAGTTTGGATCAAAGGCAGCTTCTTGTTGTAGTAACACTCCTTCCTTCTTGGAAGTCTGGCTAGATGTTAAACATAAATAATGAGTTTAACACATCAAATAATGCAGAGACACAAACTCTTCATAATGCTGTATGTATACTAGCTAGGCCAACTGCAAAGATATTCACAGAAAATTCATGCCACCTCTAGTATGACCAATTGATTTTGCAAATGTATTGAAGTTGAACCTCACATCGACAAATATACATACACCCAGTTATAAAATGTCTCCGTCAACAGCATAGTAATCCAACACTCTCTTCACGATTCATCTAATACTAATTTATTTTCATATTCTACACAACCTTATGCATCCCTTCTTCATGTTTATCTTTACTTCATGGTCCAAACATTTTTGCCTTCTATTTACATTTTATGTTATTGTCTTTTAATGTTTGTTTTTTTTTTCTGTACTTTCTATCACTGCCTGCACTGTGTGCCGTTAGCCAGTTTAAACTATCATTATATTGGGGTTTTTCAATAAAAAAAAAAAAAAATTAATACATTTAAAGATTGAAAGAAAAAAACTCTGATACTTCCTAAGGGAAGGTCATAAAATGACACAAACTATTGGTGATGATACCACAATTCAACATCATCACACAATATAGCAAAATTTGAAGATTGCTGGTCTTATGTCACTGTGTGGCATTTATCCCATCCTAGACAAGGGTAGTGATTTTGTACCAACCAGTCCAGCAGTTTTGTACTGTCTCCTGTGGTAAATCAACTCTAGTTACAAGCCTAAGGATCTGGGAAATTTGCACTAGGCAGAAGATGACTTCCAAGCTGATAAACAGATGTTTGACAGCAAAAATATTTAGGGATCTTGCCAACCTCAGCAGCCAGCTTTAAACAGTTGGTCTATAAACATATATGCTAAAGGGTTTATTCAATTGACAGTGTGAAAAGTAACTGTCTTAGAAGAGAGGAACACTAATGGTGAGCCTTGCTTCAGAGCACATTAAATCACTAATATAGATGACCTGAAGACATGTTACAAGGCCGCAACACCTTGAAGAATACCGCTAGTGGTTGTCTCTCCACAAATTCAGCACAATTTTTCCATCCTTCATGGCACAGTCATATGCACAATTTTCTGCATGATGTAGAACGCAGACTCATGTAAGACATGATACTAAACAGCTTGTTATCTGTTCATGCTGCTCAGTAACAGGGTGACTAGGGTCATCTCTGCTCTTCTGATAATGGGGGCCTAGATACAAGAAAGTAAAGCTGTATTCTGTCTGAATCTAGTGCTGTGAATATCACAGTTTGGCCACTTAATCACTACAGGAATGACAGCCTCACCTTTTGAAATGATTATTGGCTGATCAGGATACAAACTGTTTATCACTTAACTCATGATGCCACCACTATTTCACCTGGTCTCTTATTTATGTGCCAGTGTTTTAAAAGCCAATCTGTCATCATACCAAATTCTAGTTTTCATGATTATCAAATTACGTCCAACATAACCCGTTCTGGATAACTTTTAGAAACTACAAATCATTTATATCTTCTGCAGTCATGTGGAAAACTGTCTTTTTCATATCAAAGCTGTATTTTTGGCGTCTTTAGTTCATTTTCTATAGAGCTAAATCGGTGTCACTGTAGGGCTCTGCCAGCTACAATGGCATTAGAATCTGGCACTATTTTGGCATGAGGGACAGAGTTAAACTTAAGGCCTTTAGGCATTCAGGGCCTTTAAGTTTGCTTTTTTCCCCACTCCATATATCTGCTGTCCAATGATTAAGGTTAAGGTTCAAGTACCACTCTTCAACTACAAATAAAAGGCTTGTTTTTTATATTATTATCATCATTAGCTGTAAGCATGTTTAGTTTTTAAATAAATGAATAGGTGACTTTTAAGGGTGTTTTAAAATTCAGGGGCTGAGATCTTTGGAGGCAATTTTTCACAGCTCTGCAAGGAGGACTGTTGAAATCCAAAGACTCCTTTAAATAAGGCAGACAAACACTCCCATCACAATTTATTGTGGGTTGAAAAGGATTCATCAAGTGAGAACAGCAATTGGGGAAAACAATGACAGAAAACTGTGGAAAAAATGTGATTAAAATTGATATATTACACTTTCTGTGATGCAAAGTAACTTTTAAGATTTTTTCAGGTGAGAATGTTGCTTTTTATAACTGAAATATCTGCTCCAGCGTTTATTAGAGCTAGCTTTGGTCACAGCCAATTTGCCTCAGTAACTGTCTATTGACATAGCGGGCTTTCCTCCCTTGTCTCTCAGAGAAGGCGCCAAATTCTCTTTACATCATTTTTAATCTACTAATGGGTATCATTGGTACGAAGCACACACACACACACACACATAAATATATATATATATATATATATATATATATATATATATATATATATATATATATATATATATATATATATATATATATATATATATATATATATATTTTTTTTTTTTTTTTTTTTTTTTTTTTTTTACGCTGATTAACTGCATACCACTTGTCCAAAGCACTATTTAGGACAAATTACTGCACATTTGTTGCAATCTTGCTTTTGTGCCAAATTTTTTTTTTTATGCCCTCCTCATGTTACAGTAGTAGAACATACAGGACCTCCAATGTTATTGTGACATCACTCCATCATCTCCCATGCCTCATAGTGAGTTGGAGTGAGTCTAAATACAAATCATAGTTTTAATAGTCTACAAATAACCAGTGTGAGTTACTGTGATGGCCAAACCCATGGCTACACCTTAAGTCCGGACTATACATGCACCTTTATTCATTTAATCCATACACACACCTTAGTTAGCAATAAAACTTTATTCTTAGTTCAAATGCATGTGTTCTATTTGTGAGCGTGCACATTTAGTTCACTGTATTTGTTTGCACTCATTCATATTTCTTTCTGTTTTTGTCACTAATCTGTTTCTTATCTATGGTGCCAAGGAGTTTGGCCAGACAAAAGAAGGCAGCCAGGGATCAGATCAGCTAAATGCAGGAGGGGAAATTGGACAGTTCCATTAGCTGCTGCTTAAGGGGGGGAATTTGAATTTTCCTTTTCTCATTTTTTGCATTTTTCACTTGAGATTTGTTTTGCGAAAGGTTGGTGTGTTTTCATTTTTCTAAGATATAGATTTGTTTTTTGCCAAACCTAACTGTACTGCCAATGTTTGTAATTTGTGGTTGTTTACTTTGAATTACCCCTATTGTGTTATTGGTCTGATCAGCCAGTGTATATATACCTTTGTGTGTCATTTCTTTGTTAGGTCAGTTATGTTTGTTTATGCAAAATAGAGTAAATTCATTTCACTTCAATGTCTTTCTAGGCACTATATTAGCAAAACTCAAATTCTAACACAGATATACCAGTCAAAAAATAGTACAAATTCAATTGTTCGAGATAATCTGCCACACCACAAGCTTAAACCAGTATTGTTCAGGGTCATTGGTCTTCTACAGTACCTTCCACCCCTTCATACATTTTCTCTCTATGGTCAAAATGGTTGGAAAAAAAAACCCTCCTCCTTATCCACCCGCTCTGTCAAAAGACTATCTCTGTCATTGCTCTCCATGTTTCTGTCATTGTCATAGCAGCTGTCAATGTATCTGTCAACCACAGCAGAGACCACAACCAACCCTCATCCCTGGTTCGTCCTGTAAACGCTTCTGTAAGGCGCATTTTTCACAAATTGGAGGTGGGCAGGAGTAAAGCTATGGGTTGAGTAAAGGATTTTCTTTTTCTGGTTCGATCATCAAAATAACTGGTCCTCCTAATTGTCAATCATTCCGGTGATATGTTTTTGAGGGCATATGCACTTTCAGACGTTTATGTATGAGCTACGGTTTCAGCCAGTCATTGAAGCTCACCTTTGTCACTGCAGTTCTTTGAAAATGGCAGAGGGTCATTGGAGAAAAAGTGTCTATGAAAAGAATGAGAAGAAGAAAAAGAGAGAAACCAGAGCAGAGTGTTTTTGGGAAATTTGGTGTACACTGAAAGCACAGGTCCAGCTTCCCACTGATTGCTCAGTTGCGAAATTTCTACTCGAAAAGTAAAATTTGGCATGCTATTTAAAGAAATCCATTTCAAATCACTGCTAGTAAAGTTATCTACCTTTACATAGTAACTTTCCAGGGAAGATAAGGTTATTCATTTGGCTTGTGCATGCTCTCGCACATGCTTAATAGGCTTTCCCTCTCGGGAGCGGGTACAGGGTTGTTTATGTGTAATTTTGAAAGTTTCTAAAGTGTAGAGGGCGGGTCTTTGAAAATTTGTGAAAATTCTGTACTATACCTTTAAGAGTAACTGTGTAATTCTTGGACAAAATTTCAAATTGAAGTTTTATTTAACTTTAATGTCTTACTAGACACTATATTAGAAAATTAATAATTTGCTCATATTTAACAGATGACTGTGTCCATTGTTCAACCGCTGGAGTTTTTCTTTAATATTGCTGATGCTAGATTAGACTTTGTGATCAACACCCTGATTGCTTTTGCACAATAACTTCTATAAAGTGCATTCTTTGATGTTTCCCCAAAGCTTAATAATTAATAATAATTTAACTTTATTGATCTCACATTGGAGAAATTGACCTCTGGATTTAACCCATCCCCTTGGGGAGCAGTGGGCTGCTGTCGTGGGGCGCCAGGGGAGAGGTGTGTGGTTAAGGGTCTTGCTCAGGGTCTATTTATATGCTTTTGTGATGTACTTCTATCATTACTCTCATTATACTTTAAACATTACTTGTATTGCATATCCTCTTGGGTCTTTATTTCAGCTAGGACTATTCATTAAAAATGATGGCATGAGAAATCTGTAGCCTCCAAATGTTGTGTGTTCCAACAATAAATTGAATACTCCTTTTTTTTTTAAATAGCACAATAAAAGAAATTAAAAAAGAAAAGATTCATGCTGTATTTTATGGCTTCGCAGATCTATGCTTCAAGCTGTCACTGTTGCTAGGTGACAAAAGTTACTCTGAGGTGAGGGCTAGGTCAGCTTGAGAAAACTAGACTGTCTAAATTCATAGCTGATAATTTCTGGTCTGATTTTTGAGGTGCTAGCCTAAAAACCATAGCCTAAAAGTTCTGATGATTACTTTTTAAATATGTTTTCCTTTATAGCTAGATGTATATGTAACAGATAAATGCTGGGTTTTGTATGCTCCTGTCTGCCTGGGAGTTAGAAGTGTGCTTGCTGCAGGTAGATAGAAAAGGAAGCAATAAAGCCTAAAGGCCCTGGGGTAGGCCTTTGGTTTAATCCCACCACTGATGCCCAAACAGTGCTCGTTTACTCTGACATTGTACCTGAAATAACTCTACAGTGATACTGAGAACATTATCTCATTAGAAAAAAGCTGCAGTTAAAATGAGAGTCTTTTTTTTTTATATCCAGTTTCAAAGTTTCTTTTTTCTTCCAGGTTTTCACCTTACTGACAAGACATGAAAAGACAATGCTTGATTTTGCAGTAAATTGATTCCCAGTATTTGCTTTAACTGTATTTCATTATTCACAGCCAAATCTCCTTTTCAATATCAATGATAGCTGTCACTGACTTAGCTTAATGAACACACTCATTATTCTAAAACCTCATAACATGCACTGTTCAAACTAGTACTGCATGCTTTGAAAGAAGGAAATATATTTCCACCCCCGCAAGGGTATAAGTTACATCCAGAGCCGAATGTGCCATCTGGAAACACTACAGCTTTGCTGTCGTACAACAGATTTTCAATTGAGAAACTACAGAGACAAATATAAAGAAAAGTCACATAAATATAAAACAAATAATTACTATAAGAAAAAAGAGGTTTAGATTTGACATATAATAGTCTGATGTTAACACATGCCTCCCACTGAGCCCACTCGTTTGCTGTAGTCTAAGTATCTGCTCCTCAGATAAATGTCTGCAATGTGTGTGATATGCATTTGCTTAAACTCATGCAGACATATACATAATGTGTAGAAACATATTACCACAGTGTAACACACTTACAGAGACTGTAGACAGGCAGACATACGAAATCAGTACTTTTGTGCCAGAATCTGCCACCAGATGGATGGAATCTACATTCTAAGCCTGCCCCAAGAGGATTTCAGAAAGTTTGCTTCTTCAAGGAGACACAACAAAAGAGTCTAATCCCCTCTACCATAATTATTAAAAAGCCTTTTTTTTTCATTTCCAGTTGCTACTTGGTTTAGTCAATTTGTGTATCAGAACCATGTCCTTTAACATTGAGTTTAAGAGAAAATGATAATGCAAGTTGAGCAACAAAAAACATGTCAGTTTCTATTCATTTTTATGTTTCGTGTTAAAGTTTTAATGGGCATGGAATCAGAAACTAACAAAGAAACATGCCTAAAAAAGCAACACCTTTTGGTCAAAAGCACAACCAGGTTGCCATGAACACAATCATAGGAACAGTGTAAACATTCAAGGACAGGTGTTAATGAGAAGCAATAGTGCTGGAAAAAGAAATTTGGTAGGAAAGAAACAATGTTTATCTACTGCACACATTCATTTTCAAAATGTCTAAGATTTATTAATGTGTAGATGTTAGATTTCAAAACCTTTTGAATTTATAGCGATATCAATACTATGCTATACAAATGAACTTTCCTTGCCTTATATTTTCAAAAATGAAAAAATGTAACCCTATCATTAAAATCCAAAATATTCATTGACACCCTCTCATTGGCTTGGAGAGCAACACAGCTGTCATGTTATACCACTCTAAATACTATTTCCTCTAGTCAAGCCTCCACTATACAAACATCCAACTCATTTACCTCATGTGAATTAATCAGTCCCTCTTCAATTTACTAAAGGATTTGATCTACACTCTGCTCACCGCCCAGATATCAAATACTCCATCAGCAGCATACGTTCTGGACTTTACTCCTGTTGAGGTTTCTCTTTCTCTTTTTTTTTTTCTTGTTTACAGCTGGACTCTTTATTTTTAATCCTAAACTGTGTGTTGTATTGGCCAGTCAATAGTAAGCAGCCAAGCGGTACTTTGGAGAACAAAATCTGCATTGACACAAGGAACTGTCAGGAGAATGGGTGCTGCCTTAAATTAGAGTGCTATGTTTGCTCATGGTTTGTAATACGAGGTGACGTATTGTCAGTGGCTCTCTAAAGCTTGTATTCTAATTACATTAATTGGTGCTTTGCCACCCCACCCCTTCCATCTTTTCTTTTTTTCTATTTTCCTTCTCCCTCTTTGTTCTCCATTTTCCAAAAAACCAATACAACTCTTAGTCTTCAAAACTGAAAAGCTTCTACCCAAATACCAAATTGATCCTGTACCCACCCTCTTTCTTTCATACCTTCTCCGTGTCCAATAATTTCCATAGATTTATTTTTCAGAAACATCCCTTTCTTTGCCGTTGCTTGTCTATTATCCCTGTTCTTTTCTCTTCACTCCCCGCTGACTTGCTTCTCAGCCCATATATGACACGATGTCCACTGGTACCGCAGAGACCCTCATGCCTGGGCTGCCAAGTGCACAATTACTAAATCGCTCATCTCATGGGTGGCTGACACTCAGTGTTCCAAGCTTTTGGAGAGAAAGATGAGTGAGAGAGGTAGCATATGAGTGAAGCACATAAAGCCAGCGATTGACCAGACAAAGAGCTTGAATTTACTTGCTCCTCTTTGACTTAATGTATGTTTTTTTTTTCTTACATGCCTGTGTATCCCTATGTCAGCTCAAAACAGGTGATGGCAGAAGTAGCTGACAGCTGTCAGTGCTCATGGATGCAGAATGGTAGAGGAACACTGCTGTCTGTCAAAGCACTGCTCTTTTTCTGCCCTTACCTCCAGGGTGAATATGTGGGACCCTCTGAGGATAACTAGAGACCACTCCATCCTTTAAGCCCTGCTTCAGTACAATGCAAAAAACAAATAATCAGGTGAGATGGACTGCTACAGTCACAAATAGGTTTAATTTGCACAAAAACAAGTGCAAATGTTTGTTTTTTTCACTCGTTTTTAATGAGAACAGGCAGCGAATGGATGCACTACATGGCTGTAGGCTAAAAAAATGAGGTCTATGTACAGTATATGAGTTAATCACATTAATGAATGCAGACAGTATGTAGAAAAAGTGAACATTTATAAGTGGGAGTATGATGACCACTTGTGGGTGCAGGTTTTTTTTTTAATCTTTGTATATAGCACTTTAATGACATGTCTGCTCTTATTAAGAAAAAAAATACATCTTCTGTTGTTTTGTTAAGTTTTACTTGTCTTTAAATGTTGATAATTAATCTAATTTTAAAAAGTCTTTGATCACACATTTGTTTATTATAGTCTCATTCAACATCCAGTACTTGTGTTCAGAAAAGTAGGTACTTTGTACTAGGAGTGGAACGGTTAACAAAATCCACGGTTCGGTTCGGTTCACGGTTTCGTGGTCACGGTTTTCGGTTTGGTTCGGTATATGTTGATTGTTACACCGAAATCCCATAAAAATTTATGAAATTAATGAAAAAAATCCAAAAATTTATGAATTGTAATTATTTTTAATGATCCGTAGAAACCCTGGATCATTTCCGCATGTTTTGATGCTTTGAATTTAATCATCTCGCGCATGCCCTCTACGATCTCCAAGGAACTCAGAGCATGGAGCGGACGGGAGCCACAGCGGAGGCTGTGGGCTTTGCTTTGCGCAGGCGGTCTGGTGCGCAGCGGGGCGGAGCGGAGCGCTGACGGAGTATGTGGGATTTCGGGGTTAGCCTGACATGTTGGTAATGTTGATGTTAGCATAAACAAAATGTGTTGCACAATGCTTGCACACTGTTGCACTTTTATCCACAACTTTCTTTCCGCCGTCACCGTAGGTCACTCTAAATGCAAAGTGGTCCCATACAGCAGACCTATAAAGTGCTGCTGGCGCGCCTTCCAACTCCTGTTCTTTCCTACTCGCCATACCCACACAATTCTCCACAACAACTGATTTATTTCTGCTACACCCGCTATGCTTCTTCGCTTCTTCCTCTTGTTTACTACTGGTGGTTGGCTTTGGTCGCAGTACCGCCACCTTCTTCTCTAGAGTGAACACGCTTCGCCCATGAGAAAAAGGAGCAGTGCATGAACCGAACACAACACACGCGAACCGAACCGAGACAGTCAAACCGAACAGTTCGAACGGTTTTCATAAACCGTTCCATCCCTACTTTGTACTCTGAAAGTAGGTAATTGCTTGCAGTAGATTTTAGTTAGGGGCTCAATATCCAAAGAAATGTAGAAGATACAAAGTGTGTGAATACTTTGCATCCATCCATCCATTTTCTGACATACTTTATCCCAAGTGGGGTCGCAAGGGGTGCTGGTGCCTATCTCCAGCTGTCTACGGGTGAGAGGCGGGTACACCCTGGACAGGTCGCCTGTCTATCGCAGGGCAACTTTGCAAAGCACTATTATAAATATTGCAACCTCTTACAATCATCTCTTGTACTGCATACAAATCACCTTACCTGAAAGCTCAATTCGTGGGATATTTATGAGTTCACAAATATACAAGGCTGTATCTTGCACTGCTTCAAGTGAAACCCAAAATCGGTAGGCCAATCATGTTGCAGCATTATGGTTTACACCAACTTACGCCAGAGGACATGCAGCTAGCTGCTGCTATCTCATATGTTTTGTAAGAATCCACAATGTAATCTTCGAAAGAGGAACAGGAGAGTAAAAGCATACATTTTTGCAGTTTCCCATGCCATCTGCTGTTATTTTATTTATTCCTGGGATTGGCCAAAAGCAAATTTTGTTAACATTCACCAAATATTGAAAGTTTGAAAGGTTCTGCTGATTGGCCCTTCTTTTACAAATCTAATTAGATGGGAGCACTCTCAGTATAATAATGTACTGTTGAACTAAACCTGACTCCTAGGCAGACAGAAGCTTCTTAGCAAAATGCAAATCAAAACAATTTCATCAATTCAAAGGTTATGTTAGAATAATCTTTCATATTGTAAAAAGAATAAATTAAAAGTAACTGGGTTTTGTAAAAGTCCAGACATTACACATGTTTCTGCCTGTCCCACAGAAACATGGCCACAGTTTTCTTCTCAGCATGTTTCATTTTTGTGGGTGGAAAACTCTTACTAGGTGGCCATACATCCTGACATTGTGTGCTGTGTGGTGCACTCAGCCATACAATTCCCATTAGACCAGATTGTAGTCAGAGGGGGATCAAACCTGACTCTGTGTTTCTTCCCTCCATAACTCTCACCGTAGAGTGTTTATATGTGTGTTTTTAAAGCTGTCGAGCAATGATTTCTTTGAATCAATATCTTTCAAAACTGCAGGAGGTAGAAAGGAACAGTTGGTAAATGGAACCCAAACATATAAACATCTAAGAACTACTTACACACTATACAGATTAGCCCAATTATTATATTTGGTATTGCCAGTGAGGGTAACCTCCTCACAGATAAAAAGCAATAAAGTTAATCTGCCACACAGTAAATGCCCTCAGAGCATTGCATGCAAGTAGTGTATGCAAGTTGATGCAAGATGACATCTTAGTTGCTGTGTTTGGAGGCACAATAGGAGATGGTATTAGGGGAGATGAACATGTTATTTGCAGAAAGGTCAAACCTCCGAGCCCGAGGACAGGTTGTATAACTGCAGTAATTATTATGTAGCTCCTCAAGAATTAGAGGGAATTTCATGTCAAATGTCAGCAGCCAGAACACAGGCTGTTTGAATCCTCATCAATTGGCTTTCAAAGGTCAATGTTAACCTTAGTTCTGTGGGTAAAGTAAGTCCTTAAAGTTGCAGCTACACATTAGTTTAGTTGTTGGCACTGTTGCTTTGCAGCAAGATATTCTGAGTTTAGTCATGGCCAGCGTCTTTTTGTATCTATCATTGTTCACTCTGGGTATGCTAGCTTCCTCTTCAAAATGTAATGACCGTTGAATGGGCACTCTAAATGATCCATGGCGGTGCTTCCTGTTTGTCAGTAACAAGGTAAGTTAAACAAAACTGTCAGAAAGCGGAAAAAAATTAGATGAGGAACAAACAGACATTAAACTACGGAGGTTTTTAAAACTTTTTGGAAACTTACAGTACAGCAATTCAACAAGCAAGGCATTTCAATGTTTAATTTCAATTTCCACAAATATTTTAACACATTTAAAATATGAGCAAATCTGATGTCAAATTCAGAGCTATAATAGAAAAGATCATTTGCAGTTCTGGTAACAATATTTACATGTTTAAATTTTATCACTAATGCGCTGATATCACTGATGAAATGAAAATGTCTTGAGAGCTGTACCAAAAGAAATTTCATTTTGTATATATCCTGTTTGTACAAAATGATAATAAAGTTTGTCTAAGTCTAAGTCATATTTTATCGGACAGGCTCAGACTGCATGGAAACTCTGGTAATGTCCTTTTATTGGTTCAGTTCTGGTCTCCAACTCAGCATATTCATTACCGCAAACCAAATGGCTCAGCAATAGGTTACACACTTCTTAAATGTAAATATTACCCCATCTTCTGTCATCGAACGGAATATTTTTTATCGTAGCAAGGCTGATGACTTGAGATTATTGACTGATGTATATAGGCAGCACTTCCACAAGATTAGGTGGTATAGAAAATGATTGGAAAGGTTGCTTTCTTTATTCACAAATTTTGAATATCTTATACTACATCATTATTCATTACCATGCATGAAATGTTTTAAATGTAAACACAAAAAAATATTTTCTATGCACCAACTGATATTATATATAAATTAGATTTGCAATCTTGAATATTGCAGGGTCAAAAATGTACTTTAAAGACATTTAAAAGAATATCATTTTCATGGTTGCAACTACACCTAAAAGCCAGTTTTGGTCAATGGAGTGTTCATTAAACCTGAATTAGGTTGGTCCATGTTAAGCAGATGCAGCCTAGGCTATTTTTGAGAGCTGGAAGCAATGAATATAGAGTGTGCAGAAATCAGTCGACGGCAACTGATTTCACATAATAGCCACTTCACAGGACACACCTCCTCATCATCTTGGTAAGAGCCTTTTCCAAAATCAATAGCTGGCTGAACATTCATTTCTTCAAAGTTACACACACTGACAGAAAGCCAGAGTGTTTCAATGTCTCTCTGCAGCATACATGGACACACACAGGCAAACCTAATGCAAGAACCATTATCTGAGAAACCCAGCTTTAAGAGTGTCCTAGATGTAGTAATAGCTTTTCTGAAGTCCACTAGATATTTTTGGCTACATGGCACCAGTTTGTAACTGTCCTCAAAAGAAATATATGGGGACAAGCATTATGGCATAGAGGTACAGAGTGCTTATTGTCCCAAAAGACAAAAAAAAGCTATAGTTCTTGCACAGTAATATTTTGCTTTAATTTCTACTGAAAATGTCTTAGTTCATGAGAGGGCACAGTGGAACAGTTTGTAGCACTGTTACCTTGCAGCAATGAAACACTGTATTTGATTCCCTGCTTGAGGCCATGACTGTTGGGTGGATTGATGTCTCTAGGTATGAATGTGTGTGTGCATGGTGATAGGTCTCCGAATATACACCAAATTGTTCAGGACCTGTAGCAAAAGCTGATGTGCATCAGCAGTGCCATAGCGGTGCCATAGTAAGTGCTGTACAAACATTGTTAGAGTAATGTGGTAGGAAAAGAGGCCTGTATGCCTTGTATCATTGTTCCTTTAGCATTGGGAACTCGCAAAGTTCCTAACTGCTGCTAAGAAGTTATAAAGAACCCTACAATCCTTTGCCTGACATGAAGTATGAATACACCCCACCTTCACGTGTACTGTGTGTAACACATGAGAATGTACACACCTTCAGCAGTAGCTGTTTGCCACATCTGTGTTCTTTATAGTACTCTCATATTTGTAGTATTAAGCACATTTTATGCAGTGACATAAATTATAAATCTAAATGCTCTAATGAAACATTTCAAGAAAAAAATTATCTTTCTATCTTGTAATCATTACGTCTTTATACATTTAAAATCTGATTCATTGGGCTTGAAATTGCTATTTACCACTGAAACATATATTTCCAAACAGACATAATTCATTTATTCCTTCTTTTGCAGATAAACTCTTTTATTTTTCGAAATGATAAAAAAAATCCTTTAAAAAATGTATGCACATGATTAGAACAAGCAAAAAGAGCTTTTCACTGTTATTGTCATTGTTTACAGACAGAGTCAAAATGACTCCCTCTGTCGCCTTGAGTGTTACGTATTTGTTAGATTGCAGTAGCATTGAATATAATGAACACTTTTCTATTTTCGATGTGTAAACAGTGGATTAACAAAGGATGTCATTTTTGAAAATCCATAACAGTGACATAGTAAGATGCTGGTGAATATTCTCAGACATCCAGGTCATAGTCATTCTAAAAAAGTAAAAAAAAAAAAATAAAAAAAAAAATCCACTGGACTTGGAAACTAAGCCCAGTGGTTTGTTGTTTTTTTTTTACTTTTTTGGCATGAAGTAAGTAAGATGTTACATCTTTTGTATATGTGCAAGTGCCGCCCCGTAGTCCTTGTATGATTAAAACTAACTGGGATGTACAGTAATGTGGCACTTCTAATCAAGAAACAAAGCTGGCAAAATCATACAGTATATTTAGGCTAAAAATTAATTGCATTTAGCTTCTTATTAATTACAGTATCTTACACAAGTGAGTACATCTGTCCCATTATTATTAATATCTTAATTATGATGTATCATTACATGTAAGTCTAAGTCTAATCATTATCAGGGCACACAAGAGATAATGCACTGATATAATGGAAAGTAATAAGTGCACAGCATGAACACCAGTTTTACCTTAATGTCTTTTAAAAATAGCATAAGAAAGTGATTAATGTCCAAACTGCTTGCAACAAAAGTGAGTATGTCCCTAAGTAAATAAAAAAAAAATAAATTCAAATTGTGCTCAAACTGTCAATAAATTCCATGGCCACAACTATTTTCCCACACTTCCTTAACGCTTCACAGATTGCCATAGAAATCCTCTTTCACTTCTCTATAAGACATTATGGAGTTAGTAGATGATAGAGAATTCATGCTCCTTCATCTTCCACTTAAGGTCTTGCGGATGCCAAATAGTAGGCGTGTAGTTCACCAGTTTTATCATGATATGATGTTAATTCGATTTGTTTGGATAATAATATGATGTTTGCGGATACCACAAAGTCTGTAACAATATAATTTCCATTCATTTCAATTAAAAATTTATTTATCAATAAGATGCACTGTGATCTGCCTGCCTATTATGATTACTTACATCAATCTAAACTCACAAAAAAACTAAAAACAGCATTATTCTAATTATAAAATAATAATAAGAAAAAGATCAAAATGAAGTATAGATCACGTGTTCACCAGACGTTCCTGCCTAGTGAATTTTAAAGACAAAGGTGCAAATTAAAGCTGACAATGTGGAGCCATGTTTTTGCATTAATGTTTTTGGTATGTTAATTATTGACATTGACTTATATAACAATTGACGTTGTTATACGAGCTGTTCACTAACTACTTTACACATCATGTCATACCATCAATGTTGTACCATAAAGAAAATTAAATAAAATGTTTATGAAAATGCAAGGTTTGTAATCACTTTTATAAGATACTGTATTTACTAAAAATGTTGTTCTTTATCAAACATATTTCTAACTGGTCACGTGAGGTTGATGTGATAAGCAAATAAAAAAAAAAAAACAAGTGAAAGATTTTAGTTTTTGTCATTTGTAAAAAAAACGCAACTCATCCAATGGTCTCATTATGATTTTGTAAACCTATTTAAGCAAATTACAATTTATGCTCAAAAGGTATTTCCTTTACTTCAGCATCTCTATTACAGGGATATTATTTGACTCATCCTAAAACACCAATTTTCACTAAGTAATTTTGCTGCCCGGGTATATTTTTTTCTTTGAAGGCAATGTGAATGGCAGACTCATTATCCTATCCCCATTACGATATTGCCTAATCAATCTATTCATTGTGTTCTTCTGGTGTCAGAAAAGGCCAGCTTTTGCATAAAAATTGCCACAACGATGCAGGATGCATCCCAAGGAGAAAGGAGCAGAGAGGATGAGTGTTAGGTTTAATTCGCAGCTAAGCAAAGTAAGCGCATCTACTGGCAAACTGATCAATATTAATCTAGATCTTAGAGGAGATGCATTCAACTTTCATTTTTTATCTAATGGACAATTTAAAAAAGTGGTTGTATAAAAAAAAAAAAAACTAGGGAAAAAGATTTGAAGATTTAAAGGCATTAATTCTCAGTCCTAATGAAAAGCATACATAGCATAAAGAGGAAGTACCATTAAATCTGAACTTCACAAACAAATAGGTGAAGTTCAATGAAAAATGTCAGCCACCCACATGACCTGCAATGTTCCACACTCCAAAGAGAGCTAAATCACACCTTTGAAGTCACACACTCCCTGCTGAGGATGCCACACAACCATCAACACTCGCAAGCATTATGATCACAATCATTTTGATGGCATGGAAGTTATCATAGCCATCATAAAAAAACAATGTCCATCAAAAGTAAATCAGAATCCCGGCATGGAGCCAGAAAGTATATGGAATAGGCATGATGGTGGCCTTAGTAAAAGTTTAAGGTTAAATAAAACAGAATTAGCTTCTCGTATTTTGGCAGCGAATATAAATATTAATAATAACACATCTTATTTATCAGGGCATTGAAGCTCAGCTTAAACATTTGCAAAATAGAATGTGAGGAAAATGTCAAAATAGTAGCTAGAAATTGATCTAAATAAAAAGCTAGATTAAAAATGGGTCTTGGGATGCGATTTAAACAAAATCAAGTCAATGTTGAGCTATAGGAAAAAATAGTGTTTAGTAGTCACCCATTGATACTTGGACACATAAGAGTACAGATTAAAATTAACTAGTGATTTCCAGCTTTTAATACAGTGTTAAAGCAGAACTCACAAAAGATCTCTCAAAGTGCTTAATTCTGTGGAAATGAAGCTGTCGCTGGGGCAACTCCTCATTCTTCTCTCCAGTACAGCTCGCACTGAGTCGAGCCTCCTTAACTTCACTCAAACACATTTCTTGGTCAGCTTATGAAGCCTCTTCTAGTCCCCTATAGTCATACTTCCCCCCACACAGACCACCCCAAAGAAAAGAGCACTGGCTACTACAGATATATTAATGTACATCTCCCTGCTTACATAAAAGGACCCAAAGCCTCCTCAAGAAATAGAGCCTGCTCTGCCCTCACTTGAACATAACACTTGCCTCTGTTAACCTCTTCAAGGTATGGTCAAATACTTGTGCCGTAGAATGTTATGCAACATCAGCAGTGTACAAAATGAAGAAAAAGTGAGACATCACAGACACATGTGTTCCCCACAAATTTCCCATCAGGACTTGCGAAAAGAAAGAAGAAAATTTAAGATCAAGTAGAAAAAGCGAACAAAATGTAGGTTGCCAATATGACTTGGAGACAAATAGTGCTCAGAATAAAATAAGAATGCTTGTGTTCACTGAAGCATCTATCTACCCATCTATCTATATATATATATATTTTTATTATAGGTATAGCATGTGGCAGGCCCCCGACTGTGGTTAAAAATTGTATGTATGTATGTTTACCTGGTTGTAAGTGTATCCTTTACATTTTTCAAGATGTTTTTTCATAATCTAAATATACCTTTGTCATTGAAATAGCTTTTTTTTTTAAACTCACATCTAAGTATTTTTGTCTTTTTTGGAAAACTGATTTATTGTGTGTGGATACAAACACAAAACAATCTGCAGATAGTTAAATAAGCTTCATGTCTAAATGACCTATTACATTGCTTTGACTGTTTACAGTACACTTACTTTTATGACTTTATGTGTCTGAGGCATGAAATGAGGCTGTGGCTAATGGACACCCAACATTGTAGGGGAATGGTGTGAAAATGTAACACCTGGGGCTAACTTAGTAATAACAAATTTCCAAACAGTTTTACAAAACCTCCAGCAGCGTTAAAGACGACAGTGAAATTCCCAATACTGTGTGAAAGTAACTGAGCATACCCCCCAGCATTCAGTGCAGAATTCCCAACCAAAAGTAGCTGTAACAACCAGAGAACTATGAAACAGCCTTTCCTGGTGAATTGGGTAATAAAAAAAAGTAAAATGTGTAAAATGTATTTAAAATGTTTGAAATCTGACTTAAGTGGAACACAGCAAAATTCCTGCAGTTACTGCATGTATTTTTAATGGTAAAAACTTGCAGTTCTAGTCACTGTATGGACTAAAAGTTGCCTGTCTTGCTTCAGTTGTAATAATTAAACTACCAATATTTGCCAAAATAAAAATGACAGGCAATATTTCTGACATAAGACATTGTTCATTGTTTTCTTCTATTGTCTAAAATAAAAAAATAAAAAAGTTTATATGTGACTCAGATTTCTGTGTATTTAAAGAAATGGTTAACTCCCAGATGTTCAAGATATATATTTTTGAGGTATCCATTAACTCACTTAATGGTATTGGACACCTGTGTATGTTTTGAAGCCTAAAGCCTAGGTGCCAGAAGGTGGCATTTTTAGCAGTTCAGATGTATGCAATACTGCTTGTGCCATTTACGGTTCAATACAGAGACAGGTTCTATGTTGAAGATTTTTGCATGTTGTGTTTATTTATATGTAGACAAATGACTAGATCAGGCTTCCTAAATAATGATTCTCAGGGGCAGATGTCCTGTACCCTTTTGAATGTGTCTCTGCCTTGACACCTGAGTCAAATAATCAGGTTATTAGCAGAATCACGGAGAACTCAACTGCATGCTGAGGAGGTAATTTAGCCATTTAATGTGTAGAAGCAGAGACACATCTAAAATATACAGGATACTAGACCCCAAGGGCTGGAATTGAGGAAGCCTGGGCTACATGGAGGAGCTGGGTGAAGCTGGTATATAAAATTCAACGATTCCTTTCCTGGCATTGTCTGAGAGGTTAGGAAAAAGCCACAAAAAAGGATGATTACAGTTTGCAATTTTACTCACAGACAAAAACTTTATATTTTGGAGGCATGTTTGTGAACCACTGAAACTATAATGGAAGAGTTTAGGCAAAATTGTCCCTGCTGCAATTGAAGGATAAGTGACACAGCTTGAAAGCTTGACAAAACCATATCCAAGCTAGGAGGTACAGTAGTTACAGCATCATATTGTGAGACTCTTTGGAGCAAGAGTGGTAAATAACAAAGTAGTAGCCATCATGACAAAAGAACATTTTATGGAAATGCTATAGCAGAAAGGGCATATAGGGGTTTTTGAAATGGGCATTTCTCAAAATTAGTTACTGTAAAAAAGCTGCTTAAGAAGAATAAATCCATTGTCTAGACTTAAAACAGGAGTAGCTCAGTTTAATGCGATGTCAAACAGGGATGGCATTGACCTTGTTATAAGCAGTGCCTGGTAACCTCTTCATTTAAGAAACATCTCAAAGATGATTAAAGAAAATGGTATGAACCCCTGCTCAGTTTAGAGCTTCATACTTTTAAGCGCCTGTAGCTCAACTCTGTATTACATTTTAAGTTATATAAAACATAGTAAGGGACAATCAGAAAGGAAATAACATAATAAAACTAAAAGATAGACAAATATCTAATGTTTACAAACATTTAAAATGAACTGACTGATAAAGCAGCGACTATGCCTCACTGCCGAATCAAGGAGAAGACAATTACAGAGTGCATCTATGTCAGCTTTCAAACTCCACTTCCTTTAATTTTTCTTAATTACCAGGCAAATATTCTCTGTTCTTCTGCTTCATTAGCTACTTTGTTGAGCGTTGAGTGATGTCAAAGAGATGATGGAGGGACAGAGCAGTGAAGCAAGAGGGGGAAATTATATCACCAAGAGCTCTTGTCTTCTTTCTGAGATTACTGTCCCTTGAGAAGCCATTCTGAATACTGCCAGCCTATATAACTCAACCAACAACTCTGACAACAACATTACTACAAATTATGGTTGTGATGGGTGATCCACTCCGTCTTGGCAAAGTTAAAGGAACACTGGGCCATTATGAATTCTACTGGGTTATCTCCTCTACCCAGGTGCCTTGTTCACTCTGGGATATAAGCATTTCATATTGGGACTATTTGTTCAAGATGAGTAATATAAATATCAAGAAAAGACAAGATGCAAGAAGAAATGTAGAATTAGCTCATGGAAGCAGATAGCACAACAGGAAGTGTTGATATGGGGAAAAAAAGTCAAGTCAGTAATCAACTCATCAATGTACATCAAAAGGAAATTATTATTTTAACCAACTCTAACAAATCAGCTGCTTTAAAAAACAAAACTATCAGTAATAAAGATACATTCTGGAAAGGTTCTACAATTAGATTAACGTTTAGCCTGCTGTGTTTGGAAATAGTTCATTTATGTCCGTCTCATTATCTCTATGTCTTCTTACCCATCTTTCAGACTATCTTTGTATGCTCTTCTTTATTTCTCAACTAAATTTGAGTCTTTCTTCCTCTCTCTCTCTCTCTCTCTCTCTCGCTCTCTCTGCACTGCGTTCCGAAACTGTGCAGCAAAATTGTTATTCCCAAGTCATTATCTTATTTGTGCGTCTCCACTCAGCTGTAAATCCTCAAGGTATTCCTCTCTATTCTCTATTAACTCTACTGCAGTCAGGCTTCAGCTGCCAATCACAAAACACTGCTGAGGGAGAAAAGAGGAGAAGACAGAAGGACAAGGGCATAAAGACACAAGAACATAGAAACCTAGGAAAAAAGTATCACTGATAAAATAGGGCAGAGTGGATTAATTGTAGCAGTTATTAGAAGTAGAAAAAAAGAAAAGGAAAAATTGAATGATACAATGCTTTTAAGGCTAATAGAGTCTAAACCAGAGGCCAAATAAGATTGAAGGCTGGATTTGTTTGCTTCTTGGGAAATAGCAAAAAAATGAATAAAATTTGTATTTCTTTTAATCCTCTATGTCTTTGCAACACATAACAAAAAGAAGGCTGTAAACCTGAAGAACAGGGTGCACTAGTTGGAGCCGGAAAAGACAGAGGTTTTGAGAGGAGTACAAACTGGAAAACATTTGGAGAAATTTTGTAAATCTAACAAAAGCAACATTGGGGGATATAATAATGACCATTCACTAGCATTAGACAATGTAGATCTGAGGACGGGTACTATTAATACAAATCTTACAGAATGAGCTTTGCCTTAGTAATAAAGCACCTGCTGAGAAGATTACATCATTTAGTTGCAAGTTTACACAAAATCAGGCTAGCAGAATCTGTTGGAACATGTACATCTGATAAAATGCATTGACTCAAAGAGTTTCAATGACAATGTAGATCTGAGGACGGGTACTATTAATACAGATCTTACAGAATGAGCTTTGCCTTAGTAATAAAGCACCTGCTGAGAAGATTACATCATTTAGTTGCAAGTTTACACAAAATCAGGCTAGCAGAATCTGTTGGAACATCTACATCTGATAAAATGCATTGACTCAAAGAGTTTCAATCAGTAAGCTAATACCTAATACTGATAAATACCCATATTATTGTTCAAATAATTAAGTTCAAATCTACCATATTTTTCAATCTACTGAATATTTCCATCACAAAATAAAATTAATATTGAAAAACATGAAATGTAGAGAGCCATGTGATGCAAAGCATGCGTGATATAGATCTCTTACAAATTTGCATGTTTAGGAGGTGATAGGTTTGTACCTCCTAAGCAGAATTGGTGCGGGGAACATAGGTCTTCAGGTATTACCACAAATTATTAACCGAGTACATATGTTTTCAACTAAAACATTCCATTTAAGCTTCGAACAATTACCTCAGTCTTAATTTTCTAAAACTCTTAACACCTTTCTTTTCAACTGTAAATAAATGCTAAAAAACGGCATCAGAGCCAGATGTACTTCACACACTGCTATGCCTAGAATGGGCTGTGCAGATGGGCTAACGTTAGCCTTGACTGCGGTTAACCTAGGAGATCCGTTGGTTGCCATGGTCCTATCAACATCCAAACTTTTTTAAATTACGCACTAAATTAATAAATGGGCCATATAGTGGAGCTTAAAACTCTAATGTTCTCGCCTCCAATGATCTTCAAACATACTTGTAGAACAACACTAACAGAATAGTGAACGTTTAACTTAATATTCTGAGCTCTGTGTGTGCTCCCCTGAAAGCTCCTTCTCTTCTGATGCAGGATGGGTAAAGAGGGAGGGGTGAAACCAACATCCTGGGGTTTTGTCCATTCTCGGTCTTGTGTTTTTGTGAATTGGAACAGTCATAGGATTGAGGATGATGGCGTGTCACAAGCATATGAGTGCGCACAAGTACACAAGAAATGGATGTGGTGTCAGCTTTGTGATAGAATTGTGCAAGCAACCCATTTCTTTTTTCTTCATGTTATTTAACCATAGCACATTTTGCTATAAATTACACTGCATGAAAAGTGAGATTTTCGTCCCCGTAAACCCCCGTAAACTCCCGCAGATCTGCCTGATTTTCGTCAGTTTCCGACAATTTGCAACCCGTGCTTGTCCGCGTTTGTCGTGCCACAAATTGTCGGAAACGGACTCTGACGTATTTGGAGAGCGATCAGCTGTACTAATGGCCCTAATTAGCATATGAATGCAGCAAACCCGCGCGGCTGACCAGGTCTGGTTTGAATAACCTTCTCAGTATTGGCTGAAACCACTATTCTCAAACAAATGAAATCGCTCGATGCAGAGTCGCCATCGCGTCCAAGAGGAGTTTTACCCCGAAATCCAGACGCTCCAGACCGCCTGCACAAAGCAAAGCATACATCCTCCACTGTGGCTGCACACCGCACCGCTCTGAGTTTCTTGGAGATCGTACAGAGCATGCGCGAGATGAACCAGGGTTTCCGCGGATCAATAAAAATAATTAAAAAATCATTCATTTTTTTTAAATCAAGGCCTTAATTGGCGCTAAAATTATTTAAATATGTTTATCGAAGTATTTATAATTCTTTAATAAAAAATGCTTATAAAAACAATTTCGTCAGATATATTATATCGCTCCAGGCGGAGAAAAAGCTAGAGGATATATATATATACGTATATTTCAATCTGAAAAACTCACACAGAGAGAAAAGATAATTAGAAGAATTTATTGATAAGAAAGTATAGTCTTTGGCGCTCAGACCTCGGCAGGAACATTCATGCTGAATTATGCTTTAGCATGCATGAGTAGATGAATGTGAATAGGGATGTTCCCCCCAGGCCTGAAACTGGTGGTGGTTTAATCCGAGCTGGTTGACAAGGTGATCTGCTGGGCAGAATTGTGGGACTAGAAGACTGAGGGAGCTGACGCCGGGGCTTCACTCAGACTCGGGATATAGAGGTCCTGCTCGGTGATGCAGGTACCGTGAACTGTCCATGATGAGCAAGCATGAAGCGACAGTGGAGAGGAAAAACTCCCCTTTGGGAAGAAACCTCTGGCAGAACCGGGCTCAACATGGTGGTCTTCTGCCGGACCAATGCGATGAGACGAGGGATGGTGACAACTGGGATTAATACTCTCTGATGAGGTTGAGGTGAAGTCGTGTCATGGAGGACGATTCAGCTGCGATGGCGGAGAAGGGGATGGAGGTGGTTGAATTGTCGTCTGGATCGAATCCGACATTGCGATTGCAGGATAGCGGCTGTGGTGAGATTTGAGGGAGTTTATAAAGTGGAAGCAGGACGCTGATTGGGCTTAGTGGTGGAGTAGTTCGAAGCTGATTGGCTCGCTTCAGAGACGGATCGGCTTCTGATTGATGGAGGTAAGTCAGAGTTTCTTCAATTGAACTTTCGCTAGAGCTTCATTTCAATCTGAAAAACTCACACAGAGAGAAAAGATAATTAGAAGAATTTATTGATAAGAAAGTATAGTCTTTGGCGCTCAGACCTCGGCAGGAACATTCATGCTGAATTATGCTTTAGCATGCATGAGTAGATGAATGTGAATAGGGATGTTCCCCCAAAAAGCCGAGGTCGAGGCCGGAGAGTCCGTATGCTCGTAGGGCATACGCTAGGGACAGAATAAAGAATGTGTAATGAAATGCTGAGAAGGTTTGCGAACAACTTACCGAGCCAGGTTGTTTATGAGGATGGCGACCACGGTTGACGCCGAGAACTTACCGATGATGATTTACCCATGATGATGATGATGATTTACCCATGATGATGATGATGATGAACCCATGATGATGATGATGAACCCATGATGATGATGATGAACCCATGATGATGATGATGAACCCATGATGATGAACCCATGATGATGATGATGATGATGATGAACCCATGATGATGATGATGATGATGATGAACCCATGATGATGATCCCATGATGATGATGATGATGATGATGATCCCATGATGATGATGATGATGACGATGATGATCCCATGATGATGATGACGATGATGAACCCATGACGATGATGATCCCATGATGATGATGATCCCATTATGATGACGATGATGATGAATCCTGCGGATGATGATGATGATGATCATGACGACGATGATGCATCCCATTATGATGACGATGATAATGAATCTTGCGGATGAGTCTGATAACGAATCTTGCGGATGAGTCTGAAAATGATCTTGCGGATGAGTCCATATAGAACATATAACATGACGGGATACAGACACATGACGAGACGCAGACATGGTGCATATTGATGCATTGGAAATGCAAGCAAAATGGCGTAAGAGATGCATGATGAGACACGACGAGACACAGATAGGGAGCATGTGATGCATTAGGGAATGAATCTTGCGGATGAGTCTGATAATGAATCTTGCAGATGAGTCTGATAATGAATCTTGCGGATGAGTCCATATAGAACATATAACATGATGGGATACAGACACATGACGAGACGCAGACATGGTGCATATTGATGCATTGGAAATGCAAGCAAAATGGCGTAAGGGATGCATGACGAGACACGACGAGACACAGATAGGGAGCATGTGATGCATAGGGAATGAATCTTGCGGATGAGTCTGATAATGAATCTTGCGGATGAGTCTGATAATGAATCTTGCGGATGAGTCCATATAGAACATATAACATGACGGGATACAGACATGACGAGACGCAGACATGGTGCATATTGATGCATTGGAAATGCAAGCAAAATGGCGTAAGGGATGCATGACGAGACACGACGAGACACAGATAGGGAGCATGTGATGCATTAGGGAATGAATCTTGCGGATGTGTCTGATAATGAATCTTGCGGATGAGTCTGATAATGAATCTTGCGGATGAGTCTGATAATGAATCTTGCGGATGAGTCTGATAATGAATCTTGCGGATGATTCTTGCGGATGGTAACATATATGAAGAATTGATGCATTAGGAAATGCATGCTAAATGGTGTCAAGGATGCATGACGAGACACAGACCGGACATGACGTGACACACAGGAGAATGCATATAAATGCCTGTCATAAAGGTGAGATTGCATGAATGCGAGCCAGAATGAAGATAGCATGAATAGCAAGGAGACAGCATGGAAGACTGCATGAAGCAGGGAATAACGAAGAAAACTGATAAGGAGTGGGAGTAGAAAATGAGTTAGAGGATGGTCGTGATTAGGTCAGAAAATTATGAGAATGAGTTGAACCACCACCGGTATTTGTAATAGAGTTACCTAGAGGCAGAGAGAGCACTGAGCTGAGAGAATTGGTGAGAGTTCTGGGCGGATGAATGAGGTATAGGCTGGTGAACCATCGGCCCAGAGCTGAGGGAAACCTCAGAACCCCGCGAGTAGCTGCAACGCAGCTGCTCGGTCCAGAACGAATGCCCAGATTACCTACTAGAGGGAAGGCCACGTGATTCTAAGAATATCCTGAGGTGGTGAAGGAACCATGAGTGGACGTAAGGTACCCTTGGGCGAATGAAAGTGCTTGAATGCCTGAACATGACGCGCCGAGATGATGAAACGTTAGTGACTGCTGCCAGTGATGCTTCTGATGAAGGCATGAGAGACTGGGAGGAGGAGTGACTTATTAGTGGCTTCAACTACTACGAAGTTATCGCAGTGGGCGGACGCGATTCCTCCCAAAGCCCCGCGATGCAAGCTAGCTAGGGTTAGACCTCACACAAGCATAATGGGTGTGAATAAAAGAGGCCATTAACCCGTGAACCACCTGTCCTGAAGAACCCCCCAAAACCTACGGATGCAGCATCCGTAAAATTTTTGAAGCATGGCAGGAGATAGATAATGTCGACATAGAAAAGAAATTTGTTCCAATTTAGAAGCAGTCAGACCAGGGGATCCGAACGGCAGCCTACGTTCAGTAATCTGACCAAGGAGAGGGACGGAAATTGCCGGATCAAGCAACTGGGAATGAAAGCGCGGCCTTGAGAAATAAGCGCATGGCAAATTAGCTGACCTAGCAAGGAGCGCAATTGGCATTTAGAAATGACTGATGGAGAACATCAGTTTTGTGTATTATGCGGCCAAAAATTTGGCCAATAGAAAGATCTCTGGTAGACGGAGATCGGATGATTTAAGGAAAACTGTGACGTCACCTGCTGATGCGACCTGCTGATCGACTTCAGGGGAGGGAAGAATAAGAGACTAAATTAAAATATTCCCCTGAATAATTTAGAACGAGGCTAGTGAAAATATCAGCATGTGTGTTAATATAAGTATGCCTGATAGAGGCAGACGAAGCATAAGAGCAAACTCAAATAGATAGAAAATTATGAATGAAAACATGGTTAAATACGTCTTACCCTAAGGCTGGCCCAGGGCGGGCGTTCCCTAATGTGAATGAGGGGAGGGGGAGGTCCGTCTGAGCAGACAGCGGCAGGGATGACGTGGCAGTGCAGGGATTCCCACGTTTTTAGCGTGCGGACAGCGTCGAAGGATTGAGTGAGAGAGTCCGGTGGAGCGGAGGGAGGCTGAGAGCTGTTAAACGCCAGAAGGACTAGACGGGGGAGCTGTTATGAATCAGGAAGCTGAAGAAGGTCCAAGGCTGCATCGAAACGATGAGAAGGAGCGGGCGTAGCGGTGGCTGCTGCTGGGACAGATCCGGGAGGCCTTCTGCGCCTGGCGAGGGGAGCAGAGGACTTGCATGTCTTTTGCGGCCAGGAATCGGAGCGGATTGAAGCGGAAGGCGAGGGAGATGAATCACGAGGAGGTAGGAGGGAGGCTCGTTAAGACATCTGAGCAGAGTCTAGGTCGGAGCCTGGCAATATGCCCTTGGAGTGTAACGCGGAAGAAGGAGATGAGAGCGGCTAGACGGGAGCTTATCCGAGTGGGGAAAATTGAATTGTCGTCTGGATCGAATCCGACATTGCGATTGCAGGATAGCGGCTGTGGTGAGATTTGAGGGAGTTTATAAAGTGGAAGCAGGACGCTGATTGGGCTTAGTGGTGGAGTAGTTCGAAGCTGATTGGCTCGCTTCAGAGACGGATCGGCTTCTGATTGATGGAGGTAAGTCAGAGTTTCTTCAATTGAACTTTCGCTAGAGCTTCATATGTGTGTGTGTGTTTACATACATACAGGAGTCATGGAACTGTGCTTGCAGCTCCTTCATATTTCATGTACACTAATAACTTGTGTACATGGTTCTTGTTGATGGCATTAAAATCATTTCAAATAGCATTAAATTAGAGTCACTCATTCCTGTATGAACCCTGTGAGCGCTTAATTTAATATGACATATTAAAAAATCCCACCATCATCCAGCATATGTTCAGTTTCTGCCCAAATATATATTTATATTTTTGTAGATTTTTGTAACGGGGATAAGGATAATTCAAAGCTGCTTTTTTTGAATGAACTTGTTCTCTTCTCCCAAACATCTCTTTTCATTCCTGTAATAAGAAGTTTCTTTTGAATGGATTTGATTAAAGTTTAAGTCCCTCGGTATAAAATAAATATTTTGATGGAGATGAGAAATCTGCTTCCTCGTTGGTGAATAACCAATAGTTTGGATCCAATCATTTAAATAAACGGTGTTAGTTTTTTTTTTTTTATATATAAGAATTGTGCTATAATTTCTAGTCACCGATCTGTTGCTGCTATATTTTAATTTGACGAACCGGAATTTGTCGATGTTCTTTTTCCTGTTTGGTGCGATTGCAATTGCGGATCTTGACCTGGCCGGACCTTATGACCACAGTGTACCACTCTTCTGATGGCTACTTCCAACAGGATAATGCGCCATGTTATAAAGTGAATCATCTCAGACTCATTTCTTGAAACTTTCCACTTAAGTTATTGTCAATTGAGCATATTGACAGACAACATTTTATTTTTATCTTAAATGCAATTTTTTTTTTTTTTATAATTACTGCTCTAAATGTATTGCTCTGTCAGCTAAAGATCTGTTTTGGTCTCTATACTTTAATTAAATAAATCAATTCAAGCTAAAATGTAAGAGGCTATACTGAGCCTGATCTCTTTGTATCAGAGATTTTCTTACCTTTTAGAAAAATGTCACTTGGAGTAAAACCCCCCCTGCAACCCTGATTTGCATTTGTATAGCTCACAGCATGTTCATTTACATGTTAAAGCCTCCCCTAGAATTCCATGGGGGGGAGTCATGGGGGGAACACTGCCTAACAAAGTCCACGTCAATTTCTGACAATTTACGGGAGTTTTCGGCGAAGCCTGCAAATTGTCGTAAACTGCCGCTAACCTGAAGTTCCACGACAATCTACAGGGCCGCATATTGACGAAAATCCCACTTTTCATGCAGTGTTAGTCGTGTTATTGTTCATGCTTGTGACATACTGCAAGGGGTCTCTCATTGAATTCTTGCAGTCATTAGCGCTACTGCTCCAAAAGAGTGTATACAGTAACTGACAGTTATATCAAGAAATATTCCAAACTGGAAACATCTTTATGTTTCCAACAGGATTTACCATGATCCTCTTGGCTGAATTTTAAGATTAAAGCTCAAGTTTCACAGCATGAGATTTTAGGTAGCAGATTGAAATATTTGCCGTTTTGTCATGCTCTCCCTGGTTTTAATGATATTTAAAACATGTACCTTTTAGAATTTTAAACCTTAAGATATTTTTAAATAAAAAAGTCCTCCTTCAAACTTTAAAAAAACTTTATGAATTTCCTGCTGTTCCTTGATCTTGATGAAGCTGGTTGTTGACTTATGTTCTTTAACAAACCTCTGAGGCCTTCCCAGAACAGCTGCATTTATACTGAGATTGAATTAAACACAGATGGACTGTTTACTAATTAGGTGTCTTCTAACATGAAATGCTGTGCACTGAATACATTTAGGTTTGGAGGAGTGAAAGGGCTAAAAGCAGATTTCATTTTGTACAGAAATATAAAAAAATATGCATTCATTCTATTTATGCATTCATTCTATCTGCCTTTCTATTTCAAAGTTTAAACCATTTAATGTTGCTCTACCACAAAATCAGTCACATCTTGGGGTGTCCTTCACCTCGAAGGGCTAACATGCTTCTTTTATATAATGTATCTAAATTATGTTCATGGCAAAAACAGAACTATTAACACTTTCAAAAAGTTCATGAAGTTGCTTTGTGGATTTATGTACACCTCTGTATCGGAAATATTTTCTGGAAGTTTCAGTCATAGTTAATTTTGAAACAGTGTTTCTGTTTGCTCCTGTGGATTTTTAATTCAGGCTGAATACCACCCTGACAACATTTACATTCTAAATGTATAATTAGTCCCACACTAAGGCTTTTAATGCAGCCTAGAACTATATGCATTTTATAGACACTCTATAAAGCACTGGGATTATTATCTGCGAAAGGTGTTGTACACATTAATTTAACGTACCAACATAGTATTTGATGAGAGAGATCTAAAGTAGCATTTCATAAACTTTTGAAAACATAGGTTAACATCTGTTTATGTAAGTGAGTTCCCACAAGTTTAAACTGTGTGAAATCACAGCTTAAGATGGATACTTCTTTAGAATAAAGAAATATTCAGAATTATTTGAATATTCTACTCTTAATACTACTATTTTTATTTATGCATCCTCCCTTCCAGGGTCCTGAAAACAAGGAGGCCAGAAGAGTTTGGCTATGGATTCAAAGAGTTTTAGCCTTCCCAAGCTGCCATTGCCCCTCACTTAGCATCTGCTCTGTTCCCTAGCAACCATGACACACAAAGCAGGCAAAGAATGAATGCTGATCTTCTCACTACTGTTCTGTGTGCGAGTTACATTTTCTAAGAGCTTCACCAGCAGTGCCGTTGTTGCAAAATTCAGATTCATAGTCCCCACATTACAAGATATGGGAATATGGGCTTAAATATCCGCCAAACCCATTTGCACAGGGACAGATAAAACCTTTCAATAAACCAAACATTTCTCACCACATATCTGACTCAGACTGCGACTTAATTATTTTGGCCATGATTAATACCTGGTGAATGTAGGTGATTTAACTTTGGTAGAACAAAAAATCCAAACCCTTATTTTTACATTACTGTAGACAATGCTCCAATGTGTGAATCCATCTTCCACTAGATAATTATGTTCCTTTACATGATGAGTCCAAAGCAAGCAGTCCACCGTGTTCTTGTTGAGAACAATGCTTTCAGTGTATTATGGAGGTAAATGCCTGATGATCCCAACATCACATTAGACTGAATGCAAAATGCAAAAATGGAAACAGGATGCTTTCATAACCAGACAGCCTCCCTAACCAAAACTATTATTTGGATTCCATCCATGAGTAATGGTTTACTATAGAAGTATTGAAATGGTAAAAATACAACAAACCACAAACTACCACAATGTCCAGATCCTTCAGCATTGTTGGACAAATCTCATCCACTTTAACTAACTCAGTAATCTATGCCTTTGTAGTCCACAGCTCACACAGCGTGCTGGTGTCCAGAACAGAGTCCAAAACTTCCTTGAGGACAACCAAAGGGACTTCTCTATCAAATTTCCAAATACCATCAAATTAGACTGTCATGTATCTTAAAAGCAGAAAATAGGACCTACTTAAACAACAACATACCATCTCCCTGTTAATGAGGACATCCTGCTTTTGTGCACCCTGGGACTCTACCTTTTTTGTGATAACCCCTGGAAATCTTTGTTATTTGCTAGCTATTTCAATACAGAGAAAGCTTTGCTTTTGTAGCATATTTGTGCATAGTGTCCCAGATTTCTTCTCCTGCTTCTTGACGTGACACAGTGAGCCTAGTCTGAACTGCTCTCACGAAGTGAGAAGCTGGTACTTGTTTGTTCTCTTCGTCTATCTCAGATTGGTAAACACAACGTGTGTCTGTGCTCCGAATGAGAATCATCCCCGGAGCCTGCTCAGCGCTGTCTACTTGGATTAATCCTTAACAGGTCAAGGTCAGACACATTACAACAATGCCAGGTGGGTAATAAGCATGTCTGAAGATTTTGAAAGCTCTAATTTAATTCCTGAAGTGTAATATGAAGCGGCTGAAGGACAGGACTTGGCCAAGAAAAGGGGTGAGAGGCAAAGAGGGATAGATATAGACAAGAGGTGAAGCAACTCAGCAAATAAAGTGACAGTATTCTGACACAGGACCTCCTAACTGCACCGCTAACATTTTCTCCTCTAACCTCTCCTGCACATCTGAATCTGGCAATCAGCTTCATTAGAGTATTAACTAAGGCATACCAGTAGAAGACACAGAAAATCACTGTACTTTAAGTTTGTTAAAATAACTCATTACAACCTAGTTTTTCTGGTTCAGAGAAAACTTATTTTAAACCGCAAAAGAAACAGGAGCAAAATGAAAAACATTTTTATACGTTCTTGGTACGACTGAGTTGGCACAGGGAGCTAGGATGACAATTTGCTGTTGTATGTCTTACAAGACCCCCACTCTGCCTTGTTTCTTGTTCCTAGGAGTCATAATGGCCTCATAGAGCCTGACATCTGAAGGTTGTTAGTGGTGACTGCAACCAGGAATTGATTTTGACCCAAAGAAACATTGGCAAACCGATCTTTGTTGACACTGTATTCAAAATAAACAACAGTGAAATGTAATAGAAAAAAACAAACATTTGATTGGATTATTAACATAATTATGGTTGTATTTCTAAATCAATTCGGAATTATCTTTTGATGTCCATCTAATCTGTGGTTTTGTTGGACCCATCTCCTGTTTCCTTATGTTGTTTTTACTTATTGTAGTCTATTTAGGTTTACTTTCTGAATCTGACTTGCACATTTTCTATCTCAGCTGCAGTAGCTACTGTTGTCCTATGCTGGCACTCTTTCATTCATGACACCTTTTTTGCAGAAATACATCCCCAATGCTAAATTAAATTCTACCACCCCAATAATAAGGGCTAATCAAATAAAATAGGACATTTTAATAAAATGAAAGGCCATTAGGGTGTTAAGGGATTTCTTGAGCATACTGGTGGACTTTCCTACAAAAGACTAAAAGTGCTTGGTTGCTTCTGACAAGATGCTTAACACAGAATCCCCTATGTCACAACATTAAGTGAAAAATATAATTCAGCTAGTTAAGTATTGTTGATTTTGGGGACAGATCATTTTTGTCCATAAAATGGGAGTTAGGGTCCTCATTTGTGGCTTGTAATTTAGATTTGCATACATGGTCATGTAAAGTTTTTGTTTTGTTCATGCCCTGGTAAGACATGAACAAAACAAAGTGTATGAAGGCTTGATGTAAAATAAAAGCTTCCCCAGTCAAACTTTTGAAAAAGCCTCTAAAAGGAGCAGTCCCACAGAAGAGGAAAAAGAAGATGAAGAATTATCTGTTTGCACAAGTGCAGTGTGCAGGGTTGAGGTAAATCTGCCGGTAGCTCTGTGGCTCTATTTCGACAGCAGGATGTGCTCATGATCACCTCATGAGGGCCAACAAAATTTCAACATGTCTGACTTTCTTTGCAACCTAATTGCTCGGTGCACACGGAGACTGAAACGGACCAATCCAAAAAGATTCTTACATGCCAACAGAGTCGGCCAAAAAAAGGTAAAAACTTAAAGAGAGTTTGCCTGCCTAAAGACAGTGACAGGATACATATTTTCAAATTAGACTAATTAGAAATAATTGCACAGTAACAAAAAGATAGCACATTTACGTTCCAATTTTAAGAGTTTATCTAAAAATAAAAGGTGATTAGGTTACTTTTTAATTTTTGTCTCAACACTTTTCTATACATTGAGATTAATTATGTCCTGGGTAAATTTCATTTGAAAAGCATCCTAATAAACACAATATTACAGAAAAACTGAAGAAAAACAATTTCAATCACCATGATGGTGTTAATAAAGTAATTTATGCCATGGGTATTTGTTCTATAAATATCACAATTTTTATTGTCATTAATAAATTTACATTAAGCTTCCCTGAAAAAAAAGGAATATGCTTAAAGCTATTGACTAAAAGCATTTTTACAACAATAAAAAAAAATGTTGCTTGTTATGCTGATGCTCTGATCATTTTTATTTTTCTTCTCTGTATATGCATATACGTTTCATATACAAAAAGCCTGTCTGATGTTTTGACTATTAGAATGCTTGTGATTCAGAGAGATCAATGCTTTGGAGATGGGGAAAAATGGGAAAAAAAAAAAAAAAAAGGTTGCTTGTACCAATTCGTTGGTCTCATTAAATTCTACATTGTACAGTGGTCACTTTTTTTATATCAATTATGACATACTGTGTCTAACTTATTTGCATGGTTACTTTATTTGTTTCAGAACTTTTGAAAATATACTGTGTACAAACTAATTAGATGTGTAAATTATGCCACTCTATTACATTTGAAGTTATGATGTTTAATTTCTGTAAAAATGCAGATAATTAAGAGGACAAAACAGAAAAGCAGGAGGGAAAAAAAGCAGAAAGGCAAACCATCAATAGATCCATACCCGTAATGATGTGTCTAACCACAGAATGAACTGCTCCCGCGGGGGGCCAGCTGGTCGTTTCATTTTAGGGCCACACATGCACTGCAGTAACAAACATTTATCAAAGAGCAATGGGATGCTATGGACTCTCAGAGAAAAGAGCATAGGCATCACACAGACATATGCGTGTACACACACATGCAAAGGTTTATACAAGGATACAGTTCCTACAAAAGCTGATGCATGAAAAACAAATCCCCATGCAAACACTGTAAGGCCTAAATACTAATGCTTGTGTATTTTATTCTTCTCCTGGCTCACACTCGGACTTCAGCCCAAGGGCCAAAGGGAGTATAAGAAAAAAAATAGTCACAGCTGCTGGCCATATAATGATAACCTGCTGCCTTAATAGCCCTCCAACTAACAGTAGGGTGCTATGGCTTGTCACCGAGACAATAGAAGAAAGATTTTCTGTGGTCAGACTCTTGGAGTTTTTGTTTTAATAAAGTTATCAAGTGTAACTTATACTTATAGGCAGCTATATATTTTCACATGCTAACTTGATACCCTATGCTTATCGAACTGCTCTACATTTTATCATATACCGTAGGATCACTGCTTTTATCGAACATTCCATTATTATCCCTAGGAACAGAAATTTTATTGTTAACTACATTTTCTTAATGTCCCTTAAAATTTGTAATTTTTTTGTTATGCACAAACATTCTGGAGGAAGACTTAAAGTACTCAATGGAAAAAATGAAATGATTCATAATAATATAGGGAATTGTGTCAGGAGATATTATGATAAAGATAGCCAGTGTGATTTTTGCATTAAAGCAATTCATTCTGTACCATATAAGGCTTAGACCTTTTAATAATTTTTTGGGGATTTCTGCAAAATATCAATGAATTACTAAATGCAGTACTGTATTTAAAGTCACACCTTTTAGTCGTTTCACTGGTCCAAAAAGATAAAAATGATTCCTTTTCTGCACATTTCAGAATTACCTGTATTAAGATATACAGCTAAAAATGCTAATCAAGGTTTGAAAAAAAGAAACATTGAATTGGCAAGAAACCTGCAGAGGTTAAGTCTACTCTTGCTAAAAAACAGGAAACAAAGAAAGCTAATCATGGGCTGCAAGTAGTGCAAGATGCCTGAGACGGAGGAACGAGTCCATGGATTGGTGCTTAAACAGCGGGCTGCCTGAAGCGGCTTGTCAAAGGTGCAGTTACACCTTTAAGCCCTGATCACTGCCAAGAAGATAAATACAAAATGACTTTCCAAACAGGCCTTCCTGGTGTCCCAGCTTCAAGCAATGCGAGACTCTTTCCACATAAGTACAGACAAAGGTTGTTAGTTTCTGTGACTGTTGAAAAGCAGGTAAACGAACACGTTATTAGATCACAATATCAACACTGGATGAGGTCTCCCTCCAATTCTTAGTTCTTGGTCTTGTGTTTTGTAAAACATTTTTTAAACAAATGGAACAAACAACACACTTATAGTCAAATGTGAGGAATTTGTATTTTCTTCTTGATGCTGATTTTCTTCATTGTTGTGACTAATTCCGTTTAGCAACTTGTAGCACAGCAAAATAATGTATGTTCTTTTTTTCATTACTTGAGGTACTTTTTTTTAGACATGTATGAATAAAATTTAAACAACAAGGACACAAAGGCAATAATTCATATGCAAAAGAACAAATAAGCAAAGATAAACAATCCTCAAGACATCACCCGCTTATGTTTTGATTCTTTGTCCAGAATAGGAATGGTTAGAACAAAAGCCTTCACCGTTTTGAGATTTTGGCCAATTTCTATATATTATTTTTTGATCAAACAAAATGTTAAAGTCAGTCCTTCCACTTCCTTAAATCTAAGCCTGCTGTCTCTGCCATACCCTCTCCCATAGAGTTGAGGAAAATATTAGGTACAGAAAGTTGCTGAGTATGATGCTGCAAATGTTGTGTCTATAATGTCCTACATGTCACATTTTAGATGAGTCAAGCATGTTAAGTTATCCTTAAGGTTTAGAACCTGAGAGGATAGTGGTTGCTAGGTAAATGGCAATTTAAGGCAATCTGATGATCTAGATGTTCAATATTGTGAATATAACACATTAGCAAAGTATTCTTTTTAGTAGTAAGTAGTAGAAAGTAGAGTGATTATAATGAAACAGGTAACTAACTTTTTGTCAAACACAACAATTCTATGTAGCCTGATTAACAGCGAAGACCTTGATCAAAAACACTCAAATCCTTTATACCTATTTGCTTTCTTTTTATCTACCTAAATGTTTTAAATATTAGAAAAACAAATATATCAATAAAACAATACATAAAATAAAAAATTGTATGCATTACTCATGCAAAGCTACAACATTGCAAAAAACACAATTTGGTAACAATAACTACTGCCATCAATGTGGATTTCATGTATACAATTTATTTCCTTTGCATACATCTATACTACCATTCGATTTTTACATTGTTACAACTATGTTTATTAGGTGTTATGAAAGCTACTTCATGTGCATGGTAATTACTGCAAGCTCAGAGACTTGAAGAAACTTGCCATAATTCTTTGGGAGGGGTAGAGATAAAATAAGCCTACTTTAATGAGAATCTAATTTGTGATGAGCTCCAAACACTCATGCTTAAGCAACACAATTCATTCGCCGTAGGGATTAGACCATGTACGTATTGAGTTAAATTCCACTTTTCATGTATATCAATTTCTGTAGCGTGAGCAGCTGAAGTCATAATGTTACATGCTTATGGTGTGTTGCATTTTTACTAATTAGATGCAGAGCTTGTCTAATGGGACTTTTAGAACCACAAAAATCACATAAATCGTTTTAAGTAGGGTTTAAGGGGTAAAAACCTTTACATATATAGGGTTACATGTTCTGCAAAGAGGTCAAAGTCAAACACACTTTGAGTGAATGAATAAAAAAATATATTTTAGACAACCCAGTAAAATAAATTATATTACTGCAGAATGAATGTGTAATAATATTAGATGTATAATTTACAGTTTTAATTTACTGTCTAAAAATGGGTATTGAGGAGTGAAAGTTTAATCATACCCTGTCTCCTTCCTGGTCATTACCACCAACAATCATCCCAATTCCTACCATCTTTATGGGTTCACACTACTCCAAAAGTCCATTTAGTAAGCAAAGAAATTAAAGTACATATATATGAATATACATATACACATTCCTATGTGCCTAAACACATCTTCATTCATATAAATATTAGTCATTCCCCACTTCACACCAAGCAGAGAAAGAAATATGTTTTCACCAATGTACAGTGACTAAGGATATCCCTTGCTGTTCCCTATCCTTTTTCTATCACATATCTTTTCAAAGCAATCAATTTGAGCCTAAAACTTAGATTATCCCTGTAACTATACCCTTCATCTCTCTGAACAAGTTGTTGAAGTGTTCTGGCAGCTGTTTTTTTTTTTTTTTTTTTTTTCTGTATTCTATCTTTATAAATTATTTGTGAGGTTTGAAACTCTACCAAATCAGAGAATTTAAGCAAGCAGGAATAAATGAATAATGGATTAGTGTGGTCATGATAGCCAGCCTTATGAAGTATCCTATGTTGTCTGCAGTGTGCATACTGTTTGAATGGGCACTGTAGGTGTTGACCTATACGTATACACAATAGCTCAGGCATGGTAAAATCAGTGAACATTAGAGAATGTACAATTCTTTTTACTTCACTATTCTTTGTAAAGCAAAACATTTTCTGATGTTTCAAAATACTTTAGTCTGGAAATGTTTGATGATCTTGTACTCTATTGATTTTGTACTCAATAATCACCCCTAGGAATGCTATTTCATTTACATGTCACACATCTATTTTGACTTTCATATCTATATTTTTGCGCTGCGATGGACTGGCCAAGGTGTACCCCTCCTCTTGTCTATTGACAGGTTGAGATAGGCACCAGCAGCCCTCGTGACCCCACCTGAGATAAAGCGTGACGGAAAATAGATGGATGGATGGATATCTATATTTTCTTATTAATTTCCAAATAGCCTTAGCATACTTTTATTTCAGATTCAAGGACAATTTGTCATTGTCAAACCAGTTTTTAGCTTCCCAATTTCTGATGTCCCATTATCCAAAAGCTACTGTAAATTCTCACCTGTAACAAAAATAATTGTATAACCTGTAAACAAAACATAATTGAATTCATTTAAGTAGAGAATAAAGAGCACTGGTCCCAATACTGATCCCTGGGGGACACCTGAAGTAATGTCCAAGCATGAGGACTGCTAATCAATCACCAGGTCTAGACGGTGTCAGCCGCAGACCTGAAGGCCTGTCCAGAGCAGCTCTGTGGGATTCTACAGCACCTCTTCACCTTTAGCCTGGCCCCAGGAGACGATTCGTATGTTCTGGAAGCCCTTCTGCCTAATTCTAGTTCCAAGGAGAGCTTAGCCAACAATCCTCAATTTAGACCTGTTGACCTGTCATTCCAAATCATGAACATCCTAAAAAGACTTCTGTTTTATCATCCGAGCAAGTGCACAAGCAGCTATCAGGACCCCCTGCAGTTTGCTTACTGCCATTGAATTATATTGAAGTTGCCTTCATACACCTGCTTCAACAAACCCACTGCCATTTAGACACTGCAGGCAGCACTGTGAGTATCATGTTCTTTGATGTATCCAGTATATTAAATATGATTCAGTCTTTCTTACTTTGTCAAAAACTCTAGAGGAATCAGTTGGAGACATGAACAGTTTCTTGGATCAAAGACAAGTTGACCACAGTTTGTCAAACTGAAGGGTCGACTTTCTAATGAAGTAGTCAGCAGCACAGGAGCATCACAGGGGATGCTACTTTCACCATTCTTTTTTCTTTGTACTCCTCTGACTGCCAGAACAAGAGAGTCTCCTGTCACCTGCCGAAATACTTGATTTTGCAGGCCGGTGAATCAGAGATGGACCAGAAGCTGAGTGCAAGAAGCTACAGTAGTGAACCACTTTGTGTCAAACAATTATCTGATCCTGAATTTTAACTAAACATGGGAGATTATGGTAGATTTTAAAAGAAACGGGAACTAAGTGAAACCCATGAATATCATGGGAGATGAATTGGGGGTGATGGAGGTCAATACATACCTTGATGGTCCCCGGGACAACAGACTCATCTAAAGACACAACTGTCAAGCTGTATACAAGAGGGGACAGAGCAGACTTCCAAAGGAAGCTTAGATCATTGAGTGTTTGCATTAAGATGCTAAATATCTTCTATACGTCTATTTTGTAAAGTATGATATCTTTTGCCATTGTCTGCTCGGCAAACAGATAAGAACAAAGCCCTTAAAAAAAGCTCAACAAGCTGATAAAAATAGGTCTACTCTGTTCTAGGAACTTCTCTAATACCTTTGGAGATTAATTCACAAAGGAGAATTCTTCATAAAGTGAAGAACATTATGGACATAGTGAGCATCCTTTTCAGAAGACTGTTGGTCAACAGAATTTCTTCAGTCAAAGAATGCTACAGAAGATCTGCCCTGCCTACAGGTATCAACATCTGCAACAATCTCCCGTTTTCACAGTTTGTTGCCTGTCTCTTGAATAGCTAGTCATCCACTCCAGAACCGCCTCTCTTTATACAGTAATATTCTAAATTCCTGATTAATATATTATGCTCAATTGTGTTAAATGCTTCTTTGCGATCAACAAACAGACCAATTGCAATCTTTCTTTTGTGAGTGCAGCAAGCGATTTCTCTATTCCAGGACTACCAAGGCTGTGGATCTGTGTGATCTACTGTAGATCCTTTCTGACTTTGAGAAAGCAGTTTGTGTTTTTCAATAAAGTTCTTCTGTCTGCTAGTAAAGAGTTTTCTTCTAAAATCTTGAAAAACTGTGGAATCAATCTCTGTCCTCCAGTCTCTAGTTTTTATCATGCTACAATTTTTTATTTTGCTTAGAAATGTGCTCATTTAAAAGGAGAGGTTGATATGAGTCAGTGGTTTAACTGTTGCTTAAATGACTCTTTTGACTGTAGTCATTCCAGTGGATTTCTTTTTAGATTTACCAACAACAGCAATGATCTCTCCCTCTTCTCTTTCACTGCTGTAAGAAACACTGGATGGATTTTTGGTTGTTTGTACTCAATCATGTTGTCTTTTATCCCACAATCTGCAACTATCATTTAATTTTTTAACCACTACAGAAATATCATCAGTAATGGTATTGTTTCTCATGAAATATTGTAAATAACTATTTCTTTGGATCTTTTTCCAACAACATATTTTAATGCATTCCATGTTTTTGATGTTGTCTTTTATTCTTGTGTAATAGTTCAATATGAAATTCCTATCTGCATTTGCTTAAAATGTTGATTAAATTGTTGCTATATGTTGTATATCTTTTTTTTGTCTCGGTGATACTTTACTTCAGGGAATTCTCTATATAGCATTTTGGTCTTTTTACAGGCATTCCTTAATTTTGTGATTCATGAGATATGAGAATATTTAAATAGTGTGATATGTCTTTTTTTAATGGATAGTGTTTATTATGGGTATCTTTAAAAAAAATAATATATATATATATATATATATATATATATATATATATATATATATATATATATATATATATATATATATATATATATATATATATATATAGGTGCGTTTCATAATCTCTGTGTTTTTCTCCTGGACTATTGAGTCCCACTTTTAACGATGCAGATCTTTTCTAAATGCATTTACTGACTCGCCTGTTCTTACGTTTTGTTATTGTTGGATGCTTTCTTCAACTGCTTTCCTGTAACAGGCGCTATAAGCTACAAACACTGGAAAATGGTCACTGATATCATTGATAAATGAGTGGATTATCGAACAAGCATCTGCTAAGAGGCTTTCTCAGATACCGAAGATTGGGACTTGTGAGTGATTGGCAAATGATAAATGAAAACTACTCAGTTAGTTGCATTAAACTTCTAAAATAAAGATTGCACACATACACACAAAAAAATATAGTCCAAGCATTTATTCAGTCCAAATGCAAGTCTTCCACAAGCTCTGTCAAGCTCTTTCTACAGATAGGCCTCATTGCAATGACATAAGTGAAAAAGCTATATTAAATTTTTGTAAAACTGGGCTAAAAAAAACAACAAAATTCTTTATAAAGTAAATTCCCTTTACTTTGAGGAAAAATGATTGAAAAATAAGACACCAAGTGCAACTGACATGAAGACAAAAAAAAAACAGAAAGCAGGGAAAGGAAAAAAGGTATAAGAGTAAGATGAATAAAGGAAAATTCAGAGGCACTGCCTCTGTGATTATTTGTGTCCCATACTTTACCCTCTTGGCAAAAGACTCAATCAAATTCTCCTCATTCTTGCCCATGCATTAGCTTAGCAAGCAGAGACCTTCCTTTCCTTCCTCAATTAAATGCCCACCCGCACATAATTAACGACTGTTTTGTCTACAGATCAATAATGGCACTGTTCATTAAAAGTCCCTTTGCCTACTCAAAGATCCCTTAGCTTAGTTTACTGTCACATCTGAGGAGGGGCCCGAGCTTAACAGAATTCACATTTAGTTTGATGTCCATGGCTTGTACAAGGTAGTAAAGTAAGCCAAAGCAGTGGTGAAAGATCAAAGAAATACATGCATATCTTGTGAATAGACTCTAACCACTAATGGCAACTTAAAATCCATTCAGATCCAAGAGCCCCTTACTGGTTCTTTATACACTAAGATCACTAACTAGCAGTAAAATAGTCAAGGGATCCATTATGTTCTATAAAACCAGCAAACAACAAAGACTTATTTCATGCCATGTCAATGATTTTTGAGAACTGATTACTTTATTCTGTATAAGTGTTTTCTCAAAGGAGAGACTCTAAAATGTATTAAATAAAAAGCACCAGAAACTGATCATGCATAACATAATGATTGCTTTCCTACATTTTTTTGCTGCTATAAAATCTGTATCAATGCACTCACTGTGACACCTGAATTGAGTTCTGTGACACCAAGATGCTATGGTACAAGATCTTTTAAGGCGCCAGCTGGTAGTTTTTTGTTTATTTTTTAATAAGTTTGTTTGAGGTACTCTCTCTTAAAGCTCCTTATACTGTATAATACTTTTGACCCTGAGCTTGTACTACCACACAAATGAGTGGTGGTATTCTATGGATGTGTAGAACTGTTACATCTACATCATGTTATTATGTAAAAAGATTCTCACAGAAAAAAAAAATCATGTTTTCACAATACAGTATCATGTCATTTTATTACTTTTTATGTTTAAACTATGTTATATCTCATTACTTATATTAATATTTATATGTATGAGCTTCCATAAGGGACATTAATCTGAATTTGCTCTCATTTAAACTACTAAAATCTTATACACACTACATGAAACTACTGTACGTAAACAACGCAATAAATGTTTCTTTGCCTTCAGAAATTCTTTAAAAGGTATAACATTTTGGCCAATTTATAAATGTATTATGATCATACACACATACAAATTGATCACAAACCTTCAAACTGCTGTCCTCCTATTCAAAAAGGGCCAAAAAAATAATTTTAAAAGCTCCACCAAAAACACAATAAATATGAAACATCATCAGGGGTGGGTGTTGCAGTAAGCTATACAAAGGCTTCCAGGTAGAATATCAGAAAAGTTTGAACGGTAAATTCTCCTTAAAGTACTGTGGAGAGTGTCAACATTCAAATAGTCAAGTATTCCTGGATGCGAAGCATCTTCAAACTTGGAAAAAAGGTCCAATGGATTGTTTTTTTTTTTTTTTCAAGTACTTTTTTTACTTTTTATTTTTTGATTTTCTGTGTTTGACATTATTCTGTAAATAATGCAAAATTACTGCATGTATACTTGTTCATGGTTTTGTCACAGCCTGTCAAAATTAATAATAGATTATAAATATGTTATATTGGTCAAACAAAGAGAAAGTACATTGTAAAAACATGATAGTATATTGTAAAAGCATAAAGAATATGGGTAGATCACTGAAGCTTTACAAAATGATATAGCTGTGCTATTCTTTTGTTGGATGCCATTCTTTTTGTGTATATTTCCATAGATGACATTTGTCAGACAAACACCTTGTTTAACCTTGCTCTAAGAAGACATTTGCCATTAAATGGTAATCTGTTAAAGTAGCATCCTCCTATAAACCTTGGGTTCCAAACCCTATCCATTGATTTGCCTTCTTTTAACATACTTCAACACCCAGTGAGTGATCCTCATATGGTAATGAAAAATAAACAAACATAATGTTTCAAACCCAGCCACATTATCTGTTCTTTTGCAGTTTTGTACAGCAGCTTGCATGGTCATACTTTTCAAATATAGTAGTTGATGATTAATGATAAATACAGACGATCTTAATGGTCTGTTGTAGAGCTCAACCGGTACAGGTTTTTAAGGTTATTGCTGATAGCGATTATTTTGACATCAGTCTCCATTTTGTGCTGCCATCTTCTTTAGGCCTATATAGCTTTTTCTTCCTTTATTTATGTGATTAAAAAGGACACAATGATAACAAATGTTAAATACAGGTTATTTAAAAAATATAAACATTTGCTAACAAATTAAAGGAAATATTAACAAAGGATAGCAAAGTGGGGGATTGTCTCGGCATGGATGCTGATTGTGCACATGTATAGGCTAATCCAAGCAATTACTGCTCAATACTGATCCACAAAAAAGCAAAAACAAATATAGGCCAAAAATTTCAGCTGGCCAATGTATCGGTCCATCTCTAGCCTGTAACTATTACAGCACATCCAGCCCACCCACTTCACATATGATTCAGCTTTAGAGATGATTTGACACAGTTATCTCTGTCTATTCATTCTTAAAGTAACTAAAATCCTATATTTTTCATTCTTTTATTTGTCTAACGTTGAAACTATAACCCATGAATCAGTAGTATAAAGTTAGGCCTGATTAGCATTCTGCAAGCCCTTATACAGTACCAGAAACTACTTTGTTGCCTATGACTACCACCAGCACTGGCAGATCCAAAAACAAAAGGTCTGCCTGTTATTTCTTAAAAGACATAGATCGATACACAGCAAGAAGAGTTAGATTTTGTTAGAGTATGCCTTACTGCCAGCCAGCTGTCAAAACCAAAACACCAAATGATTGGACAAACCCAGACTTCAATCTTGAGGATACTGAACGAATATAAATCCACACACACACACACACACACACACATATATATATATATATATATATATATATATATATATATATATATATATATATATATATATATATATATATATATATATACACTATATTGCCAAAAGTATTTGCTCACCCATCCAAATTATTGGAATCAGGTGTTCCAATCACTTCCATGGCCACAGGTGTATAAATTCAAGCACCTAGGCATGCAGACTGTTTTTACAAACATTTGTGAAAGAATGGGTCGCTCTCAGGAGCTCAGTGAATTCCAGCGTGGAACTGTGATAGGATGCCACCTGTGCAACAAATCCAGTCGTGAAATTTCCTCGCTCCTAAATATTCCACAGTCAACTGTCAGCTGTATTATAAGAAAATGGAAGTGTTTGGGAACGACAGCAACTCAGCCACGAAGTGGTAGGCCACGTAAACTGACGGAGCGGGGTCAGCGGATGCTGACGCGCATAGTGCGAAGAGGTCGCCAACTTTCTGCAGAGTCAATCACTACAGACCTCCAAACTTCATGTGGCCTTCAGATTAGCTCAAGAACAGTGCGCAGAGAGCTTCATGGAATGGGTTTCCATGGTCGAGCAGCTGCATCCAAGCCATACATCACCAAGTGCAATGCAAAGCGTCGGATGCGGTGGTGTAAAGCACGCCGCCACTGGACTCTAGAGCAGTGGAGACGCGTTCTCTGGAGTGACGAATCGCGCTTCTCCATCTGGCAATCTGATGGACGGGTCTGGGTTTGGCGGTTGCCAGGAGAACGGTACTTGTCTGACTGCATTGTGCCAAGTGTAAAGTTTGGTGGAGGGGGGATTATGGTGTGGGGTTGTTTTTCAGGAGCTGGGCTTGGCCCCTTAGTTCCAGTGAAAGGAACTCTGAATGCTTCAGCATACCAAGACATTTTGGACAATTCCATGCTCCCAACTTTGTGGGAACAGTTTGGAGCTGGCCCCTTCCTCTTCCAACATGACTGTGCACCAGTGCACAAAGCAAGGTCCATAAAGACATGGATGACAGAGTCTGGTGTGGATGAACTTGACTGGCCTGCACAGAGTCCTGACCTCAACCCGATAGAACACCTTTGGGATGAATTAGAGCGGAGACTGAGAGCCAGGCCTTCTCGTCCAACATCAGTGTGCGACCTCACAAATGCGCTTCTGGAAGAATGGTCAAAAATTCCCATAAACACACTCCTAAACCTTGTGGACAGCCTTCCCAGAAGAGTTGAAGCTGTTCTAGCTGCAAAGGGTGGACCGACGTCATATTGAACCCTATGGATTAGGAACGGGATGTCACTTAAGCTCATATGTGAGTCAAGGCAGGTGAGCAAATACTTTTGGCAATATAGTGTATATATATATATATATATATATATATATATATATATATATATATATATATATATGTATATATATATATGTATATATTTATTTATTATTTTTATTTTTTTTCCCTACTTGAATGATTGGTATATGCTATGCTGTTGCCTTTCAGCTTTCCCATCTGTCACTGAATCATGACGTCTCTGGAGCTGGATAACAGGGTTTAAACAAACAGCAGTCCCGTACTTGTCAATGTTTTATTGTTTTTTTTTTATTAGAAATGCTGAGCACTATCTTAAAACTACAGAATGACATTAGCAAGATTTTTGTCCCTATTCTGGCAAGAAATCTGTGGCCATTTACCAATGTATCCACATTTCCTTCATAGATCTTATCTTTGTGACTTTGTATATATTTTACCTCCAATTTACCCAGACCCTTCATGAAAGGTAACATTTTAAGATATAATTTCTTTAAAAGTTTCATTTGAATGATATCTTTTTACATTAACTCTATATGTGCCGTCTTTAAGCTTGGTATTTTTTTAGACTTCATGGCACTTTCAAAGATGTGAGCATTGAAAGGAATCAGTAAAATTAATGCAGAAAAAAACTAAATCTTCTTGAAGTGAGAAAAAAACACACACATTACTTCGGGCGAGACATTGGTATGCATCGAGGTCCCCCCCCCCCCCCTTGGTACCATAATGATTGACAAAACATAACCAACCCTAAATCTAACCTAAACTATATTCACACCTTAGTTTTTAACCGAACCCCACCCCAAGGATAGAACCTTTCCTGATGGGGACTTGTCGTTGGTCCCCACAAGTACCAATAAGCCCCCGAAATGTAGCACATTCCTGGAAAAACCTCCCCACAAGGTAACAAAAACATGGCCAAACACTCCCACACACACATATATACACCCATGGACTGAATTAAATTGGCAAACATCTCATAAAAACAAAAAATATTTTCTTCAGCTGCCTGTAATGTTCTGACCAAATTTTTCAGAGCCAATTTAGAACCCTTTCATCCATGGTCAGTCTTGCTGTTGATGGATTCTCTTGAGTAACATCTGGCATTCTCTAAGCAGTGTGCATCTCCTCATTCACTCTTGCTCATAAGCTGGTGTAAAATTGCCCCTTTGAAACAGCTCCACAGTGGATTCCTTATTCGTTTTTTTTTTGTTTTTTTTCACACTGCACAAAACACCATAACATAAGTTTGTTCTGTCTGTTTCTTTAAACTGATGAATGTGGCAGAATGGCTTTAAATTCCCCAGCTCCCAATGCTATGATGTGTGCCAGTCTCTTGGATTCTGAGACATGCAAGCACTGAAGAATGAGAAAATAAATTGATAAAGTTCATGTTTTATAGACATTGGACGTGGAAAAGTTAATGAAGGCATAACTGTATTCACACATTAAAGTATTGCCCTACTTTAAAATGAGGCATATAGCACATTAGCTGGTGTAGACATAGAATTATTATAGCCTAAGAAATGTTCCACAATCCATTATGCTCATATGTTATGTGTGAGTACTTAAATTTTGGGTACTTAATCTGGATTTTGACTTGTAATGCCTCAGAGATTTTCTGATCTGAAGCAAACAATCATATTTACTTCTAGGTTAAGACTTCAAATACAAATAATAAAAAAAAAGAAAAAAATTGAAAGTCATCATATTTAGCTGGATAATTTAATGCAAAAAAACACAGCAACTATAACCACATCTCTCAAACAGTAGTTGTTGCAGTTTTACAAAATAACTCTGCTACTAAAGGAAGGAAAATGGAGATGGCAAATTATCATCCTTAGCCAACAGAAGGTCTCCTGATGTCCGTCATGTGGCTTGGGAACTATAACAGGTCAGTGCAAGTGTAACGAGTTCTAGTGATCAAAGCTTGCGTGTGTATGAAGTACCAACCTCTCTCAGTGTGCACAGTAAGTCTGGTTTTGATCAGTGCTGAAGGATTTAAAGCAAGTAATACTTCATCCTGGCTTGGTACCAGTGACACACTTTCACCCAGTTCCAACTCTTTGAACTGTTATTCCTCTCTGGGGTAAAGAAAAAGCACAATCATTTCTTCTTAAAAATGTTTTTTTTATATATCCCTTGGGTTATATTTTTGTAGTCTAATATATACAGTTTTCTTATTTAAATCCAATGAAAAGAATATTAGGCATGTGAATTGTTGCAAGTGCAACAAAAAAGAGATAACCTGACAGTGATAGGAATATTTGAGATCTGAAGTGACCCTGTCGTGTTAAAAAAAGATGCAGTATCTAGGCACTTAAATGTGCAAAAAAGGAAAAAAAAAGAAATGTTATATGGCTAAATTTGCACATATTTAAGACAATAAGGATATTTGGCATTCTTAATTAACATGACTTAATTTCAGTTACTTTGTTCTTATAGTTTATTTGATTTTCATTTCATATTTGATTTCAATTTTTTTTCTGTTAAATTGAAAAATAAGTCATATCATATTTTTTGAAGACCAATATTTTTAATGGTAAATGTATATTTCTTTATAAAATTAATGCCTCCCGAGTAATGTAGAAACAAGTAGCCAAAACGCAAATGGAGAAAAAGCAAAAGCCATTAATTTAGAAAAAGAAAATTATTTGTATTTTATTGCAAAATGTACACTCTGTGATCTAAATGAGGTTTTAAAACTTTTATTTTTTGTAAAAAATCTGGGAAATCTGACCTGACTGCATTTGCAAATGGTGGAGGATGAAAACCTTTAGCTAATTTATATGGTGGCTTTGTTTGATTCAGTGCAGGCTTTTAAAATGTGTCTCAGCCAATAAGCTGCATGGCCTGAAGCATCTGGTCACTTATGCAGATTGGGTTGGATGTAAGGCAGTTGCATTTATGCTCATGTGCAGTAACAAAAATGCCAAAAAACATGTTATGTTTTGCAATGCTTTTTTCCCCAAAGTTTGTTCAGTAATAGAAGCCCTGTCCCTAAAATGAAACATGTAGCCTTTCCCCATTACAGAAATCGGAGGGAACCTGAACCTGAGTAGTGAGCAGACTCAGACACGAGCCGTGGTTAGATGTCTTAATTCAAAGTGTTTTAAGTGGAGCAGCATGCTAAGATTACGCAGTAAGATAGGTACACAGTACCAACGATTTGGAATGAGGTTGGTGAAAAATAAATATGCCACATTCCATCTTTAAGGCATAACTAACGACTCAACTTCATAGCAATGTATGTTTAATGTACTGAATAACCACTGTATGAATACCTGTATCTTGCTACATCTATTAATCTTGTTGCTATTGTTTTACCTAGCTAATCTAGTGTAACCAAAATAATTAAATTGTGGTGTATCTTTTATACAACTGTATGCTGTACATATTATAAGGATATATGGCAAATCTCCAGTACTCCAGGCCTAAACAGTACTATCCAGCACTAATAAAAAATTGTAAACGCTGGTAAAAGCTTCAAATAGTTTGCTTAGTATTTCCCTTTCACGCAGCCAGTTGTGAATACTTGTATACTGTACATTATGTATCGTATATCATGTATCATGCATCGTATCCTGAAAGATGTCTGGACTAAATAAACAAATAAATAACTAAAGATTTCTAATTTTTACACCTTAACCAAATGGAGACTTTTGTCCAGGGGGCAGCTTGTACCTGGATGCCTGGTTGCCCGACCTCTCCACAGTTTACAGCTTGTGACCTATTTGCAGATTTTTTTTAAATCAGTTCAAATAAACCAATTTCCTTTGACAAAAAACACTTTCTGTACATTCAAGTGGCTGTATTCGATGTAGGTGAATGAGGTAAAATTGGATAAAAGTTGTGACCAGGGACTGTGCTAGTCATTTGGGGGCCTTGCACACAAATACTGTATTGGGGCACCAACTGGGAAAGAACGATAATGCAGTGTTTTATTGTTACCTTCTTTTTCTTTTTTTTTAAAACTTCTCAATATTAATGTTTTGAGAATGCTTTAATATATAAAAGGATAATTAAAATCTCTACCTAAAAAACAAAAAAATATGATTAATTTGGAAAAAAAAACAAAAAAAAAAACAGCACCTATACACAACAAAACTATTTTACCTATCATGGAGGAAAATTTATAAACTCAACAAATTTTAGGAGGGATTAAAATGAGAAAACAAAAAGTACAATGAATAAAATGCAGCATTACATTGCGGAATACAGAACTGAAGCTCCTTCTTAAGTGCTGTCAGAATAAAGCTGTTAGTAAAGCCCTTACAACACTTACTCTGTAAAGATGAAGTGACTGCACCACCAATCACTTCATCAAGAGCTGTATAAAGTCCACCACCCCCTCCTGTTTCAAAATAAAATCAAACAAACCCTGTTGGCACCCAATGTTATTTCTTTTCTTATTTCTCTTTTTTTTTGAGGTTTTTACGGCACTAGTGGCAAATTTGTTTATACAGTGGGCTAAATCGCAAGGGATATGAGAGAGGGGGAGAGACATGCGGCAAAGGACCACAGGCTGGATTCGAATCCTGGTCGGCCACGTTGAGGATTAAGGACTCGTACAGCGGTCTTTGCCCTCTGTCACAAATTACTTCTTTCCTACTGTACTGTTAGGCCTGGAGATAAACTAGTATATCTAAATAGAAGAGTTGCCAGTTAGGGTGTAAAAGTCTCCTAAGTATGAGTTTTAGACCTAAGCCACCTGTCTGCATCTAAGCTGTTTTGACTCTTGTTCTTCACAAAAGAAGGAGAGAATGAAACTCTTTGTCCTGTCAAGTTATTGTCATTTTAGAATAAAAGACACACAAAGAACAGGTGCTGAAGCCAAACTTACTGTTTCTGCAAAGACTCATAATGCATCTTTGCATGATGTTTCCATGCTTATCGGAATGCTGTTATGTTGAAAAAACTACTACAGTGTTGCTAGTCCAACTAAGAAAAAAGACATTTTAGAGTGCTGGGACTAAAATATGCTGCCTCTCCGACAATGGGCTTTTAATGTTGAAGTGCATATATGTAGTATTAGATATACTTGATGTACATACTGTGCTTATATTTGTATCTGCACACATAATGCAGACAATGGCTGTGTATTATGTGGGCTTTGAGCTTTATGTAGTACTTTTCATTGTGTAAAATAAATGTTATTCTTATGGTGAAGTCATACTGTTTATGGTTTTCTAGGCTGAAATAGTGACTGATAAGACAAGATAAGATAAGAAAGGAAAATAAAAGATAAGATAAAATAGGATACTATACAATTTGTCACTGGGCTGGTTTCTTTCTTGGTTAGAGTAATGGTCTGGTATAGGCCATACAAATGAATGGCAGTCATTGACAAGTCCCAAACAAAACATGGAAAATGATGGTTGTGGATGTGTGTGCATGTGTGTGGGTGTGTGAGAGAAAGAGAGAGCAAAGAACAGAGTGAGGACGTGTAGTATATTTACGTTTGCTTGCTTTTCAATATAGTAAAGAATAATACATCTATTTCTTCTGGATTTCTCCACTTTTAAAAACCCCTGAGTCAGTTAGCTTGCTGGCCCCACAGACTCCTCTTAATATGTCTGGTCTGATGTCAGGACTTTGACTCAGAGTTCATATAAAACCGAAGGATCCAATCTCAAGATTATGCATGTTTGATTTTGTTTACACCATCTGCTCTCATATGTAATTGAATGTACTGCATGGTATAATCTGATAGATCCGGTGGGGGAAGTTGTAATATTTCCCAGCTGCTTGTTCGGTGTGTGTGTGTGTGTGTGTGTGTGTGTGTATCTAAAATAATCCAAATGGCCTGTCGATATTCTGAAAAAATAAGTCAAGCCTTGTGGAGAATTCTACTTACTTGGCAGAGATTCAATACACAAAATGTATTTTGTAATGAAAACACGAGGAGATTGGGGTTTTGCCATTGCAAGTAAATATTGAATGCTGTGTAACTGCAAATAAGTAAGCTCCTTTGCTTGCAATCTTTAGATATGCTTTTAAAACCCACCTCTCCTCTTTGGTATCTGATCTGGTACAATTTGTTTATTTAATTTTTTCCCTTGCTGTGTTGCTGCTATGTTTATTTGGAAGCTATGAATGTTTTAATACTTTTAATTATTACATTTTTTATATGCTCATTTATTTTAATAATTTCTGTTTTTGAGTTGCCTGATCAGTGAATATTCTTTTTAAAGTTTATACTGTTTTTAAACCTACATAAAGTTTTAAGGTTTGAAAAAAAAAAAAAATGGCCATCTGGCAATGAAAAGAAAAGCACAACAAAGTAGATCAAATGTTTCTGCGTAACTCTTAGCAGAGAAGAGGCATAAAAGTAATAAATAAAAAAAACTGAAAAATAGGATGCCAAGATAAAATAAAATAAAAGAAACTTGGTTAGAACAGGGTTTTCCGTACCCAGAAGCATACTCCAATACGCAAAATGGCTAAAAGTTTTTGACTGTCTCTCTTATATAAACATCAACTTCACTGTATCTATATTGTTGTTGTTTTTTTCTGACCCCCTTTCTCACAATAGCAGCTTTAACTAACTCGTTAATATTTACCGCCAAGTTTAGGGATGACTTCGTAATTAGATAAGAAAACCAGGATAGCAACTCCCCCTTTCATTCATAACAATGGTGTTTCATAAGGTCTAGGCCAAGATTCTATCTTTGCAAATGAAGTTTCTCCACAGTAAACTTTATACACATGCAGCCATTGAAGGCATCTAATTGGACCATTTGGTGTTGCCAAACAGACCAATTGACACACCTGGCAATTTAGTTTTTTTTACTAGTGCCACTGAACTATCAAAAAAGGCTTCTAATCTATGGTTAAAGGTCAGATCCCACCCGTTGCGAACAAGCTTTTTAATCTTCGATTCAATTTTTTTCCATTTCACACTGACTGTGTATAGACTAGCAGATTTTTTTTTTCGCTTCTGCCTTTGTGCTATACACAAATTAAAACAATTTCCCACATTTGACTTGGACAGATTATGAAATGTTATTAAAAAACAAACACAAAACAAAAACACAGGCACAGCTATAAAGCAAAGCCCCACTTAACGAATCTGTGCAGCATCTCAAACCAGAACAGATAGTGAATGTTCATATGCTATATTTTTTTGAGGCTCAAAGACAGACAGACAGACAGACAGACAGACAGACAGACAGACAGACAGACAGACAGACAGACAGACATTGATTTTGATTATTAATCTCACAGTGGAGAGATTCACTTTTCAGTGAATAGACAAAAGAAGGAAAAGGTGCATGTGGTATATTCAGTGCTTCCACATATATATATATATATATATATATATATATATATATATATATATATATATATATATATATATATATATATATATATATATATATATATATATATATATATATATATATATATATGTATATAACAGCTGGAGTCTCTTCTTCAACAGGATTATTGCACAGGTTATTGCACAGAGTATTACTAACCAGTGCAATAATCCTATTTTAGGATCAATATTTTATTATATCAATTTATTTATTTTTTTTGTTTTGTTTTTTTCGAGATTGATAAACTGCGCTTCCTGTCCCTCATTGTTTTTTTTGAGAGGATCACTACTTTATCCGATTTCTGACTTCCTGAATTCCTATCATGAGAAAACTATTCTTTTGTTGTGTTTCATTCATTGTTTTTGCACGAGTCTGTCCCGCTTACTATAAATGACTGTGTGACTCCAAAACTGGCGGCTTCCCTGTGTGATTAACAGATTTTATTTTGTATTTCCCCCATAAAGTTGAAGTGTTTTACTTTGTAAGCACGTCTCTCTTCCTGTCAGACCCTTGAAATTGCCACTGAATTGCTGCGTAGTCCGACTAAAACAGAGCTATCTCAGTCGCAGCTACGTAAGCCCCTTTGGATAAAAATGGTGTCAGTGTGATCATCACCCTTGACTTTTAATGAGCACTAAACGCCACAACCTCATCCGACACGATTTTCTGTCGGATCGGACACATAATTGGATTCTGGTGTGTTCTGGCCTTAATGCATAATAATGCCAGAGTGCATTTTGCAGGTTGATGTTCAGCTTTCCTCTGATCTAATAATAAATATAGTTTACAAAATATACCTTGTGGTAATTCCAATTTTAGAAATAATTTTTTCTTTTATGTAATGTTATTTATTATGTCACAAGAATCCCTGTTAAAGCCTTACATTGTACCTTTACAATTATCTTTATATACAATATTATAATAAAATACTGTTGTGTGACACGAATATAGGTAAGGAATTCTGAGGAGCAGTAGTGAGATAGGATTAATATTTGTTTCACAATATTATAGTAAAATATAGTAAAATAGTTTTAAACATAATTTCCAGCTTTGAATAAAATGGCAAAGAGCTACTGTTTAATTAGCATAATTTAGCAAGTGATTAAAAGTGTACTCTATATTGCACTCTATACAGCAAATACAGTTTCTGAGTATTTATGCTGTTATTTTAAGTTCTGTTCTGTTAAAACTCTACACAAAAAAGAACACATGAAATAGACATTGATTAGCCTATAGGGGTTGTTATTTTAGATTGATAAATTAATTGATCTTCTAACAAATTTGGATTTTTGTCAAAAAAAAAAAAAAAAAAGAAAGAAAAATGGTACAAGATTACAAAGCACCCTGCTAAGTTATGACCAGTCGACTGGCCCCCACAACGTATTGTATCCCAGGTAAATTGGCCTTACATTTCACAAAGATGTGACAAATCATTGGCCTCACATCCAAACACACTCATAAACACCACCCCTTATGCCGCCCCACATATATTTTGCCTTGCCTGCCTCACAAACTGGCTTATTCTATGATGGCAATTGAGAATTGATTACCTAGGATGTAATGCTGTCATATAAATACGTTGTGAATGCAATCAAATGCTGCAATTAAACTCTCCCCAGACTTGACTGCAAGTAAATCTTAAACACCTTAAAGAGAATGTTATATTTCAACATATTGTATTTTGTTTAGTTTAGTTGTATTAGTTCCAGATTTCTGAAATTGGACATGCAATCTTAGAGCCTATCACCCTGTTCTGTGTGATACATAATAAAAAAGTGTAAAATTTGTTGCGCCAACTGAACAATTAAACAGCAAAATTACAATGCTCTTATTTTTCAGAGGGCAAATCATGCATGGAACTATAGAACAGCTAAATAGAGATCGATAATCTGCAAGTTAGATTAGTAATGGTTTTCCTGTCACCTTTTTCCCCAAAGTACTCAACTGACAGTGGTGTATGCAAACAACAGACTCACCGTTCCTTAGCCCAATGACCTTGCTGCCACTCTGCCTGAGTGATGGCTCTCAGGTCCTTCAGTATGCCTCTACATTGCCATTCAGAATTACTCCTGCTCCAACACTCTGTCAAGTCTAAAAAGAGATAAACAAAACATACCTGAGGGGAAACTTCTTTAATTTTTCTCAGATAAACTGTATAAATTCCCAAGTTAGTTTTTAATGGAAGTGTTAAGGGGCGGGTGAGTGGTTGGAGGAGGGAAAGGAGGGGAGGCAATCTGCTAATGGAATGTGTAGAAAAATGGTTGGATGAAAAGGTATAATAAAATAGGTGGGGGAAAAAAAGACTTTCGATCAGTCAAGAGAAAATAAGAGTGAGTTATTTGGTGGCCTGTAAAGTGGTTTAAAACAAACAATATCCTTAACTGCTTTCCTCCTGCAATACAAGGTAGACAGAGGTATGCTTCAGGAAGGATGAGAATAAAGAAGAGGTGGAGTCTGCAATCTTTATTTAATTACCTGCTTCATCTTCGCAGCCCTAACACACCCTTATACTAGCGATCCCTTGAGATGGCATTGTAGCAGTCTGACTGTTAATTTATATCTAAATAGAGTCCGAGCACACAAACTTTGTCAGAATAATTGTGTTAAAAAAAAAAAAAAAACTCCCTGTTTCTCAGTTATGTTTTGAGTCAAACAGAAACTGTTTAAGCACATGGAACTCAGGATTTTAGGCCTTGTAATTCAGTGGGACATAAAGGAATGTCCTGATTAGCTAGAATAAAGGTCCTTTTAATGTTGTTTTAGCATGCAAATTCCTAATAAAGGACAATTGCCCATTATAAAATAACATAACGGTTGTGGAGTATAAAGATCATCAGGATTACTTTGCTGATTAGAAAAATAAATAAACATAAATACATGCTATTTTATGAACAGTCATATGAGTCCAAGAAGAAATTAAAGAGTTTTTTGCCTTTTCTTTTTACATAACAGAATAAAAATCTTTTGAGATCACTGTAAATTAAATTGTTTCCAGAATGCTATTATGTAGAGAGCGTGGTCATTTATAGCCTCAAACAACCAGGTCAAGTATCGACAATAAAGACAATGATAACACTGAGGCTGCTGGGTTCACCAATAATGTTATGGCCTGTTAAACAATGAAGTAAATCATAGCATAACAGAAACCTAGGAACATGTTCTATAGGGAATATGATCATTGGCGTACCACATTAAAAGAATATGGAAGATTCCCAGTGATAGTTGAGGTTACAAAATAAGTCTAGGCATAAGGACATTTTTCCTAAACACAGGACAGTGTCTATAATCGTTTGTGTTTACGCTTTCAATTCTCTGATTACAAAGCAAATATACATTTTTATGCAACGAATTTGACCAGACAGTAACCAATTTGTGTATGCAGCAAGTGTGGAGCTCACTTAAATCTCACAAACTCTTATATAAAAGCAACAGCTACAAATTTAACTCCTTCTGGCTAGTAAATAGGTTACTTGTACTTGCCTGGTCTCATTCCTGCACTGTTTGCCAACCAGTTGCCAGGTCACTGATGGTAGCAAACATTTAACATTCCTGTTCAGAAGAAAAGCGACAACTTACAAGTGACACACCATCAGCCATCCTATACAAGGCTTTTTCGTGCAACTCCTGACTGCTATATTTGGAGCGATACAAATAACAACCAACAAATCAAAAAGCTGCAGCCATTAGCAAAAAAATATATATATATAGGATTTAGGAAAAATTAAAAACATATTATTTTTAAAAATGCTTTTATATTGTAGCCTGAGAAAAACATTTTTTTTCTTTCTCCAGTAGATCCTCAGAATTAATGCAAAGCACTTTCTGGCTGATTTGAATAAAACCAGTGGTCTTAAACCCCAGTCCATAAGTTAAATAACAATGAGTTAAACAATAAAATGAAATAAAAGCAGAATTAAGGAAGTAAAGATAAAAGCATGATAGAATTAGATAGTAAAACAAATGTAACAGTTGGAGCACAAATTTAAACTAATGGTACATCAGTCAAAGGCATTTCTATACAAATTGTTTTTAACTTTGACTTGAAAGTACTGGAGCACTTTTACAGTCTTCTGGAAGTTTGTTCAAGATGCACGTAATTGAGTATATGAAATAAATGATACTTCACCATACTTGATTCTAACTCTGCATGTAAAAAGTAGGCTTGAACTGGAAGACATAAGTGTTCAAATCTAAAATGTATTTAGGTACAGATCTATTAAGTGAGATATGAGCTATAGGATATGAACTATGGGAGCCAGTGTAAGGACTTCAGAACAAGGCTGATGCATTCTTCTTTCTTAGTTCTAGGGAGAACAGGGGAAGCATAGTTTTGGATTACCTGTAGTTCTCTGATGGACTTTTTAGGCAAACCCATGAAGACACTGTAACAGCAATCAATTCTACAAAAGATAAAAGCAAAAACGAGTTTTTCTGGGTCCTACTTGATCAGATCTAAGTCTATCGTGACAGCAACATTTCAGCCATATTCGGTGGTTTTTAGCTGTAGTAGCTGAAGCTGTGGGCTAATTCTGGATCTCTCCTCCTTTGGTGCAAAGCTTATTGCCTGAATAGTTTTCTTTATTAAGCTGGAGAATATTATGCCACATCCATAGTTATCTGGTAATATTGTTATGTAAAGCAATGTCTTTTTATTTATTTATTTTTGTTTTTTGTGTGTCCTGTTTTGTCAATATAGCTCTAGGAATAGATGTCCCACAGCTAGATGAAAGCCCAACAGCTTTGCTTTCAAAAGGTGACTATTATGACTGCCATGAAAAAGACAATAATAAAAAAATAAGGCTCCACTTCATACTTGTATATAAACCTTTATTGAAAGTTATTTAGAGATGGAAGATGGAAAGGGATAGGAGAAAGAAAGAGAGTGGACCTGAAAAAGGTCGAGCCCCCAGTGGGGACCACACAGTGCCAGAGGCCTAGGTCTGGCACGGCAGACAACAGGAATGAGACAGCACCCATTGAAGTACCCTATCACCTAGAGAATCTTTAGGGAGTGAGCAGACACAGGCACCTGTCACTGGTGGGGAGCATAAAAAGTGGAAGGAGGCAGGCCCTGCTCATACTTGTGGCCTAGGATGTTCACTAGGTGGGACAGGGGAGGCAAACGCCCACCCTGACAAGTAGACAGAGACAACTTTACATTCATCCAGTCACAGTCACACATCCCACCCTTACACCCATACGGACGTATGCAAGTGTCAAGTATGGCATGCCAGCCATACTTGGCTCAGGTACCAGACACCCCTCAGTGTCCCCTCCGACTGCAGGCATAGGCCATGTGCAGGGTCAAGGCAAACCCACACAACAAGGTGACATGCATATGGGCACTGCAATTGTATCCCACCTGCCATACAACCGCACCAGTCAGCCACCCTTAAACATCAGCTGAACTGAAACCTTTCCCTCCTAATTTAAACACCAGGACCATCTCTCTCATGGGATATGAAGAGTTTAGTCAACATACTGTAATCTTCAAAATGAACCAGATTCTGGAAGAGGATTCCTCCCTATCAAGAATTGACTTTCGTTCTTACTCTCCATTCAGTACTCGGTCATTCATACCCTCAGCCTCTCTTAACATCAGGGTGTAAGTTGTACAATGCCCACCAAGCTACAATTGGCTTACATCCAAATGATGTCTACACTTGGTTGAAAAGTGAGGGGTAAAAAGCCATAATTTTCAGATCATTTTCATCATCTATAACTGGACTGAAGTGGGACAAAATGGTTGGTCAATTTTTAACAACTTTTTCAGCACTAAATCAAGACTATGACGGATTGACCAGATTTGGCCTAAAAACCATTGTCTAAATGACGTCTGATGTTTGGGGGGTGGGTTCTCCCTCGCTACCCTGGCAGCTATTCGCTCAAAAAGTATGTACAAAACTAAGTTTAACCCTGTTCCATCAATTTGATTTTCAGAATGACAAATTATGTGTCTTACAATACCTGATACATTCTAATGATGAATTCTTCTTAACAAAGTTAACAGATTTTTTTTTTTTTTCTGGTCAAACAACATGTCTTATAATATCAGGAAGGTTGTACCATTCTTTAGATCTAAAAGTAGCATTAATTAAACTGGCAAAGGCTTAAGACTAGAGACAATAAATCTTGTTATTTTTCTACCATTAAGGACAGCTCAGTTTTTAAAATAGGACAGGTAATATAAAAGAATCTAAGATCTGTAAATAACCACATTTCATCCTGGATTACATTATTGAATTAATCATGTACAACCCCTGAGAGCACATGGCAGGGTCTTTTCTGGAACATCCATCTTAAATCCCAGGCAGCTTCTTTACCTCCCAGTGTGTATATTTTTGCTGCATACTGAGGCTCTTAGGGTTTTTCTACTTATTCCCAGGAGACAAGAGTCTATTTATATATGATCTTAAAACAGGATAGTCTAACGCACCTTACATCCAAACTCCACCCTTAAAGCAGAATCAGTTTTTGGTAGTTGACACACAACCAGTTGAAGTCCAATCTAATCTTTTAATCACTTCAGTTACTTCATGTCTCCGGGTAAGATGGGCCAAGCAATTGGTGGGGATGAAATATCTTCTGCAGAGATATGATACGATCCTGGAACACATAAGGAAAAACACACACAAACTAACAAGCTCACTTATACACACCGTGCCACTCCAACCCCACCCCCAGAGTGCTATGGCAAAGCCTCATGTATCTTTGGGTATTAACAGATCAGCGCTGAGCAGCAGCCACCCTGCTTTTAAGTCTTTTCTTGAGGTAGTGCTTCAGAAGCCTTCTGCAGTGAAGGATAAACGCACAGCAATCCCCCAGGCCCAGTGCCTCCTCAACCCTACTCAGTTCTGTCTTTGCTGTGCCCTCTTTCTCCTCCATTCCTCACTTATCCCCACTTTCCTTCAATTCCTCATTATTTCTATCCCACTTCTTTTCCTAAGCATTTCACGCTTTTTGGTACATTCTTTGTTCATACCTTTCCTTTGCTATTTTCGTGTCTCTTTATCCATTTTACCCTCCAGTTTTGCGTCTTTGATTCTTTTCTCTCATTTTCCAGTCTTTCACTCGACCTCAGTAATGAACAAGTCTTAAAGCCCATCACCAAAAAAAGGGACATGTTACATTAGAACTTTCTAAGCATGAACAAGGGCTTAATTATAAGACTCCTACCTCTCAACATAGTATTCTCTGCAACTTATAGATGCTTACTTTCTAGATTCACTGCCCTTCAAATTTTAAGTAAATAGCCCCTAAAGCTTAAATTGTAGGATCAGAATTTACTTTGTGATCTAATGTGAAATACCAAATAAAAACTGACCTTTCAGTGTATCTGATGCAGCAGTAAACCACTTTAAAATGGAAAAAAAAAAATTAGATAATTTTCCACTTTTATGATGTTTTTATCCATACTTGGTTTTATTCTGTCTTTACTTTCCTTTATTTTACTGTTTAATTAATGTAAAGCAGTTTGAATAGTCTTTGTACCCATCGTGCTATATAAATAAATTGCTAAGCCTTGTCTTGCCTTAAGAATATAAAATCATATAGAGGTGGTCACAGAATTTGAGACCATAATAAGGAGGCATATATATGTGAATATATTAATGCTGTTTGCATTACTCTAAACAGTTTTCACATAATAAAAGGAATCAGAGATACAAATAAATTAAACTACATCAATGTTTTTTTCTCCTTTATCATTTTTTTCAGCTTTTAGCTGAAGTGAATTGGTATATTTTTTCTGTATATAAAATATTGATTTATTCATTTATCTAAAGATATCTATCTTGTACTTTAAGTGAATGTTCGACTCATATTTTTTAACAAACTACTTTTTACTTTTTCACAGGTACAGTCCAGATCTGGTGTTCCCTGATGTCTTCAATTATATTGATTATTTACTAATATTCTCTAACAATATTTTGAATTTTTAATACAACACCTACATTTATAAAGAGACTGAATTACAGAATGTAATTGGGTAACATTTACAGCAAGGATTGCTAGTTTATTTATCTGGATTTGATTTAGGAGCATTAACATTAGCAGGGTAGATGTTAATGCACGCCACAAGTTGATTTTATTTGTAATAAGAATTTAACAGCAAATTTTTTCCTATTACAAATATGTGCTACTTCATGTTGATCTAACACATAAACCCACCCTGAAATATATTGAAGTTCAAGGAAGGCACTGTATTGTGAGGTTATTGGGAAAAAAAATATTTAATTCACACTTTATCTATCGCAAAAGAAAACAAAAATAATATTCATAATAAATAAATAAATAATTCTACAGTGATTCCCTGAAAGACTAACAGTAATTTTAACATCAACACAATACATACAAACAGCGACACAATCTATAAATATTTGCACAACCTATCTTAGAGAAACCCAAGAGATTCTATGTGATTTACTTGATATTAATCAGGAAAGCAAACTTGGATGAGATTATCTAACTTGCAATGGACAAAGCAAAAATAAAAATATAATACAGAGGCATTACTTGTCAAATTTAATTCTTATCAAAAACAAAAGACGTTGTTTTAAGTGACATGCAGAGATAAAAACATCTCCTTTTGCTATTCATGTTTGAAGAATGACAGATGAACTCTGGGACATACAGACATATGAGGAGAAGGATAAGTAGGTTGAATCCAAATTAAGCTGATCAGAGCTCACTGTGCGATAATCTAGTTATGTGCATAAAGGACTACCCCATGGCTATAAACACACCAAGTTATGACTCAATGTGTGTGTTGATTTGTGTGTGTGTGTGTGATCGCTTATATTTGTGCAAAAATGTTGGAAAACAGAGCATGTGCAAACTCTTTCCTATTCACTACTGTTTGTATCTGTTCATCCATTTGTAAATATATCCACAGACTGAGTCTCAAAAGTTGTTTAAGGAGGTAACAGGAGCCAAGGATTTGAGATCTGTGTTTTGTGCATTATTTACCCAGGCTAAGAGTATCTGACTTCCACAGACAGATATTTCATTGTAAGGTAAGGTTATGCCGAATAATTCATGCTTTCAAATCTCATAATGCTGTTATTGTCATTTTTGTTTTTACACTTGATCAGTATACCTCAGAAACTAAACAGATTGGTACTACAACAGATATTTGACCTGAACAGTAAAAGGCACAGCATAGTAAATAGCAATGCAGCAGCCAGTTTCTGTTGGCACGGCAGTTAGTCTGGAAGCACATAATTGCATGATTTCATTCAGAAACATGAAAGATATTTTGTCTTTCTTTACACCTTTCTTCTTTTGTGTTTTTGGTCTTAAAGAAAAAGAAAAAGAAAAGTTTATCTTTTTAAGACTACTATAAAGTAGGGTTGTCAAAAGTATCGAAACTCAAAAAAGTATCGATACTGAAATGTTGTATCCGGATACAATACTCATTTTTAAAAGTATCGATACAGTGCCGTCACCAGTGGCACCTAAGCAGTCATTCATCTAAAGTGCAGAATAGAGGACAATGCACTTTCAGAACACTGTGTGATTGAATAATTCTGTGCTCTTTTCAGTTTCAGACTTTTTTTTTGTAAGAGGTGCAGCTGCTAAGAATTATTTTTGTTTCTTAACCGGTTTGGCTAGTGTCATTGTTATGTGTGCAAAGCATAGCCAAGGAAGGAACACTTAATTTGAATTTTATAAGTTTTTTTATCAAGCTTGCTTAATATTATGCACAGCATACAACCGTTATTGTGTTTATTTATTGTATTTTATTTATTAATGAAAATATTTCTGTAGAATTTTGGAGTCTTTGTTTTTATCCTTGTGGTATCGAAAATGGTATCGAGTATCGAATATTTTCCTTAGTATCGGTATCGTGTTGAAAAGTTTAGTATCGTGACAACCCTACTATAAAGATGAAGTCTTTGTTTCCTCAGACAGTGATCAGTGAGGCTCCTGCCACAATCTGAGTCCATACTGACATCTGTGTACAATTTATTCACTTGGGGGAGTGGCAGCCTAGTGATTGGGGCATAGAGCTTGGAATCCTGAGGTTCCAGCCCCACTCCCACAGACTGCCACTCTGGGTCTCAAGACCCTTGACCCCGATCGCTCCCCCGGCGCTCAACGATACACCCAACTGCTCCCCAAGGGGGTGGGTTTCATACAGAGGTAAACTTCACCAATGTGGGAACGATAAAGTTCAATTATTATCATTATTATTAGTTTTGAACTTGAATTTGTGTTCAGAATTTGGCATGCATCAAGGGAACAACTTAAACTGGGTTGAGAACTGTTATTCTGTAACTAATGGGGAACCATCCTCTCATTGAGAAAGAAATGTGGTCAGAAAAAAATCCTAAATATATTTATGAAACAGGTTATTTTAAAAGCTTTTTTCCCCCATACTAATGGCATGGTTGTATTAAAAAAACCTGTGCCAGGAATTGGCACACTTAAATTGGGAAAGATTGGCTTAGGGAGCATTAGAAATAACTGTTGCACATTAATTGGCCAGCGCAGTGGAGAAGATCATTGCAATCTAAAAAAAAATGCACATGAAAACCTTTCTTGCATGATAAAATTACTTAAATAAACATTTTTTATTTGTTTATTATTTTACAAAGATATGCTTAAATAGCATAAGTAGATACATCTACTTGCTCCCTCAATAGACTATTAAGTCTTGCATTATATTTATGTCTCAAACTAAGTGTTGAACTAAGTGAACTGAATTGGCTCCTGGTAGCTTCTATGCACGGTTTGGTAGTCCTTGTTGAACCACACTAAACGTGGAACAGAGAAAGGCAATGTGAGAGATATCTTGGGATTTTGAAAATATAATGTATTAACATCAGATATGGGTATTTAGGTGCTGATGACAAAGATTGAGTCTATTAATCTAAAGAGCTTTTAGAAATAATTCCCTTAGAATATAGAAAAAAAAACATAATTATGAACAAGTATAACTCACCAGTTCTTTCGCATTTGAAGCCTGTATGAAGGTAGCACATGAAAGTATTTTGTTCCGTTTCACGGTCTACAAATTGAAGTCCTCTGATATAAAGAAAAGGTTACTAAAACATCTCAGAGCAGCCTTATAATCTATGACACCAGTGTGACTATCATCTTAGGACATGGTTCATTGAGAAAATGCACCCCGAGATTGACCAGAAAAATAGTGTGAATGATAACGATAATTATAATGTTACTGAAATCCTTCAAAACCAAGTTCACAGATGATGATTTTTCATATTCAGGATCACTTTAAACCGTATGTGTTACATAAAACCAGAGAAGAAAAATTAAAACACACAAATAAAACACGATAATATGCTATAGGTTGACTGCACTGTTTATTACATGTTACAGGCTGACAACATGTTGTTGAACTAGTGGAAACTGGCCGTTTCTCCTTCTTTTACCTCCGACACTAACTGGTAGCTCCTCCCTTTCCACTCTATGTAATGTAAAATGAGACCAGCTGGTTGGCTCAGATTTCTGATTTTATAACCTTAAGATCTTCTTCCAATAAATAATTTTGCTACCTTAACAGTCATCAAGATTATAAATATATTTTATTTTCTACTGTTTTTTCTAGTAGTTTATGGTTTATTCATGTAGTGCAATTAACATAGTAATATTAATAAATTATTAATTGCTTTAACGAAAAATTGGTTCAATAATTTTCAACTGGATAGAGTCTGGTTGGCTGAGGTTATTTCTTCTCAGTGATTAATTTATCTCTAAAGGTTATTGAACTACCATTATTTAGCTAGAGACAACTTCCTCTTTATGGTTTATGATTTATGAATAATAACTCCTATGGCATTAACAAATTAAGGTTATTTGTTTAGATTTACTGGTGGTATATAAGTTAATAATTTATAAATAATGAACCTAATTGTTAGAATAATTAGACTAATAGCTATTAATCTTAACAATTTTAAGCATTTTCCATTACTGTTTGCCTTTGATAAGGTTATTCCATTATTTATTATAATTTCCCATTATAATTATTAACTTTATTCATAAACAAAGGGATACAATTGCACAGCAGTTGAGTGGCCCAAAAGATTTGCCTTAGTTCTGTTTATCAGAAAAAGAAAGAAGATTTTTTTTAAACAAAAAAACACCGTACTTATGAAAAGGAGAAAAAAAATACCTGATCGCAAATACCAGTGTTTCACTGCCAAAATAACAAAGATCTTAAATGAAATAACAACCTACTCCAAGTCAAAACTAAGAAATAAGACACTAAGAAAAGCCAAACATTGCATCTTCATAGATCTTTGCATATTAACTAAGGTCACCTTGACACATTACTGTATTCATATAGAGTAAACTTCCTGACAAGACTTGGTGATGAGAACAGTTTTCTTTCAAGCATAATTGTCTTGTCTCCGAAAACACAAATACTGTATAAGGAGAACAAAGTCATCATTGTGAAGTTGACCTTTACAGAGTTGTTTAAGAAAAATCACAAGTGACAAAGAACCCATTTTCCTCGGAGCCAATAATTAAGCACAGTTTTGTTTCTCAAAATGAGAATCTCTGCTTTTTATGATAGCAAATTTGGTTTTCTGAATTCAATCTATGAAGTAAACCAGTAAAGGCAATGAAATTGATATATGCATATCAAGAAAATGCAGATTACTAAATGAGTGGCATTTAGTAAATGCAGATTCCACTGCTAAATAGGATCATCCTTATGATGTCCTGTGAAGTATGTGGAACAATGTGATAATTTTTGTGTGTGTGTGGTGGTGCTATTTGTAGACAAAAAAAAAGAAAACAACAACAAAAAAAGATATCCAATGCCAACTTTGACTTAAGGATAAGAGTTTGGATTGGGCGTGCAGGGTTGCAGCAGTTAGCATGCATGACCCATGTACGGAGGCCTTAGTCCATGATGTGGTTGACCTGGGTACGAAACTAACCTTTGGTCCTTTGCCCCATGTCTCTCCCCCTCTGTCATACCCCCTTTCCTGTCAACCTACTGACGAAAAAACGAGCCACTAGTGTCGCAAGAACTCAAAAAAAGAAAAAAGTTTGGATTAATAAGTTTATCCACTGTTGATTGATCTCATTGACTGACAAATTGATAGGAAGCCTTTTTCTTAACAACGTCAGTTTTCTCCTGTATCAAAGGAGTCTTTCTCTAACATGAAAAGCAATGTTTTTTATGCTGAATTTAAAAGAAAGATCTGCATAATCATATTTTAACTATTTATTATGCAAGTTGTATTCAATGCTGACTTACTAACGAAAGAAGTGTATTATTAACTAAGGCATATTTATAAAACAGAACAGAACAGGTACTCATAAGGTCAAAAGATATATAGAACAAGAGGGCTAGAATAAAATATTTAAAACATTTATAAACCCCCCATCAAGAGAGATTTAAACCTTTTAGACATGATCTACTTTTAAATCTAACTTGCCACTTGGTATCTAGAGGATAGTAACTGTAATATGGCTTTCTGTCTTCACGACAATCCAAAATTAGTGGTGGGAGCAACACTTTGGGAAGTTAGCTGTGCTTCTAACGAGGTGCTTATGGTTACTCTTAGAGAAATGTAAAAACATGGTGCCATGAAATCATTGACTCACAAAAGCCGTTAAAAATCAACTCCACCATGTAGCATGGCTATTTGGGGGATAACTTAAAGGCCTTGACAAGGGTTTATATTTACAAGCAGAACCACAATAAATGCATTCTGTATCCTTCTTGCCAATAAAGTAAAATAATTCTGCACCAAAGTCTGTTTGGAATGCTTCACATATCTGTTGGGAGTTGCTTTCCGGAATGATTATTTCTTTTACAACTATTATGGTCTGGCTCCACCTAAAGATAAATAGCAGCACATTGTATTGGTTTGGCGTTGAGACTACAACACTGTAAGAATGCCTTTCTAGCTGGACATTATCAGTTAATAGGATAAACAAATTTTAACCTAAGAAACAATTATTCAACAATTTATTGTAAGTCATGTATTTGTTTGGATCCCAAATGTGCCTCACAGTCAAAAAGCTGGTTTTTAGCATGAAAAATAAATGTAACCTTTTAAAAGGCTAAGGTTTAGCATCTCTCCATATTCAGAAAGCTTAAGAGATTTTACCAAATATTTCTAATAAATAATATAAGTCCAGCTCACCGTAACTGAGATTTTTCTTGAGTCCTTTATGGTCACATACAGCTATTTAAAGCTACATAAAACAATTCATCTAGGATTGCAGATCAATTTACCACTTTACTCCAGATGATTTTATACACTTAGGTGTATTTTGCAGGACTGATAAATTTAGGTTATTCTGAATTTTACCTTAATAAAGTGGTGTTTTAAATGGTGCAATGAATAAAAAAATTATTGAACTGATGGCACATGACAGTTTAGAAAAAAAACAGTCTCATAGATGAAAAGAATATGTGCATGTTTAAAGCTGATAAGCAAAAAACTAGAGCCAGTTAAGAACTTGATGGCCTGGATAAAGCAACATATTTCAAGCCTCTATAAACTGCAGTCGAACTGATGATGTGTCAGAATGGCCTTTCAGTTTGTTTATCTGCAAGGGTTTCTTTCTTTCCTCTCTTCCCCCATCTTTGTCTCCCTGTCTCCATAGCTGTCTGTCTTCCTCACCCATCTGAAAATTGAAGGCTGCAGAAAGAACAGCCCACAAACAGCTTTACAAAAACAGCAGAATGACAATGGGGGCTGTTAAAGCCACTTGGCCTTCCTAATGCTCAACCTATCGACATTATTGATCTCCTTTTCTGTTAGCAACTCTCATAGCCGTCCAGAAGGGAGACTATTCACATTGCCCCATGCTGATGGTCACCAAAGTCAGTATGAATGGATAAAACACAATTTCTGCAGCACACATACACACAACATCTTTCACAGTATCAATGACTGAAATAGCTTTATACTCAAAAGCGGTTACAACCAAAGTCCAAACTTCAAACTCTAGCTTTCTCACAGCACAACACATATCTTGTTCTTTTAACTGTCTTCTTTGCCTCTTTCCTTTATTACTTATTTTCTCATGGCAGCCTGAGGCTCTGACCTTGTTTAATGTCCTCCACCTGACTGGCCACTGAAGCAATTCTTCCCACTTAATGAGAGAATGTCACTTGTTAGCCTGTGCCATTAGCCCCAGCTTCAGTCCCTAAATCTACCTGTCATATCTTGCAGCCATGTACAAACTATAGTGTTAAACTGACCATTGAGAGGAAAAACAAAACTAAATATGGTGCAACGAAGTAGCAACCAGTTGAATCCACACATGCCATTTTCAAATATGGTCTTTATTTTTATCTGAAGCTTAAGGAAAGCAGAATGGCATTTATGGGATGGAGCGATTATCAGGACTAAAAGGATAAAAGGAGAAACCATACATTTAATCAGATAAAGAAGAGAAAAGAAATCCATGTTGTTAGTTAATAGAAAAGGGCTTTTTAAGATTTTATATATAATAACCCTGTCAAAGAGCAGAACAATGATGAAACCTTTTACTATAATAGTCATTCAATCAGTTAAAGAGAGGGCCACAATAAAGGGGCTAACACCTTCCTTTTATCACATTAAATGATTCATTTTCAGATGTCACACCTTTTCTATTAAGAATAGAACTGAATAGAAATACCTTTACTGCCCCGGAGTTGGGAAATTCAGGTGTGATGGCGACAAAACAAATAGAAAGGATAAAGCTTACAGATAAACACAAGATTAAATTATATATAAAACAAAAAATAGAGGGTAAAATTTTAATCAGCTTAAAGAGAAAAAACAAGCCCATATTAAAAAATGAGAAAGCTGGATAAATGAAAATGTTTAAGTTAAAAATGAAAGGAAAAACAGCAGACAGCTTACAGCAAGATAGAAAAACACAGCTCAGAGTCTGACTTGTGGTATTTATAGTGTATTTTTGTTTTTGTTTTTTTCTGAGGTTTGGCTCATTTTCCATCAGTCCTGTAGTAAATTGGCCCAACATCAATCTAATGTGATGTAGATAAAATGCATGTTTCAATGGGTAATGACACATACAGATGAGGAATTTTAATTATTGGCTGTTTGGATATACTCTCTCTTTGAGGTTCTGCTCTAATTTCACAAATTGATTAAAAAAGATGAAAAGCAGCTGGACATGATGTTAAAAGTACTTCAAACTGCTGTTTTTCTTGTATTCTTCTGAATCCTGCAATTTCCTGAGATACTCGTAGAAGCTATTTCATTTAGTTTGTTGCTCCATCTTGAGTAGTAGTTAAAAGAGAGTCTTAGAAGCCTCAGTGACATCCAAAAACAGGAATGTGCAGAGAATGCATTAACAATGACCTTACTTTCCTAAATAATTATGTTTGTCCAAATCTCAATTTGAACCCTCTTGGTGGCAAATTTATCATATCTTTAGATTTGCATCTTTTTTTAATCAGTTAAAAGCTGCTGTTATTTTGCACATATCTGATGTTGCTGCTATTTTCAAATATTCATTTCTGTAAACATGTCCATAGCTGTATATTGGCTTTTTATTCTCTAATTGCACAGTATTTATATTGTTAAAACACTTTACAGTACAGTATTTTATTTGTTTATTTTTTAACTCTTTACTATGTTCTTCTTGTACACTTTTCTAAAGGTCCACATTTGTGTGACCATTTTTTTTTCTATAATCTGTTTGCTGCTGTAAACACCAGAATTTCCCCGTTGTGGGACAATAAAAGGATTTTCTATTCTATTCTATTATATTAGGTAGTAAAACTATTTCAAATAGTTGTTGTTCATATGTCAATCACTGAAAAAGGAAATCATACCACAGATTTTAAAATACCTTAATATTATTTTTTATATTAGGGCACAGTAGTAAAAATAAACTGATGAATTAACACAAATAAATACACTTAGATGATCTTAGGTGGTTAGATAATGGGAAATTCCAACATAATTTTAACTATATTTTCATTTGGCATTTTCCTCTATTACCAAAACAACTTCAAATAACTGAGCGAATAAAACTCTTGCTAAAGACAATTTCTAACTTGCAAACATTCTAAAGGTACTCTCTCTGTCCTTCAAGTTAGACTATGTCTCCCCTGAAAGCAGAGAGACACTGCTTTAGTTATGTGTTAAAGCACTGACTCTTCTAGGAAACTCTCCATGACAAACACCTCACACATCATTCAGTTGGCTTTTATCTTTCCAGGGTAAGAAGCACAGACAAAGGAGTCTTTTTAAACTCAACTTCTCCTGTCTGTAAAAGAAAAAGAAATTGCTCTGATGACCATTTATTGACCTGTCCAAATGGAAGCATTGTTCAGAGGGAAAACTAAGAAGTGACTGGGGTTGCTGTGGTCAATGAAGTATAGATGAAAAAGAATTCTAAGATGTATTTGACAGTTTCTTTATTATTTAACTGCATATTTAATAGGTTCTATCCATTAGTGCATCTGATCTTTTTTAATCTATTCATGTGAATTAAACATGATTGATCAATCAGGTTCTGGAAAAAAATATTTTGAAGAAACATGAAATTTTATTTTGGATGAACATCTGTAGCTATGATTGTAGGATGTTTGGTTTTGTGTTTACATCAGTTTACAACAGTTTCCATATGATTATGTAACATGCATACAAAAAAAAAAACTGGAATGAATGGGATTTACTGAAAAAAAAAAAAGGTTGTAAAGGGCAGCAAATTGTTTTAAAGTCAAAGTTTTTCAGTTTCTCTTTCAAACATAAGTAAAACTAAAAATCATCTGTAATTTGAGACAAGCACTTTTACAGGCTCTCTAATGTCTAAAAAATCGAAACCACATGGAAATATACCACTTATATCAGAGTTTTCCTATTATAAAATGACTTAATCATAATTTACATATTTATGTTTTATCTCAGTTAAATATAATTTAGTTCAAAAATGCTTTAATTATCCCAAAATTGGGAAATTTCATTTTTGGTACAGCCTGTCCAATACATGTAAAGGACACTGTGCCTGAGGCCTCGCTGAAGTCAAAATCAATGCCCTTTGGTAAAGACTAAAGTTGGACAAATATAAAAATAATAATAATAATGGTGGATTCCTGTTCAATCCATTATGAGAAAATGGAAAGAGTAGGGTACAAGTACAGACATAACTAGACATAAGCAACCACCTAAGCTAGCAAGCCCATTACACTTCTGGAGGAACTGCGAATATCCACAAGTCAGGTGGATTTTTTTACACACGGAAACTATTATTTGAACACTGCAAAACTCCAACCTGAAAATGAGAGCAGTTTTGAAAAAAATTTAAAATAAATGTGTTATGTCCAAATCAAATGTGTGCTGTGTGGCAGATAATATAACCATGCACATGTAATCTGATAACAATATTCCCATGCGGAAACAAGGTGGTGCAATAATATATATAACTTAACATACAACAGGAGAAAGTACAGCGGAAAGGTTCAGATAAAGAAAAGCTGATATCTTAGAGTGGGTCTGCTGAACCCTGAGCTCAGCTTAAAATACTATGTCAAGTATGGCAAAAGCATTATGTTGCAAAGAACTGGAAAATGTGTCCCTTGATGTGCAAAGCTGGTTGACATATACTAACAACTTCCGTCAGACTGGGTGATTAATCAATTAAAAACAATTTAAAAAAATTTTCTGTTCATGAAGTTATATTTTCTGCACCAGTTCACTCCTTGGGTTCTCATAGATCATAGTGACAACATTTTATCACTTTTTGTTCTTTGTACAAATAACTGATAAATGCTGTGTAATGCTAGCTGCCAACATTTAGGGCCGGATCTATCAAAGGTTTGCGCGTATAAAAACGTGAGCTATTTCACTGCGCACGCTAAAAAATGTACAAACTAAACTATCAACAGCGTGCTAAAATGATTTGGTCTTTAAAACGTGCTAAATAGCGCCTCTTATCCATTTAGTACTTTTTCTGCAATGAATATGCAATATGGGGCGTTTACACGCAAAAGTGCGTCTTGTGGGAGGAGAACATGTAAATATATTAATTTAGCTTTTCAAAGTGATTTATCAAACCTGAAAGCAATTTTGCTAACGGTATCTGACTCTATATTTAACACGTTTCAAAAGAAGGTGCAAATGGTCTGTATGCGTAATTGCGCACACATGGCAGCGGTTATTGTCGCAAGAAGGAGACATCGAAATGAAGCAAGGAGACACAGAGAACGCATTTCTTCACTCCGTGTGAATATTTTTGGAATGAACGAGGAAACGATCATCAAAACAAATCACTTTTTTGCATCTGGGATTTCCCAATCTCGTTTTTCAGAAATGCTGTCCGACGTTCTAAATGCCATGTCGCCCTGACGCCCTAACGGAGAACCCCGACCACCCCTTGCGCCTGTGGAGCAACATGCCAATGCTGCGGGGATGCGTAAGCGCCTTTGGTATGTGCATTTTTCTACAGGCCAATACAAAACACCTGTTTTTTTTTTTTGTTTTTTTTTTTGGAGGGGGTGGGGGATGTCACTGTAAGATTTCTTAATGCACTAGTTTGCACAAACTACAAACTACTTTGCCGCAAACCACAAAACGCGCAAAACCATCATTTAAATAGGGCGTCTCCAACAGTTTTGCATCTGCCACCAGTTACGCAATCGCTCTTGTTAAATCACCCGCAAACCATGGTTCAGCCCCTCGCGCAAAATTCCAGTTTGCGAGCGCAAATTACTGCACGCAAAACTGGATCTTGATAAATCCGGCCCTTAGTGTGTTGTATTTTAATTTTTTTGTCGTGAAGTGTGATTGTTTTACAAGCCTGTCTTACAGTTTGAATCACATAATTAATGCAATTCATCTTTTTTATTATAAAACATAAATGTGAAAAAATATATAGATTAGTAGGTAAAAAAATAAAAAATTGATTCATAAACAATAGCCCCCCCACCCTACAATGTATTCCTACAAAGTTGAATAATATGGCACAATTTTAAATTGCTATTTGTAAATCATTTGAAAACCACAAACAATTATCCTCTCACTTCACATGGTCTACTTTCTGTCGCTCTATTAAATAAAAGTCTAATAAAAATACATTGAAAGATGACAAAACTCATAACAAGTCCCAGGCCTTAGAATATTCTTGCTAATTAAAGGGACACTATGCAACATTTTTCAGTTAATTAATGTGTTCCATAACGTTATGGATGACTAAATGAGTCATTTCAGGTTGAACAAAGGTATTCTCGGCCGCCCTGGTGGTCTGTGGGGGAAATACTGCACTTGCAACTGCAGGAGCACCGACCCGCACCCACAGGCTCAGAAGTCTCGTGAGAGTCAGTCTTGCTTTACGGCGAGAACTGCTACACGCCCCCAGTTAAAAGCATTCTCGTTGCTAGCACAGTGGCAATCTTTGTGCAGTTATGCTACGTTCACGCAGCAAAAGCAGCAAAATCGCGTCTGCTGCTTCATTTTTGCTGCTTGTACCAGTTAGTTCTGACGCGTGGCTGAAGCAGCTTTGCTGCTCTGGTGCAAAAGTGTGTCTGAGGCGCGTTGGGCGGAGCTTCACTATCCTTTCTCTGCCTTGCAGCTATATTTGCTGTGATCAGTGGGAATAAAGTAGTTTTAATATGTGTTTAAGTGAGAAAATACACCTGAAAACGTAATCAGTGCAGTCAGTTCATTCAGATTATTATCCTGCCTTCAATATTTTTTCTGTCGGAGCCGCTCAGACCCCCACATACCAGCGGTGCGCCGACAGTATGGATCCCTTCATCAGCAGCGGTTCACCGCGGCAGCTGGTAGGTGTTTTTCATCTAAATAATCCAAACTGCATATTCTGCCGGCAGATTTCTGCATTTTCAGTTAATTTAGGCGTCAATAAACTGTTTAAGAGGAGTGATCATCAGCGCTGTGTCTCTCTCCCTGCGTTAAACGCACCCGATGCGCTGCTTCAGCTGCTCAGACGTGCTGCGCCTGGTGCGTGGGACCTTTTGCAACGCCTTGACGCGCGTCAACCATTGACTTTGCATGTAAACTCGCTGCTTCTGTCGCGCCAGCTACGTCCAGTGTGAACGCAGCATTAGTCATTCGCTGCTAAGCTCAAAACAACCGCGCCTGGCTTGATGGAGAAACCAGGAGAACAGCTGAGCATATTTACGACAGTGCACTTTTACTTTCGCCCTCTGGAGGGAGCCTCACTGGAAAATCAACACCGGTTGCATAGTGTACCTTTAACTTACCGTCTGTGGCAGAAAATTGCATATTTTCCAAATTAAAAATCACTCCAACAAGCAGACTGTTATTTAGGTGAATCACCCTGATTAAGAATAAATCGCTTAGACAATCTGTAGAAAGGCGGTAACTCAAACTTTGTGCTCACAAGTGATACCAGGCCAGCAATTCAAAAACCTATTTTGTCCATTACAGTGCCTTTTCGTTATTCAGCTGTTCCTTTTAGTCTATAAACCTCTTTTAAACTTTGATTTTCCAACAAATAAAAACATTGCACAAATAGAAAAAAGGACCCAAAAATACCAAAACAGAGAATGTGTCAAAAGGAAGAGCACCTTGTTTACAACGGCCTGAGCATAAATATCAAGCGATTTAAAAAAATAAGCTAAAAGTAAAAACGGAATGAAAAAAAAAAAAAAAAAACTAAAGAACCCAGTGATTATCTGGAGGTATCATTTATTGAATTACTCTGTGAATTTGTATTTCTTGTCTCTCCAGTTCAATGCTGAAAAATGGCTCAGTCCCATGAGAGGTGACCTGCATTTGTAGTGCATTCCCCCTTTAACCTAGCTGTAAGCCACTCTCACCTAACAGATCTGTGCCAGGATTTGTGGGGTTGTAGGTGTGTAGTTGTGTGTGTTTATGGCTGTTTGTGTCCTGGTTTGTATGTTAGTGTGTGTCGGTATGAATCTTTGTAAATCTGTGTCATATGACTTGTACACACGCAGGGTTGTTCATTATCTCAAAACAACAAGAAAGGTATGTTTCTAAACTCTGCCAAATGCCTAAAGTCATTCTAATCATGGTTTACATTATCTTAAGATGCTTCTATTTCACTTTTTGATTTTGAAGAGAAACAGTTCCTTTATTTATAAACATAAATAAAGGAACTTCTGCACTAGTGCATTTGGGAGTAAAAACAACGATTAATGTAAAATCAAGCAGCCTATCATTGTCTATCAAAAGATTGATAAGATGCTTTTTTAAAACTTGCTCCTTAATTTATTGTGTATATAATAATTTAAACAAGAACTGACTCTTAAATGTTTGTTTAGTAACAAATTATGAAATGTCCTTAGTATTTAGCAGCCTAAACATTAGGTACAGAATCTTAGAATCATAAATGACTTAAATTATAACTAATATGAAAACATCGATATAAATGTTGAAAAAGATAACCAAACCACCTACCTGAATTAAAGGGACAAATCTTCTAAAAAAAAATTCACCAACTTAAATTACTAAATATTTCCTGTAGAGACAATAAACTCATTAAAAAAATCTACAAAAATATTTCAAATACTTATTGCATGCAAATAAAAAAACAACACATAAGAGCTTCAAAACAAAGCAAACAAGATGAGTATAAAAAACAGCTTAAAATAATAGCTTAGGGACATGGTATGATATAAAACAGACAAACTTGGATTTATGAGAATGGATCAAATTTACATAATCATAAATTCTAAACAGCTTCATTGCATAAGGGCTCCCAGATTTCATGAATATACAAACGAAAGCAAAACATTTCATCTTAATAATCACCCTAAGCATCTATTCAGATAATATCCCCAGATGTGGTTGCTTGTTGTCGTAGCCAAGTAAGTGTGAATGTAGTTATCTATTCAAGTACTTAGGATGGCTAAAGAGGATGTTCCTCAGGGCCAAAAGCCCTTAATTTTATACAAATACCATGATAAGGCGACTTAGGATAAGCAACACTCTTTCAGTCCTAATGCAAGTGAATGTATGCTAATAAAACTTTATTTATTTACCTGCCCTTGACAGATGTGTTCTCTTTCCATGACTGAGCCATAGTTGACCAGAGTGAAACTACTGAACTTTGCAGATGAAAACAATGTTATTGGCTGGATCCAGTACCATGACAAGTCTGCAGGCTCTAAACCTCTTTCATTTCAACTCAAAGCTCCAAACCTACACATATCAGATCTACCATATATTCATTAATTAAATATTAATCCTGTGAAATATTTCAAGAAAAGGTTTTACAAAATAATTAAAACCCTGTGTATCAACAGGGTGTGCTTTTTGTAACAGTTTTGTAACATCAATTAGAAAATATATTCTAATAAGGCTAGTTGTTAGGGTTTGGTATTTATCATACTTGTCATTGAGCCCAAGAATTTTTGTTTCTTTATTTTATTGATTCTTTTTTTGGTTCAGAATTTGCTTTCATTAGCTGTAAACATAATATCATTGCATTTGAAACAAATAAAGGCTTAAAGCATCAGTCTGTGTAAATGTTAGATAATTAACAGCTTGTTTAACAGGGCGGATCGAGTTTCTCAAAAATCAAAAACAAAAAAAAACACAATCTTTATGTTCAAATTTGTAAAATATGTCTGTATGTGGACCAAGACAGTAATGCCATAGATGGGTTCAAAAAAAAAAAAAAAAAAAAAAGAAAAGAAAAACAAAAGAAAAAAAAAGGCAAATACAAAAATAGTTGGGAGCAGGGCATGAGCTTCAGTAGATTTTGGATCAGTGGTAAGTGCATGACTTCTTCATGTTTAAGATTTTAGGTCAACTTAGATTTCTTACAGTCAATTAAAAATAACATCACTTGGCAGTTTGTTGATGTCACCTTCTGCTAACATTCCAATTAAATTTACATGAGTTAAGAATCATTCCCTTCACGCGATATACGCCTGTCAGGGTTGTGTACCTTCTTATTCTCCTCAAATATCATCACACCAACAACTGCAAAAGGAGAGACATGTTTTATTTGAAGGTAAATGTTTTGGTAGTTAGCGCTGACTGAACATTTCGAATTATTAAAGTATTATGCATGAATTATTTCAGACTCATTCATTTTCACAGTAAATGAAATATCAAGTATTTTACAACAGGGTTAGTGTTTCATCTCTCTGTGCAGATTTCAAACACATACATAACATTTTGTTTTGTAAATATCAGTTACATTTTATAACATCAACATCAGCTTAGAATTGTTTGGTTTTTGGAAGAAGAGATCAAAATGTAAATTATTCATATTTCTTTCCAACCTTATTGTCTTATAGAAAGATTTTAAGAAGAAAAAGTTCATAGTGTTAACAATTTTTTAATCAAATGATAACAGAGTTAGCTTTTTTTCAACATGTGTGTTGTTCATTTTACAAGACAGGATTTAGTACCTAGAGGCTTGATAGATTTCAAGATAGGATGTAGAAAATTGTGCAGGATTAGTGGCAGATAAGAGCTCACACCATGTTGCCTCAATGTCTGTCATTATTAGAATCCGGCTATCAACAAACCAGTAGGACTGTAACAGAAAATATGGCATAAATACACATAATTGTTGGTACTACCCATTTAATGAAACACAAAACCTACAATGGCAGCAGAATTAACTTGAAACTGTCAAAAGTAAAGAAATAAATTCTATTAAAAATGAAAAAAATGAAAGTGAGACATTGCTTTTCAACCATGGTTCAACAGAATTATTTGAAGGAGCTGAAACATGCCTTCTGTCAAAGTCACCCTTCAAACTTGAGACAGCTGGAGCAGTTTGCTCATAGGGAGTGGGCCAAAATACCTGCTGAGAGGAGCAGAAGTCTCACTGACAGTTACAGGAATCCTGTGCTTGCACTGATTGCCTCAAATGTTGTGCAACAAAACATTAAGCGAGAGGGTCCCATCATTTTTGTCCCAGCCTATAATATGACTTTACTTTCCAAAATCATTCTGTTAAGGCATGGTTAAAAATCATTGTCTGAGTGTAAAATTTGTTAATTTTCATATATATTTTATCATTATTTTTTGATTAGATTCATTTTTTCCCTTTGTTTCTTTCTTTAAACAAGGGTTACATAAAAATCGGTACATGTATATAATCATACAGCATCTAGAATGCCCTACTTTTAAGAAAACAATGGCTGTGACAACCAAAATCCTATAATTGAAAGAGGACCAATGGAAAAACAGAAACATCTTTAGTTTTTAGCCTTTTATTGATAATTGTTAGCAATAACTGGCCTGTCTTTTAAACTCTGAGAAGCACTGTAAGTTTTTTAGATTACCATGTAACACACCATACCATGTAATACAACGTACCATGCGGCAAAGTATTTTGTCCCAAGCGATAATTCAATTTCTAAGGGTAAAAAAGCTATCCACACTAGCATGTTCATATGTGAAAAACATTCCCCTTGTATTTAAAAACTGCTGGTTGAACCACTAGCATCAGAACCTGTTAACACCGCATTTCCAATAAGCGAGAAATGGGCTCTGTGCACAACTCCACAACATCCTGAACTCAAAGCAGCTCTTTTGTTTGCCAATGTCTTTATGGTTAATAAGCTCATGCATACCTGGATTAATCCGTTTAAGATGCACAACTGCAGCACATTGGCAATCTTAAAGGTATAGTGGAGGATGTTCTTTTTCCAGGTGAATCATTATAATAAGTGGTCCTCCTAATTGTCAATCATTCTGGTGATATATTTATGTAAGGCTGTTCTACATGCTCGTCCCCATTGGGCTGGTGCATGCTCTCACATGTGTTTAATAGGTGTTCCCTAAGTATGACGTACACGGGCCTAATTGATACTGCTAACACTGCATGAAAAGTGGGATTTTCGTCAATATGCGGCACTGTAGATTGTCGTGGAACTTCAGGTTAGCGGCAGTTTACGACAATTTGCAGGCTTCGCCGAAAACTCCCGTAAATTGTCAGAAATTGACGTGGACTCTCTTAGGCAGTGTTCCCCCCATGCCTCCCCCCATGGAATTCTAGGGGAGGCTTTAACATGTAAATGAACATGCTGTGAGCTATACAAATGCAAATCAGAGTTGCAGGGGGAGTTTTGCCCCAAGTGACATTTTTCTAAAAGGTAAGAATACAAAGAGATCAGGCTCAGTATAGCCTCTTACATTTTAGCTTGAATTGATTTATTTAATTAAAGTATAGAGACCAAAACAGATCTTTAGCTGACAGAGCAATACATTTAGAGCAGTAATTATAAAAAAAAAAAATTGCATTTAAGATAAAAAATAAAATGTTGTCTGTCAATATGCTCAATTCACAATTACTTAAGTGGAAAAGTTTCAAGAAATGAGTCTGAGATGATTCACTTTATAACATGGCGCATTATCCTGTTGGAAGTAGCCATCAGAAGATTGGTACACTGTGGTCATAAGGTCCGGCCAGGTCAAGATCCGCAATTGCAATCGCACCAAACAGGAAAAAGAACATCAACAAATTCCGGTTCGTCAAATTAAAATATAGCAGCAACAGATCGGTGACTAGAAATTATAGCACAATTCTTATATATACAAAAAAAAAAAACTAACACCGTTTATTTAAATGATTGGATCCAAACTATTGGTTATTCACCAACGAGGAAGCAGATTTCTCATCTCCATCAAAATATTTATTTTATACCGAGGGACTTAAACTTTAATCAAATCCATTCAAAAGAAACTTCTTATTACAGGAATGAAAAGAGATGTTTGGGAGAAGAGAACATTCAAGTTCATTCAAAAAAAGCAGTTTTGAATTATCCTTATCCCCGTTACAAAAATCTACAAAAATATATATATATATTTGGGCAGAAACTGAACATACGCTGGATGATGGTGGGATTTTTTTAATATGTCATATTAAATTAAGCGCTCACAGGGTTCATACAGGAATGAGTGACTCTAATTTAATGCTATTTGAAATGATTTTAATGCCATCAACAAGAACCATGTACACAAGTTATTAGTGTACATGAAATATGAAGGAGCTGTAAGCACAGTTCCATGACTCCTGTATGTATGTAAACACACACACACACACATATACGTATATATATATCCTTTAGCTTTTTCTCCGCCTGGAGCGATATAATATATCTGACGAAATTGTTTTTATAAGCATTTTTTATTAAAGAATTATAAATACTTCGATAAACATATTTAAATAATTTTAGTGCCAATTAAGGCCTTGATTTAAATAAAAAAAAAAGAATGATTTTTTAATTATTTTTATTGATCCGCGGACACCCTGGTTCATCTCGCGCATGCTCTGTACGATCTCCAAGAAACTCAGAGCGGCGCGGCTGGATCCACAGTGGAGGATGTATGCTTTGCTTTGTGCAGGCGGTCTGGAGCGGAGAATGGGGGATTTCTGGGTAAAACTCCTCTTGGACGCGATGGCGACTCTGCATCGAACAAGACGAACTCAAAGAAGAGATGCTAGCGGTAAATATATGTTCGATTACTGCCTGCTAAGCTAAAAGCAGCCTAGCCTAAGCTACGGCTAATAGCGGCTAATAGTAGCCTTGCAAGAACAAGCTTTATTAAAGTGTATTTTTTGTGATTTACAGGAAGCAGTACGCCGTCTTCACAACTCGGAGACTAATTGCAGGCGCTATGAACCGGAGCAAGGGTAAGATTTAAAGAATATGCTTTCATTCTGCGGTAAAAGGAAATGGATACCGATCATAGCTGTACATTTTGTTTTCACAGACCTCCTATTTGCTCGGAGTCATATCAGCAAGTCCAGCACGATGTTGATAAAGACCACATTGTGTGTAAGTGACTTGTTTTAATGTTTTCTCCTTCCTTGTTACTGTGACTTGCGTTTGATTTTTTATTCATACCACTCTCATTTAATTGTTTTCCAGCTGCCTGTAAGACGTATTTTGAGACGGTACGCTGGAGCTTCAGATATACGCAGCCAGCCAACACGCTGCGTGCTGAGGCAATCTGCTCGGAGTCGAGCCAGAAGAAAGGGGGTAAGACTTTATTTGGTGACTATTTTTCAGGTGCATTAATAGATGTGTTGTGTCCATACGCAGTGCGCTGATTCATTGTTTTTTTTTTTTCAGCTGCTGAAAGCGAGGCAGAGTGTGCTAGCAGATGAGGAAGTGGAACTCTGGAAGTCCGCCTTCCTCGGCGGTGTCTCTGGATGGATTGTACGGTCGCCGCCATTTCGTAGGCTGGATCTCACTGAACTATGTGTTAAGCTGCAGTCCTGGTTAGAAGCGATGCCGAAGTACAGGGCCACGCACAGTAGGCGTCTGCACATCGGACCTGCCTCGGAGGGAATGCTGCCAGTTACCTCCAACCCCGAGGAAGCAAACGGACCGTTCACGGACTTTTAATTTTTAGAAACGCATGTGTTTGGATACGCGTTGTATATAGTTGTGTGTGTTTTAATAAAGCTCTTTCTTTGCATAAACAGCTTCCTGGCAAATGTTCATTTCCTGTATAAATTCATTCATGTGCTTGATGGTAGCATAATAATTGTGTAGTAGTGTAAGATAACATAAATACACACCATATGAATGAATAAATATATGAATGAATAAATATATGAATGAATAAATATATATATATATATATATATATATATATATATGAATAAATATACACTATATTGCCAAAAGTATTTGCTCACCTGCCTTGACTCACATATGAGCTTAAGTGACATCCCGTTCCTAATCCATAGGGTTCAATATGACATCGGTCCACCCTTTGCAGCTAGAACAGCTTCAACTCTTCTGGGAAGGCTGTCCACAAGGTTTAGGAGTGTGTTTATGGGAATTTTTGACCATTCTTCCAGAAGCGCATTTGTGAGGTCGCACACTGATGTTGGACGAGAAGGCCTGGCTCTCAGTCTCCGCTCTAATTCATCCCAAAGGTGTTCTATCGGGTTGAGGTCAGGACTCTGTGCAGGCCAGTCAAGTTCATCCACACCAGACTCTGTCATCCATGTCTTTATGGACCTTGCTTTGTGCACTGGTGCACAGTCATGTTGGAAGAGGAAGGGGCCAGCTCCAAACTGTTCCCACAAAGTTGGGAGCATGGAATTGTCCAAAATGTCTTGGTATGCTGAAGCATTCAGAGTTCGTTTCACTGGAACTAAGGGGCCAAGCCCAGCTCCTGAAAAACAACCCCACACCATAATCCCCCCTCCACCAAACTTTACACTTGGCACAATGCAGTCAGACAAGTACCGTTCTCCTGGCAACCGCCAAACCCAGACCCGTCCATCAGATTGCCAGATGGAGAAGCGCGATTCGTCACTCCAGAGAACGCGTCTCCACTGCTCTAGAGTCCAGTGGCGGCGTGCTTTACACCACCGCATCCGACGCTTTGCATTGCACTTGGTGATGTATGGCTTGGATGCAGCTGCTCGACCATGGAAACCCATTCCATGAAGCTCTCTGCGCACTGTTCTTGAGCTAATCTGAAGGCCACATGAAGTTTGGAGGTCTGTAGTGATTGACTCTGCAGAAAGTTGGCGACCTCTTCGCACTATGCGCGTCAGCATCCGCTGACCCCGCTCCGTCAGTTTACGTGGCCTACCACTTCGTGGCTGAGTTGCTGTCGTTCCCAAACACTTCCATTTTCTTATATTACAGCTGACAGTTGACTGTGGAATATTTAGGAGCGAGGAAATTTCACGACTGGATTTGTTGCACAGGTGGCATCCTATCACAGTTCCACGCTGGAATTCACTGAGCTCCTGAGAGCGACCCATTCTTTCACAAATGTTTGTAAAAACAGTCTGCATGCCTAGGTGCTTGAATTTATACACCTGTGGCCATGGAAGTGATTGGAACACCTGATTCCAATAATTTGGATGGGTGAGCAAATACTTTTGGCAATATAGTGTATATATGTAAATTTATATGTAAATATATATATATATATATATATGCCAACCAATCACGAGCGACTTTACTTGTTTAAAAAGAAGTGGTTCCGTCCAATACTCAGTAAGAAAATTAAAGCCTGGCGTGGCCACGTGTGGTTTTGCTGCCAATCACGAGCGATTTCATTTGTTTGAGAATAGTGGTTTCAGCCAATACTGAGTAGGTTATTCAAGCCAGACCTGGCCAGCCACGCGGGTTTGCTGCATTCATATGCTAATTAGGGCCATTAGTACAGCTGATCGCTCTCCACATACGTCATGGTACGTTTCCGACAATTTGTGGCACGACAAACGCGGACAAGCACGGGTTGCAAATTGTCGGAAACTGACGAAAATCAGGCAGATCTGCGGGAGTTTACGGGGACGAAAATCTCACTTTTCATGCAGTGTAAGACTGACTGGCTCTGATTTATTGTTTCTGACTGGGAGTAGGTGTATTTCTGCTAAAGCATTAAGAGTACCATCTTTTCCTTTAAATGCTAGGGGTGGAAAGAGGGATTTACAGTTCTTAGAGTGAATACATATTTATCATCAGTAAAAACAATAACACTATAGGAATTCTATTTTTAGTTATCTGACTACTCCCAACGAAACAAGAAATAGGTAGCCTTGAAATAAAAAGTATAAAGTGCTAAAAAAAAATGGCATAAGTTTATATTCAACAGCAATGGCTAAACCCACAACAGCCAGAATATAAAGGGATATGTAATCACAGATATTGTGCAATCTGAATTTTTGTTTATCTTAAGAGATGCTTCTGTTCTTTGCTTTCATTTCTTTTGATAAAGAATTGGAATTCCCAATGCAGTGAAATATACTAGTCACAATGAGAAAAAGGGTATTCTATATATTCTAAGGGTTTATGCATTATTTTCTTTTGACAGAATAAGCCAGTCTGAATAGAAATTAAAATTTCACAAGCTTGTCTGAAAATAAAAAAGGCAGAGAATCTGAGCAGTGTTTTCATTTGTAGAAATCTGCAAGTTTTAAAGCAAAACACCCCTAAATAGGTCATGCATTAAAAAAACTCTTTAAAATAATGTTACTAATGGTTTATTTTCTATAAAAACAGGAGCATAATTTATTTTTCACAAGCTTGTTAGTGTCTTTGCTTCTTTAAACCACCAGAGAAAAACATGCAGAAGTTTATAGAGCTGTCAAAACACAGTATGCCTGTAGACTTGTAAACATTGCAGCATTTTGTGGTCATTTGTCAAGAGAAATCGAACCTGCAAAAGTTTATGCAAATTAATCACTGGAGAATTTGCAAACCAGTATCTCAAATTGAACAGCTAGAAATAAACAAATATCACCATAAGTGCATGCCCACTGAGGCACACATGAATCAAATGCATTTTGTTATTTATATAAATTTGCTGTAATTTGCTTCAGGAAGGTCGCACAGCTACACTCTTAAATTGACACACACAGTAAACTGGTCTTATGGACATACAGTTTTAGAATCATGGGCCTTCCTTCAGTCTTGCATTCTGTGAACAGAAACATCTAACATCAACTCCTCAGCTTGTTTTGTCTTAACAGCTAAAACTAACATCTCTCCAGCCCTTTTCTGTTCAAATTTAGCCAACTGCCTGTTTAGAAAAAAGTCTATTGAAAAAATCTGTTATGCCTGCAAACCGCCTTGTAGGTTTTGAAGATGTGTAATTTTGCCAAAACAAGGATTCCCATGACAGCTCTCTGCTCTGAGTAGCTATTAATGCCCTTTCTTGCTCAGTGGTTTGTCAAATGCACTAATCTGACCTTGCAACAGACTGAAGGAGGGGGCTGAAGAAATAAAAGGAAAGGAAACAGAAGAAAAGGAAAGGAAAATACAGGAAAGGAAATAAAAGAAAAGTTCAATAACTTAAATATTTACACATTCTTTGATGTGAACATTCACAGTCATAGCAGACACAAGGGCAGCTGTGTTCTGGTTTCTCCATCCACATATCAAAGTTTGAAGAAATTTACATTCTTTAGATGAACATGTGTTTTCAATTCCTAATATTACAGACAACTTTGCATTTGAAAATAATCAGATTCTTTCCAATTTGACAAGAATGCAGGCTATTTTCAATTCTGTTCTTAGACTACTGTTTTATCTTGAATTTTAGCTCCATAGAATATGAAACAATTTAAAATAAATGTATATTATAGGTAGTTTATAGGACTTTGATTCGTTTCCTCCCTGTAAATCCTCAATAAAAGTTCCTATATTTATAGAGCAACATACCTGTGACAGGTTCAAAGTGACTGCAGCATAGATGAAACGTGCTTGGCTATATCCCCCTTAGGGTGTGTATATATATATATATATATATATATATATATATATATATATATATATATATATATATATATATATATATATATATATATATATATATATATATACATATATGTGTATAATATTATATTATATATATATATATATATATATATATATATATATATATATATATATATATATATATATATATATATATATATATATATATATATATATACATATATATATATTTACACATATGTTTCACTGATTTCAGTGACTGCTTATGAGTAAATAGCTTTAAAGATATCACAATAACTGCTTTAAAAAATTACTTCATCTCTTCGAAGGATAAAAATATGCATCATATTACTTGGGTTTTCAATAAATAAGTAAGCAGCTACCCATGGGATGCATAAAGCAAAGGAGATAAACATGCAGCCCAAGAACTTCACATCTCTCTGGGTAATTACCAACGACCTCAGGGCCTCTTTGTCTTTTGGAAATTAGTAGCACATCATGTACATACACAGCAAAACAGTCCCTATGTTCATTAGCATCCACATCTTAAAACAGAATGAGTATTGTCTTGCAGTGGAGTGACTTTACATTTTAGTTATCATCCACAATTAGTCAAGGAAGACCAGACATGTAAAAACAAAGCTCAGGTTCTTGTAATCAAAGTAAACATTTGTTTTAGGAGAATAAACTACTAAAAAGTTGAAACTTCAGTAATAAAACAGATACTGGCAAGGAAAATAAATATGAAGAATTTATTTATTTTTTTCCCACGTACAATTTACTAGATTGTACATGGGGGGAAAAAATCAAAGTACTTCCACAACAATCAAAGTACTTCCAAATTCATAACCAGGAGGTTCACAAACTGTGTTTCCCCAGGCTCACAGCAGGTCTAAAATTGTTAAACTAGCTGTGCAATTCAAGCATCAAGGATTTTAAATGCAATACTAGCAAAAGTCTGAAGTCTTTCTTAAAGTGCAAGTCATGTCTCTGATTAATATAAACATTTTTAAATGCTTGTCCTATACTTTTCATAACACATTTGCCTTGTGGTTCTATCATGTTCAGTTTGCTGTCCAATAATTCATCCTTTTCAGCTTGTTTCCATTTGATTTGCCACATTCAACATTTATCAAATTTTTTATTTCAATCAACTTCAGCTGGTGAAAAAACTAATGTTAGTGGCCTTGCATTAGTTTGAAAACTGATAAAAAGCAGCATTTACTATATTGAAATTATGGAGATACATGCTTAAACTCTTAAACCAAGGCATACAGTACCTGTATCGGCATGGGCCTCTTAGGGCGGAGCTTTATCTTTTTTCTTCTTTTTTTTTACAGCTTAATCATGAAAAAAACCCTTTTTCTCTGAATCCTGTTTAAGAAAGAGGCTTTAAATTTTGTAAATCAAGTCAATTGTTTTTTGTTTTTTTTACTTTAAACATAGATGGTGCCATTTCAATACCCATCAGAAATTTCTGGCTCTCTCATAATAATGCTTCACTACGCAAACAAGCTCCGCCCCGCTGCAACATGTCTGGTATATTTGAAAAATAGAGACTTTCAGTTTTCCAGCAATATATAACTTTTCTTTCTCTGATGTGTCCTAGTGACATCATTTCCATGCATATCAGCAACTATAAAAAATCGAAGCAGAATTATTTGGGTAAAGACAGTGCTTCAAGCATGCAGCAGATGCAGATGGCTTGTTCATTTGTTGAAAATGATACTTTTTTTTTAAAACAGCTGTAGTTGTGAAATTACCCATACAGGAGGCTTTGGAGGAAATTCTGAGGGCCAGTGATGGTGAAATACAGAATTTTTTCAGACTGATGCTCAGATTTTGAGGAGGAACAGTAGCTCATAGTGGACCCAGTTTATAAGTATTTCACTTGTTTATTTCCAGCATCTTTACTTTACATACTTTAAATAAAGTTAGAGTCATGAATGAGATGGTTATTTTGTGCTGTTTCTTTTCTTGGAGTAATCAGAAAGTTCTGTCTCAGCAAACCCCCCTCCTCATGCTAACGTCCCGAGGTAGCATTATATCAACTGGACCCTGGATGACCCAACAAATGTGTTATGAGGAGCTGGATTTATGTATACCCTCTAAAACAATTTCTGAATGATAACAGTGATATTACATGATATCTTGCTATTTCTAGAGAGCTTTAGGCAACATTTGGCACATGTGCACATGACATTTGTTCCATAACATTTTTAGTGGACAGTGTGCTAGGCAGACCTGTGACCTCTGTTTTTGGCTACATTTGGCACATTTGTGCTCAACATGGCAGTCTTCTGCCAGACTGGTTGAAATGAGATGTGGAATGCAGTAAGAGTCTGGGAGTAATGAAACTTAGATAAAGTTGAGCTACGATGGTGGAGGAGGGGCTGGAGTTGGGTTGAAACAGGGTCCTCTGAATAAAGTCATACAGCACAAACACCGCCTGTGCACTAGGTAACAGTTGCAGATCGGAGACCTTTTAAGATGAACTTTGCATGTTGATTGGCTTTCGTTGAGGTGTCGTTAAAAGCTGATTGGCTGTGTTGTAGGTGGATGTAGGCAAGCAATCAGTTTCTTCAGTTGAACTTCCGCCAAGGCTCCATTTCACTGTCACTTTCAATCTAATGGGCTGAATGGATAAAAGGAACACATGTGGTCTTGTATTTTTCTTCTTTTATTTTAACATTTACATCCATAGTGAGAGTTCTGACACCTTAATACTATTTACTAAGAACACACTACTCCTTATAACTCGACTTGAACCCATCAAAATAAACAAAAAAGGAATTACTTAATCAAAGAAAATAAGGCACTCTAATAGAATAAAAATCCCCCCCAGCCCTTTCCATCCCCAACAACACTCTATTGTTCTCCCCTGCTAAAGTCTACCACCCCCACCTTTACCTGAACATGACATTTCCCAGGGGGCATTAAACTCTCTGGCCTTGTTTGATTTAGGCAGGTCTGGTGTCACTGTTCACTACAAGCCCATAGTGAACCATGAATAATGGATCTACCACGGGCCTGGGTCTTCCTGGGACTTTCAGCTGCCCTCTTCCCTCTCTACAGCTGTGACTAGAATAGTCAATATTCCATTAACAAGCAATGATTCATAAAGGTTTCCAGAGCCAGGATACAAGTAACAGAAAAACATTTTAAAGTAGCGGGTGATGAATGACTTGTCTTAATGAATCCTGATTAGAAATTTATTCATACATCAATAATCTAATATAGGATAAGGAATTTAATATAAGGAACGTAGAAAATACAATATATTCCTTAAAAGGAAAATTTTACAAGTCTTTCAATTAGATTTTTTATTATAAGTAATTAGAAAGATTAAAAGAGACAAACATTTTAAGTATTTAAATAATTTAAGACAGGGGTCTTCTGATAATAATATTCAATAGTCTGCCTTTAAGCGTGAGCATCCTCTTTCAAGAGGGCTGGAGTTCTTTTGAACAATGATAAGCTTGTAGCTGACTAACTCTGAGACTAAGACATACTTATCATATGTCCAGATCTTCATCTGAGTCTCCCCTAAAAGAATATCTACTTTATGCTAATATCCACTGACTCCTACGCCATGCCAAAAAGCACACAGATAGCCAAAATGATTTAAATTAATTTAATACTTGTAACCAAATATCTAATAGCATTCCAAATTTTAAATTTTAAGAATAAATCCAAATTTCTAAAATTTTGTCAAACTGCCAAAATAGCACAATAGGGGTTCACTCATTTTTTTTTCTTTCATTTAAACATCTGTAACTTTACAATTGCTTGTTGGATGGACACCAAAGTTGCTTGGATTGAGGGTGACATTTCTGATTACTCCAAGGAAATTAAAATACCATAAAAAACTGTGTAATTTGTGACTCTGACTGCAATTGACATATAATTGACATGGGAGTGTTGGCTTAGGGGTAAGAGCAGTGCGCTTGTGCTCTGAGAAAGTTGCAAGTATCCGATTTAATCTCTACAGCCTGCACTCTGGGTCCCTGAGCAAGACGCTTAACCCCACTATGCTCCATGGGAACCATACAATGGCAGCTCACTGGTCCCCAAGGGAATGGGTTCAATACAGAGGTAAATTTCTCCAGTGTAAGAATAATAAAGTTCAATTATTATTATTATCATTATAAGGTAAAGATGATGGAAATTAAAAGAAAGCAAATAACTTACTGTACTCATAAATGGGGTCCAGGATGACTTGCTGTTTTCAGAAAAATCCACAGCTCCAAAGAAATAAACAAGCTGCAGTGTGTGCTGCACACGTAAAGCACTGTGTCGGCGAAGCAGTTCTGCTCAGATACTTTATGGTCTCTGGAACACCTATGACAATAAAATCTGAGATAAAATGGGTTTAGTCCTACAGTGCGTGGTGTACAGCAATACAGCAAACACAACTCACTACACATGAATAGATTTCATTTAGAAAGAATCAGATGTCAGACGGGAAAACTTAAAAAAAAAACTCTCAAAATCAACCCTGAATTCAGAGTAAATAGACAGGGCCTTCATGGAGGAAGCAATGGTGATACTCTATGGACTCATTTTGATGGAGAAAAAAATATATAACCATAGAAGGGAAGAGTGTGTGACTCATGTTGCGCTGTGGTCCTTGATGCAGCTTGTTCATCTTGCCACATGTTTTCCTCTTTCTAATCCCATTTCCGGTCTGTCTACATAAATTTGTAAAAAAAAAAAAAAGGCAAAAAAAATAATCAAACTAAAAAAAAAAAAATAAAATGAAAATAAACAAGGTGAGTGGAGAGAGAGGTGGAGCAGGGATTCTACCTGCTACATTGGTGAGTTACTGTTTTTTTTTTGTTTGTTTGTTTGACCAGATTGTAACAAAACACACACTGGATGATCTCATAACATTATTTTAGAGCCATCTTGAAGATAAGGGCCCGTTTTGACACCAGGCCCGTTTTGATACCAGGTTTGGTGTCCATCCCTAATATTTGCAAGTGTATATCTCATTAGATTAGATTAGATTAGATGAGCTTTATTGATCTCACAGCGGAGAAATTCACTTGTCACATATTATGCTTGATAGCATTGAGCGCAACATATGGACGTCAACACACTGCATCCAGATTCTTCTGATCTTAGAAGCCGAAACAATTCTGTTTACATTTAATACATTTGGCACAGCTCTGGTGAGAGGGATTCGGAAAGGTAAAAGAGTGAAACAATAAAGCACACTTACTACGCCCTGGCTTCCTTACATACTTCTCTCCATTGTTTATTTTCCTGATTTTTGTTGCACTAGTGACATCATCAACGCTAACCCAGCGCGATGGTGTCACAAGACATGCAGGCATGGGGGAACAGAGGCCACACAGCCTGCCAGCTATGGGTTAGAACCAGCTTTTTTTGTGCCTAAGGGAAGGGAGCCAAATGTCGGTTGTATGCTGTGTGACCATGTTTGAAAAACACACGTTAACCCTTTATTCTCAGGAGGAAAGAGCCTTTAGTGATGACCTCTGAGAGAAGAGATGGAGATATCTCGCTTAGAATGCATACTTATGTATTTAACACCAAAGGTAGAATCTTAGCTTTTTATCCATAACCTTAAAGGCTTGTTTAAACAAACATCACAATGCTTCATTATACTATAAGTTGCCTGTGGCCAGCTAATTAAACAACAATTAAGGTGGCTCAAGGTAATTCAAAGCAATGTTTACAAACCTAAGGACACTGCATAAACATTCAACAACTGTGGTGGTAGTTTTATATAAAGATTCTGTCTTGCTTACAGTGGCCGCAGTGCTTTGCACACATTAGAATAATCAAACTAGAGAACTATCTAATAAATTATTTAACTTTGATTAAAATAAAAATGCAAGACAGTCGAAACCTGGACCCAGCTTGGTGTTCAAACAGGAGCAGCATCATACCACAAAAACAAAACTGGTTTTCTTATGAATAAAGCAACCAGTGTTATCTTTCTGAAATAGCTCCATACTCAGTACTATTTAATATTTTATAGCTATGCCCACCTGACCTTTCCTAAATTAGACATCAGTGCCAGGAAACTAAGAATAACACTATTTGACTAGAGACCTAAGGTCAAAATATAAAGTGTTAATCCTTCATTCTTAGATGGATAGAGAACCATTAAGTATGCAAAAAAAGGTGTACTGTATACTGTAACATAGTGTATCCTGACACTGTTGTGCTTAAAAGTTTATATACCGTTTTATATACCATTTTTAAAAAAGACAGAAAAAATGTATGTCAGTAAACTAAATTTCAATTGACAAACAATAACAAATAAAAATTATAAAAAAAATCAAAATCATGTAATTGATTTTGAATACATACATAAATGCATACATACGTAAGTAAATACATACGTACGTACGTACGTACGTACGTACGTACGTACGTACGTACGTACAACACATGCAAGATATACCTACGTACAAATGCATATATTAAGGAAGCGAAAAATTCAGCCACTGAAAAGTTTAGGCTGAAAATGACAGAAAAGTGCACTTTTCGGCCAAAATTTGTCATGACGGGATAGATAGCACATCTAGCACAGGGGAAAAAGTTAATAAGCAAACAGCATAACAAGCAAAAGAGAAACATTGTTGAGCATGTGAAGTAAAGTATTGAAGCAAGAGACCACAAGTTGTGGAGCATAATTTTTCAGTGTGGTGTGTGACAGGTTTTAAAGGAGGGGGTGTGAGTTTAAAAGCTGTACATCAGGCTCACTGCATGTTCGGGTCAGTGGCACGAAATGCCATAGAAATCCAAATGCCCCCATCAGTATTCTTTAATGATTCTGTATGACAAGAATGCAATTGATTATTTTATTAACAATTCAAAGTAGTAAAATATAAGTTTTTGCTTCAAGTTAAAGTTAAGTAAGGTCTGATAGGAAGTTAAAAGTTAGTTAAAATTTGGGGTTCTGCTGTTAGTATACCACCATTAGTTACTTTTTAATAACAGTATAAAATCTTTGGTATGCTTAAGCTAAAAAGAGATGTGATCAACCCTTTAAAATATGAAAAGAAATTAAGACATTTCTGACTAACTGACTGACTGACTGACTGACATGGTAAATTTGTGGGACTTATTGATCAACCTCCCTACCCATTGATGTGGATGTGTTATTCACTACTGTCATCAATAGGTGTGGATGGTAATCAGTATACGTATGATAGGATCAATTAATTATTTAAAAATAAACTAATACAGTGTATTTTTTTTTTTTTAAGTAAAAGTACAAAGGAAAAAATTCTGACTGGGTAACTGGAGGTTTGAAATCACACCTTTTTTTCTTTCTCAGAATCCTAATTAGTTGCATAAGCAACCTGGCATGGGAAGTGGAATCCCGTGAACTACAGCCTGTCATTTAAAATGTGGGCAAGACTGTATGTTTTACTGGCAAATGTCCTATCAATACAAGCTAAAACAGCTCTGAGCATAATTGCTCTGTTTATCAGTTCCATTACAGACCTTCCAGATGCATGAAGCCGTAGCAATAAATAAGTCCAGGTACTGTGAAGTTACAGTGCAATACCCCCATCTCAATTGATAGATCTCTGATAAACAGTGCATTCCTCAGAAAGTGAATTATGCTATCCATTTCAATCTATTCCACAACACAGTGTCTCCCACACCAAAGCAATTACCAAGAGAGCTGATACACTTTACTGCTAGAGCTATAATTGATGCTCCTATTATGACCATAAGCCTAAGTCTTTAAAGTTATTCATTTATTTAATTATTTATCCATTCATTAATTTATGTATTTAATCTCACTGTTCATTTTGATATACATCTGGTTATAAATAAAATGATCAATAACAAAATGAAATCCACTAAAAAAAAAGTCAAACTGAATAAGTGCAATTAACAACAAAATTTAAAGTTAGTATTTTTTACAGAAAAATATCTAGTATTTAAGTCAAAAATATTTATTCAAGATACAAGTCATTGCCATTTTGTTTCAAAACATTAATTGTTTAAGTGCTAAGAGCCAAACTTTTTTAAGCTCAAAACAATCATGTTATCTTTATAGCGGTTCTATTGGTTTTTCAAAACACTGAATTCTAAAAAACCCATAAGCCATCAGCATTCCCGAACACCAGCTGGACAGGAAAAGAATTTATTTCTAAGTTTGACAGAATCCCTTATTTTAACTTCACTGCTGTCTTTTGGTTAATAAAAACCTCATCTTTGTTTCCTGTTTTCTCTGGAGTTTTTCCTCTCTGTGTCTTGGTCTTTAAAACTGAGGATGAATTTTGGAGACTCATACTGAATCCATTGCACTCCACAATTCTGAGAAACTTGGAACAGTTCTTACATTTGTTCCTTTAATGAATGTTTGTTTTGAAGTGACTTCTAACAATTTTTGTTAAAGAGAAATTATTAAAGTTTTTAATAAAAAATATATTTTAATTTTGCCTATTTATTTAGGACTAAAACATTGTTTATATGAGCAGACTGTCACCTCAGTAGTTCAAAGCCAAGGTTTCTATGAGCCTGCAGCTTACTTTTCTGGGTCTCCCCAAGCAAGCAATCGAAGAGTTATATTTAAGAGGGATTTTCTGGATACTCAGAAGCAATCGGCATCAAGCCAGCTCAGACAATAATGGCAACTCCAACTAAGGTAAAAAAGTAAAAAACAAGAAAAAAAAGCAAGTCCCTCCCCCTGCTAGCAAGATCCGTGGCCAATATCCCCCACCACTGCGTGTCTGATGAAGGTATCATGCTGGGTGAGTGAGCATTGAAGATGCTGACTGTGCGACGGAAATCAGGGAAGTAAATAATGGAGAGAAACATGGACCAGAGTGTAGTCAGTGTTCTTTATTATTTTGCTAATTTATCCATCCGAATCCCTCTTTGCAGCGCTGCACCATGTTTATCAAAAGTAAACAGAGTTGTTTTGGTTTGTTAAATCAGAAGCTACTGGCGCGATTATTGACATCCATAAGTTGCGGTCAATGGTGTCACGTAATTTAGCGGGTCGACTCGGGTCTTGTATGCCGATCGCAGCTGAGGCGATTTTAACACGGGTCGCTTGCAAAGTCGTTTGACCAGATTACGTAGACACTTGTCACTTAGCTGTTCCCACTGCCACTAAAAGCCAAATGTCCCGGGTTTAAACAGGTTTTCGGCCATTAGGAAAGGGATATAAGAGAATGTGCAGAACAATGCTGCAGTTCTGTTTTTTTTTAGCCACAGGTGGCAGTATCATTAAAAAAAAACTCTGTAATGCCTCTTGAAGCCATTTGTTACATTGTGTTTGTCCTCTGTTAAATCTTGGAAACAGCCTAAATCTCAGCACTTTTATTTAACCTTTGCATTTTGTACAATAGTTTGAGTTGGGATTAATAAAGTATCTTTAAATTCTAACTAAATTGATATAAGGAAATCTTGTTGAGGCCAGGGACTAGAACTGAACACAAGTTAATATTTCTTTACTCTGATGCCTATTAAAATTGTCATTTGTTTTCAAAGGATTTATGGTTTCCTTTTTCTGCATAGGAGGAATTATTTGTATAAGTGCAGTTTTCATTTGCTCTGGTTTGTATTTCTATCCAGATGACTTGAAAGCCTTTCCTCTTTTTGTTTCTAAATAAACCCTGGTTTTGGTTTCATGCTAAATTATCTTTGTCAATTGGCCTGCCAGTGCCAGGAGTAGACACAATGAATTTTTGTTTTTTTGTTTGTGTTGTTCAGATATGCAACATTATATTTGCATATTCAAGAATAAAACAGGAAGTGGCACAGAAAAAATGATAAATTCTGACATGAGCAATGCTTTTTTCCTCAGTTTCATGCCACTGTTGCACTATTCAAAACCTAGAAAAAACAAGCCTATTCCTTATGAAGTTTTTCTGTCATTAGAAGGCAAGATAATATTGAATACTTGTGCAATATAAAGTGCTATTTTCAAATAAAAACTCTTATTTCTTGTTATGAGTAGTAAAATAGTGAAAAGAACTTGTATTGGTGCTTAGCCAGTTATAAAATATATATACATTTAACTTTTCAGAAATAATTGTAAAAAGAACAACAACCATAAAATACAACCGCTCATGCCTGTATTCTGTAGTAAAGGTCTCTTGTTGGTGGATTGAAACAGCACATGTATATGGAATACTGTTTTCTAAACTACAAGCAATATTTTTGCGTATGTATGGAATATATGGTAACTAATTTCACTGGAAAAGCATTGTTCTAATTAAGCTTCAAACAGTAAACAAAATTAAACTCACCTTTTCAGTTTGCCACATTAAACTGTTTAACAAATACTTATGCTATACTTTGACAACAGTGGAGGGTGGAGAAAAACTAAAAGTAAAACTCAAAAACAGCTTTGTAGAGGATAAGTTATGAATCTGTCATTGGTAGCAGCAAATTACAACAAGGATAGAGTAAAATGCTTATTATACTGTAAACAAAGATACTGAAATGAAAGGACATGTATGGGTAATGAAAAGACAAATATGTCATCGGTTAATATCATTTTAGGTAAATTCAGGTTTCACTGATTTTCCAATCATAGCTCATGCTGTGATCCAAGGCAGGGCTGCGAACTGGGACGGCTTCCCAATCCCCTAGCTCAGAAGTATTGTAGTCTCTTGGGTATTATCTTACAAAGCCCATTATGCTGCTAAGAAGAAAAGGCAGACAGAGGCCTAGAAGTGTAGTAAGTCTAGCATGCACGGCTACATGCATCCATGACATCCGTCCCACATGCACGGATAGTAGTTTAATCTTTGCAAAGATGTGTATTATCAGTACAAATCCCTGTGCATGCCCGGATTACTGATATGTGTGCAGGCAGCTGTGCAACATAAAAACAGACATGACATCTTCATACCATAAATTTTTCTGTGACAGATAATGCAAGCTAGGCAAATTCACCAATGTGTCAACAAAAGGCAAAAACCAGAAACCCTTTCACTGAATAAACTACATTCAGCCGGTATAGTTATGACTTGTGTTTTTAGAGTCATGCGCCCACATCATGTCGGTATGGGGTCCAGATTTCTGTATTCAAAAAAGAAAACACATGAACTGTGTATTGCACTTAACATCTCATAACTGACATTTCACCTCATTTAGCATTTGCAGTGTCTTTTAACATAATGTATAAAGGACAAAAGGTCTATTCATAAATAAAACTGTTATTCCAAGCTTTTATAACATTGAAATGCCATTTGAGGTTTGCCTTAATGGCTGATAAGGCATGCCATAATCATAAAATATCAATGCGCTTATGTGTTAAGGAAATCATCAACAAGCTTAACATAACCTATGATTGCATTTCAAACTTTAAACCCTGAGGCTGCATTTGAATGATAACATGCTTGAAATAAAAATCAGTGAGAAGATCATATTTTTCAATAATAGCATTGGAAATATTGGTCTCCTTAAGTTGGATGAATTATGTTTAAAAGTGAAGCAATTTCTCTACTTAGCTGTCTAATATTTTGTTATGGCAGCCTACCTCTGTAATGCATGTGCCTCTTTATCACCACGTTGCTGGGTTTGATTCATATAAGCCTTCTACACATGTCCAGAGTTTTTCTTAGTAGTTTGGGCGTGATTCTGCGGCAGTGTCACAACACAAAGGGCCCGGCATGTGTACTACAGCATATTCAGTAGTGCTCCATATGCTGGTTAGGCCCCAACTTTTTTCTAAGCCGTTTATGAAAGTATTTTGTATTTGTCTTCGTGTGGACTATACCTAAATGACAGAAAAGTGATCAACTAATTGAGATCCAGTTCTGAGACCTGCTTTTTTATGCATTATACATAGTTTTTACTTGTGATGTTCTCAATATCTTCTTTGAAATTGCTGTAATAGCTTAAATTATTAGTTAAGATTTATCACTGTTGATTTATACAAATTTGACATTTTACAATTCTCAATAAGGGTGAGTGGGCATTCTGTTATCTCTGGTGCTTTAGAAGAAATTAAAATGATAAAACTGTTTTTTTTTTCTAAATGGTTTCCAGCCATTAAAGGAGTAATAGAAAAGACATTCAGCAGTGAAGCATTAGTTCAAAGTTGGCAGCTAAAGAATCTTAATATTGCACCGTTATTTAATGTACCAGTGGTCATCAAACACACAAAGGGTTAACAATTCCCAATGGAATACAGAAAAAAAAAGAAACAAGGGAGCTAAAAACAGTGAATATTTCTGCATCAATTGAGTTTTAATAGAGTTAAAGTTCAGCAGAGCCAAACATAAATTAGGCTACAAGATTAAAATAAAATATGAATCTATACCCTCATAAACAAGGAGAATAACACTCACTGGAAGAATAACTGAACAGAGCTTCACAATATATTTCATCTATTTCAAAAGCTTCAACTCCCACAGCTCAGCTCAGACATTTTGCATCACCGATACTGATAGTCAGAAAAAAGAGAGAATTAGGTAAGAATTCTGAGAAATGTCAAAGATGAAATTGGGAAAGATTAAGAGCTCAGGAGAAGGCTACCAGGCTTGTCAAAAAATAAGGAAGAGACAAGAGAGAGAAAGCAGATAAGTAAGCTCACTGTTGCTTTTATATCAAAGAACCATTAAAAAATATTTCCAAAATTCCAATTTAATAAGTAATAATTTTTATCTTAAAATGGCTGATAGGCTGTTTCAGAAAATTTAATTAAGATTGCCCTGAAAGGAAAATACACAAACATATCAATATTCTTTTCTATATACTATGTTTAATCTACATGTTTAACAATACTGTTATTCAGCTAACTTACAAATCATACAGTAGACTCCTGGCTAAATTACTTACAAGGCAGTAAAATGGCAAAATGTGAGTTTTACAGAAGTAACACATGGTCTGATTCCAAGAAATCCATTGCTATTGAGAGATGTCCTTTCACTTCTTGATAATAACGCATTTTATTCCATCTATTGGGCTATTATTGAATTGTGTTACATTAGGACTTATTGCAGTTCTTTTGCTTTTTTCTATTTGAAATGAAGAAAATGAGTCAGAACTTTGTATTAGTGGCTATCTATCTTGGATATGGAGCTGGGGACTTAAGTCCTCAAGTTGACAGCTTAATTGATGAACTATTGATGATAATCATCCCAGAGCAGCAATGCTTTGTGACCCTGGAGCACAGTAAGCATCTTACAAGGAGTCATAATAACAAATCATTTTCTTTAACAGATTTCATCAGGATCTTTTGACCAATGAATGTTTTACTCTACAAACTAAACAGTCCCCCCTCAAAGTGAAATTTTAAAATGTTTTTATATCTATTAACACAGCTTACATGACTGTATATATGTCTGCCTATGCATGTGGATCTTACATGTTTGCTTGCTAGTGCTTGTATTTTGTTCAGGCAAGAGTGTAAGGCTGTTTTAAATGCTAATACTATTAAAAAGCTAAGTTAAAGCATAGATAGTCTCCCAAGAGTCTGTAATACATTATTTAGGTAACCCATAAAACTTTAAAAGTACATCCTTTTTGGAGTCTGTTTATGAAAGGTTGTTGATGATCGTACAAGAAAACAGCTTCAGAAAGCATTTTCTAAAACCAACTAATGAACTTATACCTAAAGCTTTTAGTTTTCAAAGAATAATATTCCAGTAAAAATTCAAACGAGTGATTTCAGCAACATATATTTTAAAGTGGCATAATTTTCCTAAAGGCGAAAAAACTGTCTCTAGCTCCATTAGTTGACTATCATGAAACACAATTATTTAGAAATCCCATCTCCATCTGTCAACTGTGAGGTACATAACATATCAGACTTGGAAAACAACTTGGTTTCCCTCAGAAGGAGTCCCTAAAAGGGCTGTAATAAGTGTTATTACTTTGCCTGAAGGAAATCATATCGATGCAGTCTGCAAACACATTTCTTAAAACTCCCACTTACCACACACCTCTTGCTCTTTTTCAGTTTGGATATGACAGAACTGTCAGATTTTATCAAGTATAATCTTTTTTAATGGATGTCCTATCTCGGTTGAACTACCCTACTTAACTATTTTTCGAGCAAGTGGTCACAAATAGTTGCTATGGAAGCTCATGCTTGTTTTGTATATGTGGGAGGCTAAATGTAGAAAATACATATGTAAACAATGTAAAATATCTCTAAGGGCTACAATAATTATGCTCTAAATGTCACAATGAGGCCCTGCGACAGACTGGGGACCTGTACCCTGCCTCCCCACCTATAGACCATTGGAGATAGGCACCGACACCACCATGATCCTGACGGAATAAGCAAGGAAGGAAGGAAGGAAAGAAGGGCAACAGAGAGACTTAAAGACTTACCCAGAGGGTAATGCCTTATGTTAAACAATAATGGTTATAGAGGTGCAAAGTTAAACAGCAATATCAGGTCAGTTGGTTTATTGTTTTTTTTGTGTTTGTTTGCTTTTTGTTATTTAGATATCTTATGACAGCAAAAATAAAAATGTCAGGTGACACTGAATGCTTTGTTAATGGCATCGGCATTCAAAGTGGAGAAAAAAAGAGGAAATACTGCCTTTTAGGATTACTCAAAAAAATTAAGGGGGCAACTCAACAAGCCTCCAACTCAGTCAAACTTGTCCAGTAAAGAACCCACAGTGATGTAAATCAATTTCTCCTGCTGTTGTGCAAATCGAACAGACAACAGGTGGGAATGGGAGGCAATTAGCAAGACAACCCCAATAAAGCAGTGGTTCTGCAGGTGGTGACCACAGACAACCTTTACATTCTAATACATTCTGGCTAATGTTTTGGTCAGTTTTGTAGGTTTTAGAAGGAGCATGAGTTAGTTAAGTTTCAGCCTGCGAGGCCCTGACTACCTTTAAGTCAAAGCTTAAAATATTCCTTCTTCTTAAATTCTATAGTTAGAGTAGATAAGATTATTTGGCACTATCAGTGTAGTTATGTACAATGCAGAATCATATTTCTTTGGAACACTCTGCAATCCTCCATATGCTAGTCAGAGGTACCCTAACCAGCAGATAATGGAATGAAATCCTCAGACCATTGTGGGTTGGGGCTGTGGATCCTGGGTTCCTTTTGATGCATGAAAACGCTAAGCCTCAAACTGTACACCTGAATTATGTCAGCAGTCCCTTTATGATGGAGGCATAGCTGCTGTGCAATGCCCTGCCAAGTCATATGCCTGAATTCAATTGAGCAGATCTTAGACATTATGTCTTGTTCCCCTCACCAACAAAACATTCCATCACGGCCTGTTGAGGAGTGGACTAATGCTTTCAATCCAGGTGTACAAGAAGATCCATCAGGAGAACATCTGCCACTTCATCAAGAGACATCAAGAGACATCAAGAGACTTTTTATTGCCATACAGTGAGGATGGACTTTATTGGTCTCACTTTCGAGAAATTTATTTCTGCATTTAACCAATCCCCCTGGGGAGCAGTGGGCGGCCACTGTGCGGCGCCCGGGGAGCAGTGTGGGGTTAAGGGTCTTGCTCGGGAACCCCGAGTGGAGGGTGTGGAGATTGAACCAGGCCAACACTCTCCCATAATAGGTCTTGGAGATAAGCCTCTCATATCTGTTCAAGACATTATTTAATGCAAATAAAATAGAACAGGGGTGGCTAACACGGGCTATCAAGCAACAACATGCGGCTCTTCTCTCCGTCCTCTGTGGAGTGAGGGACATTGACTGATCTGGCAAGGTTTTTTATGTTAATGTATTTTATGGAGTATTTCATTTGAAAAATCTTTTGTTAAAAAAAAAATATAAATTTTCTCCTTCAATTTCACTTCTTTCCAGCAGAGACACTTCAAACACATTTCGATTTATTTAACTCCGTTGCAGTTATAGCAACCTAAGAACTAATAACCTAGTTAAACCAAAAAATGGCTATCACCTCATGATGATACAACTCATGTTTGCTTGAGCGCACAGCACATATGTCCCAAAACTCAAAACATAAACAGCTTTTTTGTTGAAGCTTGTTCACAAAACAGAGATGTAGATTTGTCTCCTGCATTTATGAATAAAACATATTTATCATTTAATGAAGTAACCACAGGTCAACATCCTACATTGTACTCAAATGAGAGCAGCTGAATGATAACCCCAGAGCTTTGATGAGTCTTCAACTGCACAAGGAAATGGGGGTCTGACTCCGAAAGCTAGAAATAGCACATCCAAGGAGAAACGGACGCTGCAAAAAGACTTATGACATATTTTTATATAAAAGGTAAGATAAGGGGTTCTGCTAGCCATTTGCGGGCCCTGAGCATAAACACCTTGGTGGCGACCCCCACCAGAAAATGAACAATAATACAATATATGTCAGTTTGGTTCTCTTTATTTACAATATAAATTCTCAATATCAATGTTTTGAACACAGAGGATAAAGAAAGAAAAGAAATTTAACAAATTTTGCACCAACAATGATGCATAGTTCCACACCAGATAACTTTGCTTACCTATCCTTATCCTTAGGTTTGTGTGACATGGCAACATCAAATAATGAAGGATTATTATGTGCAGGTGCTCTGCCAAAGTAAGGAGATTATTTAGGTGGCATTCTATAAACTGCAGTTCTATGCTGATCCACCAATGCACCTCATGAATTACGTAGGTAACCTAACCCGGACCAATCATAGCAAAAAAAGCCATGGCTGAAATGCAGATCTGCTCTTGGTTTTGCCACAGCCTGTCATATAGTATTTGCTCATTTATCCAAAGCCTTAACTGCTAACTCCTACTGAGGGTTAGAGTGAGCCAAAACTCATCTTAACCCAGACCACAGGCTACACAGAAGGAAAATTATCTTTGGTAGATTGCCAGTTTACTCTATGATAGATGTATACAGACATCACCACTAATATTTATGCCAGTCTGGTCTGTTTAGTCAGCATAAAAAGAAAAAATGTATATTAATTTTAACAAAGTGTATCAATTCTAACTGTAAGCAAATATCTGATTTCCCCTTCATAAAATCGAGATGTGTTTCCAGTTATAAAACTTTTATATCTCTTTGTGAAAATAATTCCTTCTTCCAAGTGAACCATGTAACTCCTTAAAATAACCATTTGCAATTAAAATTCTTATTATCTAATTAACAAGCAATTTAAACTACAAAGCTCCTTTCAGTTAAGGCTGTACCTTAATCTAAGTCTTTCATAGTGACAACACATCATACATTTTGTCTTCAACACACTTATCAATGAGTATCTTTAGTCAAAAAGTAGAGCTTTAATCTGCTTGCAAATACTCAGAAATGAGACACAAGCTTAAAAAACCCTGACGTTTTCCGTCAAACTGAATGAAACTCCTATATACTGATATCACAACCACTTGCTGAGCAGAGCATGAATTGCACTAGTAGTGAGTGTAAACTGTTTGACTATTAAAATGGTCCCAGCGCCTGCACTCACTGGTTTGTATGTATAAATCTGAAAAGCGCAAACAAAACAGTACAAGAGCTCACTGTTTTCTGCATCACTTCAAATCTTTTGGATAGTTTAATCTCAGCTAAAAACCATGGTGTTTGCATGTGGCTTTGTGTTCATGCTTTTATGAAAGTCTATATATGAACTCACTAACTATATTAATGTGTCTTAATCCATATAAAATATATCAAACTCAAAACATGGATGACTCTCCCTTCCTTGGCAGCCTTCATTTTTCTAAATCTGACACTGATGCAGAAATACACCATCACTCTGCCATTGGGGTTATGCCCGACTTAGAGGAAGAGTCTTTGTGAACCGTGACACAGAGGTGAAAAACTGCCTGTTTATAAAGCAGTTGCTCTTCTTACTCCACTGCAGGAGGCACAGATATAGACTGGCAGGGGAAGCATGGATGTAGATTCTGTACACCTCGATCACATCATCACAGATAAAAAAATAAATCCTGTCTCTAGGAGAACAAGTATTTTAAAAGAACTTGCTGTGAAATACCTTCTAAAGCCTATTCACAGTTAACTATTCACAAGTTATTATGACTTATATCACTTAACTTCATTCAAAATTCAATGATTTTCTATTTGGAACAAATCCGCAGTTGAAACTGTATTTCATTTAGCCAGAAATCTATGCACAAGTGTGCTCCATTGGCTTGAAATGGCTGCAGAGAATATTCACATAACAGATTTTCCTCTGTCAAAAGGACAGATGGACTCTGCAGCTGCCTGTATGTTGTGTTCTTTGTCTCCTCTTGTTGCTTACTTCTTTCCTATTCTTTCCAGATTCAGAACTTTTACAGAAACACACTTGTAGGGTATAAGAAGGGTGTACTCTGACAGACTTTTGGACTGTTTCCAAATACAAAAAAAAATAAAAAATACACAAAAGACAATTAGGGCATCCAATTGACACTCCATATCCACTGAAAAAAAAGAATATTTCCTGGTAGTGAACCATGTATAGAGTTTTTTTTTTGTTTCAGAAAAATGTGAATTAAACAAAGAATAGTAAATTTTATTTTTTACAAAGAAAATACAAATAATGTACAAAAAAAATGCAATTATAATTTATAATTATTATAAAAAATAATTATAATTCATAACTTTTTAACTTTTTTATTTTCTTAAACGTATCACGTTTTAACCTAAAACTGGAAACTAAGTTGGGGATCTATTTTGGGATAGATCAATACAGAATAATAGAATCTCTAAGAGGTAGCAAACGTTTACAACACTTAACAAATAAAAGCCTGAAAATGTGAAGTACCCCTCTCATCTGATTACAAATATGAAGTCCGCCATGTTTTTTGATTTCCAATGTAATTAGAGTCGTTTGTGTGACATCAGTAAACAAGCAGCATTATAAAGACCCCAGATTGGAGAGGTTTAAAGCAGCATTAGATTTTAAAACAGCACAGCAAGCAATAAACGTCTCATGGAACACTTGATCCATAATCCAAATATGGAAAACACAGTAAAACAAACACAAACATGCCACAACAATACTGTCTACTGCCAAGGAGAAGATCTGAGAAACAACCAAAAGGCTTATGCTAACTCTTAGAGAGCTGAAGAGATCCACAGGTGGGAACAACTGCTTACAAGAAAACTACTAGTTACACACTCATCAACACTTGACTTTAGGGAATTTAAGGAAGATGAGAGGCATTGTTTACAGAAATAATGAAGTGTTCAGTTTACCACAAAGCCTGTATGAAACAAAGCAAAGCTGTGAATGAGGGTGTTCCAGTCAGATGAGACTGGAAGTGAAATATTGGAGCAACTTGCAAAGAGTATATGCAATGGAAAACTAGCATTATACATAGCACTGAATATATACAAAATACAAAATTGATAAATACATCAAGAAATACAACCAATGTTACAAAAAAGTAGTATACATCAGGTTCAATTATTGCCTTGTAAAGTCCAAACATAACCCATAACATCCCCCTGAAAACTATTTGTAGGAGTTAAAAAAATATGTTCACATAAACCTCCATAGCTTCAGCTATTTCGCAAACAATATGTATAATTCAATATCTTTAAATGTCTGAGAGAAACATCCACCAATACATGTATGTCAATAGCTGCAGCAACAGTTACTTTAACAAACTGTTGACTCTAGTGGTCAATAAAAAAAAAAAAAATCCACCACACTACACTTTAACTATTTGTTAATTGAAAAGTCCATCCTTGCATCCTCTCCTCCTGCATTAAAATTTTGCAGTCTTCAAACAGCACCATAAAAGGAATATCTAAAAATTTTTTAATCCAAAACGAAAGCCTGAAAAAAACATACATAAACTTGCATCTTCCTGAACAAAGCCACTGATGATTGTTTGATCAAAGTGTTGCCTGTAACCCTCACCTTGCAATAAGCACAAACAGGCCTGGAAAAATCAACCATGGATCCTGTCCACCCCCCGCAGCTCTCCCCCTCCTCCCTCCTGGTGATTCTATCATAGAGCTCTGGCACTAATACGGTTGATGCAGTTTCTGCCCTTAGGTGGTAATAAAGTGACTATAAGGGCTGACCATTTCTGACCGCCAACATGACAGCATGTGTGAGGTTTGTGGAGTGTGACCGTGAAAATGTGTGTTTATAGGTGTGTGCAAGATAAAGAGGGAGGGAGAGTGTATGATAAGCATGAGAATGAACTGGTAGCCTCACCACAAATCCAGATCAATTAGTTGGCCTAATCGCTCCCCTCGTGGTTAGCCATAAAAGTCCTCTGGTCTGCCCCCTCACATTTCATCTTTACTGCCACATCTCTGTAATCTATCACCCCTCTTTTTCTTTCCAGCTTGTGTCATTTCATCTCTCCTTTCTTCTGCTCTGCCCCATCAGTCCAAGTCATCTCTCCTTTAACACTACATTTATGCGCCAGCTTGGTAAACGGTAATCAATGTCTCAAAACAGTGCACTGTTTCATCTAAACGATTTCTCATGGAGGCTGCATGCGAGTGTGTATATGTGTATGACAAGGAGAGAAGGAAAAGAAGGAAAGGTGGAAAGAAAAAACAACAAAAGGCGAAAAAATATGTTTTACAGTGTGCTCACAAAGGCTTTTTTTATGCATGTAAGCTTTTATTTTGTTGTTGTATTTCTTTATGTGAGGTGATAAAAATGTGTGAAAATAATGCTTGCCTGGATTGGCACCAACTCCAGAAACCCACAGTAATGCGTTTGCTTTTGGTACATAAATCACAATCAGCCCAGTCTGCCATCTGGGTTACTGCTACATGGCCCTTGTAATGTACATGCTAGTTAGTCCACTAGATGAATAAATGAAGAGGGTAGGATGCAAAATAGATTCATGTGTGAAATGGACAGAAAGATGGGGTAAAGAATGACTATTTATTTCAGGGAAGCTGGTCATTTTAGAATCAGCTAGCAGTTCAAAGTTATGTTCATTTTCTTTGTGGGCAATCATCCAACAAGCAAATCACTGACAGGTCATGTGAATATAAGTGATTATCCTGCAACAATGAAATGTTCTGCTTAGCAATCTTGAGTCATTAAGTGGATGTTACATGACCACCGTCTTACTGTTTTTTTGCAGACATAGCATTTTCAGCAGTAAGGCCACACAAATATAGAAAAAATAAAGCTGTTCCAAAACTTAAAAAATAATAACCTGTTAAATGTGACGAAAGAAGCTGAATCAATGGACTACCCACTACCGCTATGACGTTACACCTCACAAGGTAGTTTGGGTTATTATAGTGGACAGTGTAGGACTGAATGATAAATATTTAAAGAGCTATAAAATGGAAGGCTCAGATTCCAAAGCCATTATTCATAAAGGTTCAATTTAATGGTTAGGTTGACAAAATTACAAATAAAAAACTGGACTAAAATCTACCAGTGCATGCCTGAAATGTTTCGGAATGGTAGAGCTATATGGCTTGCAATCATTAACTTTTTATAGGGAATACGGCTCACTACCCTGGGTGAAATTCAATCAGGGGGCAGCAGGATGATTCGAAATTAAATAAATTAATTATTTCATATTTGAATATTAAATCAACAGTGAGTGGATATAGTATAGTATAGTATAGTATAGTATAGTATAGTATAGTATAGTATAGTATAGTATAGTATAGTATAGTATAGTATAGTATAGTATTGGTCAACAGCTTGAGATTATGATGAAGTTTGTTGCTTAGTCAGAGACTCTTTTTCAGCAATATATTGAAGGTGTATTTCACTGTGTATAAGGAATTTTCTCTGCATGTGATAATGTCTTAAAAATTAAAGAATCTGTAAAATTGCAACATTTGAAATATAATGTTATACTTTTTGGATTTAGGAAACCTTCATTTTGCTTGCCCTTTTACAATCAGTCATAAATTATTCAAACATTCTTAGAACAAACATGAAGCCCTGAATCAAAGGAAAGATGTAAAATGTAAAAAATATATTTTTTTGACTGTCCTTTGAAATATGTTGAATATATGAGGGCAAATCTGTTTTAATGTATATAATGTAACCTCATCGTTTATTTGTTATCCAGATGTATTAAGGTGCATCATCTTTATCCTTATTTCCTCTCTCTTTGACGGATGCCAGACATGCATCTCTTTGGGAAATTAAAGGCACTGATTGGCTGCTAAGGTAACATGCATTTTTCTCACTTTTAAAACACAGCAATTAGCTCAGAACAAGTGGTAAACTGAGACATTTGTGAGGTCTCATAAACAGAGCCAGGCTACTCGCTGACAGTCTGTGAATCCCCAGAGATAGTCAACAGTGGGGACACACTTAAGGAGTGAAAAGTTAAGCATTTCTAGCCTCAGCCAAGGTCACTTAGTAATATCCAAGCTCATAGCGTATTGTAATTCCACAGTGGCAAGTTCAGTGTAAGAACAGAAACACACTCACGCAGCTTTGGGGTACTGATTATATTTCCTGCAGAATGCAAAAAGATGTTTTCCTTCCCACAGAGCAAATATTAACCTCAGATGGAAAGGATTTGCCTTTTCATCTCATTTCAAAAATGCAGCGAGAGGAGACATTGATTTGTATTTCTTTCAACTCAACATCAGAATTCAAATCTTTCACTAGCAAATATTTAAAGGAGCTTAACAAACAAGGCCAAATTATTCTGAAAAATCCATACAGTCATCTAAAAAAAAAAAATAAAAAAAATGAAACACAACTTACACAAAGGAATATTTTCAAAATGAAAAGCAATAACGTAAAACACTTAGTTTTTTGTGAACCAAGAAAAAAAAGACATAACTGCTGCTCCTGGTGATCTGATTTGTGAATATCCATTAGTCCTCCTAGAGTAAATGAGTGGTAGGTAATTTGAATAAAACGGGGAATGGGTTAGAAAAATTAATTTTTAGCCACTGTTGTGTTACAAAAAATTTATATCTCATCTATGACGGTAAATAATTAAAATACTTAATTACTGTTGAAACGCAAGTGCTTTTATGTTAGGATCTATTTAACTGCACGGCCTCAGAGTAAAGTGGCAAACATCCAACTTCCCCAAACGCATCCTGTTGGCGCATCAAGTGGCTGCAGTCTTTAGAAACCAGCTTTATAGAGCAGGAGGCGCTTCTCTTCATTTTTTGAACAAATTCCCTCGAAATATATACAAGAAAGTACTATTTATTATTTCATTTTTTGTTTAATCCGATCTGTATAGAAAGGCAGCGCATATGCTGATTAATCCAAATGACACTTTAGCGACTATTTATTATGGAGGCTAAAATATGAGGTGAACAAAAATATTTGCATCTGGATCCAACTGCGAAAATATGCTGATTAAAAGAGGTCTTCCGCACCTACAGAGCTTATGAATGAACTCGACGGGGTAAAAAAAAATCATAACCGGGAGGATAAGTCATCGTATTGCATTTCCTGTTTTAGTACAAGAGGTCATTTATCGCTTAAATTATGCGCAGCGCTCATTACAGACAGGACTAACCAAACGTTAAATGAGTTACAAGTGGCAACAAGTTAGCGGCTGGCGCTCCTTAAATAAAGATAATAAAGACTGGACATGATGCAAATGCTTTCATGCCTCCACTATAACTATAAGCAAAATCACAGAAATTGAATATTATCTTTTTCTTTTTTTTCCAAAATATATATGTTTTCTTTTTTTACTAAGCCTATATTCCAAGATACCAACGCGCTGTGAACTTTATCGTTTAATTCCAGCATCCTAAAACTCTTACCTTTGTTAGGTGGAATAGAGGAGAACAAACCCTGGGCGCAGTGACACTCTGCAGCGGGACGGGAGTGATGTTAACTTCTCGCTCCTCCCAGGCATCCAACCCTATGCGACTTCCTGGGAGATCAGGGGAATCAGAGGGACAGGCAGTTCTGTGCGCGCTGTCTGCCACCGCGCAGCTCATCTGGAGCCTCCGCTCCTAGAAGCGCAGGGTAAGATAGGGAACAGAGGGAAATACCTGCTGCTGTCTGCACGACGCGGCGCGGAAAGCCCCTGGTGGCAGTGAAAGGAAGCAACACTTAATGTTGACGGGAGGGAAGGAAACGGTGGGGAGAAGAGGGGCATCACATGAAAAAATACCAAAAAATAAATAAATAAACTGAAAAAAAAATCTGTTAAGATTGCAATGTTTGACAAACCACTGAAACAACAAAACAACTCTGATAATTTTGCTTTAATTACTGTAAATCTTGTGTAACATAACCAACAATTATTTTCTTGCATATTGCAATAACAAAGGGTGGCTGCATCAAGTAGGGTATCACCTGTTAAAAGTTCATCTTAAAAAGATGTTACTGATTTATAAGAGTGAGCATTGTTTTTATTTGATAAGATAAATTATAGCTAAATTTATATTACCTCCAATACTGTACTACATAAAAACAATGGTTCATTTGAAATCTAAACTTAGGTTTATTGGTTAGACGTAAAGGGTGTGTGTGTGCATGTGTGTGTTTGTGGAGTTGAGACATTCTGTTGGGGACAAGGGACTGGGAGAGGCTAAGAGAGGCTAAGACAGAGACAGGGGAGCCCTGCTACAGATTACACACCATCACACAAAGTCTCTTAAGCTCAGTCAGCGAGGTTAGGAAGGTTAGGAAGCTGATGTACCAACAAAGATTTAAAAGCTAGTAGCCATAAGCTGAACACAGACAGGTGAAAATAGAAGAACGGGGATTTAGAGGGGGGAAAAAATGTTCTCGTCTGAAACCCATATAACAACCACATTTTTTTTCAGGTGCCATTCCAATAAACATTTGAAACAATGTCATTTCATCCTGCTTACCTGTGATCGAGTTGCAAAGGTAATGGGTTTTGTTTTGAAATTCAAACATTGCACCTACCAGAAACATTTTTAAACATGATTTGGCATTTTCAAATCAGCAGGACACTTCCAGAAAACTTTCAAAGGCAAATACCCAGAAGGCAAGCTGATCAAAATCAAAACCCCTCAGCTAAATCCCTTCTGTGTAGAAGAGCAAATGCTTTACTCCACGCTTCACACCCGTTTCCTAACACTCAGTTCAGCCAACAACAGAACAAGGTAATTTCAGATCTTTGTATCCAGGATGCTGTGGTTCAGTCATGATCCATAAAAGTAAATGTTGACAGACCAGTTAATTAGGAACTTTGTTTTTCTGGCTCAGTTCTTTCCTCATCATGACACACCAGAAAGGCAGCACATTACTGCAGCCATTGCCTTAATGCATCTATACATCTCTCTCTCCATCTGTCAGCAATAGTAAGTTACTTGTTTTACAAGTGATCACTTGTATTTTTTGTTTGTTTTGTTGTGTTTTGTTTAGTGACATGATTATTTGTTAAAAATAACAAATGCTTTTTCTCAAATGTATGACTAAAATTTAGTTTCCCAGACCTTTAACGTTTGTATCTGAACTCTACTTTCTAATGATGAGTAGCTTGTTTTCAAATCATAATGTTTGGAAAAGGTTAACATTGATTTAAGAAGAAGTTACAAAAGAAAACATTAATAAACATTTTTGCAAGGTAATGATATTTTCCTTGATCCTAAGTGTTCACTATTTGTCTCGGTGTTCTTGCCATCCCAGGCCATTTTACATCGCCAGCTCTGGGGGTGGAAGTGCTGACTTAGGTTTCGGTCTCTTGAATTTAAAATTTTTCTTTAGCAGCAAGGTGTTGAAGCACTGTCTGTGCCTATTGCTCAAGCCTGTAATGGGATCTGTAGGCCTGCAGCTACAAACATAAATATCTGTAAAAATCGTACTTGAAGGTATGACCAACAAATCAATAGATGTCAATGAGACAGAGAGGGTGAGCAGAAAAAGTGTTTGGGGTTGTTTTGAATAAGACACATGTCAACAGGTGTTAAACATCATGTTAATCTCCTCTGTAAAGATGTGGAAGTCGAAGTTCACATTGGATAGTTTTAGCATATGCTTACTGTACAGAAATGTTTAGTTCCCACTTGTATTATAAAATATAACTGCAATACTCACATTTTGATAAGCATCTCTTTATGTCTACACACAATAGTAAAATAAACATATAAGTTTCATTTTTTTCCTGGTTTAACATATTTTATTCTCTTTTGTTAATGAGCAAATTGATTTAACCTTTCAGTTTAAAGTTCAAGAACTGCAGAGAAAAAAAAAAGTTTAGAGAAGCTGTCATTTTCAGTAAAAAGCTTATTTAAATCTTGTTTGGATATAAACCTAAATAGCATTATCTGAATTAAGTAGTCAGCTTTCAAATGAAAAACTGGAAGGTTAAAAAAATGTTAAAGAATAACATACAACATTTGCCATGTATTTCAATGTTTGCATTAAGCTAAATGCATGTTTTGCTTTGGACTAAATCTCAGTTATGATGCATAATTTCCCATTAAAAATAAACTAAATAAAAAATCTGCCCAAATAACTTTAGAACTTAGGAAAACTGTCTGGATTTAATGGGATAGAATACGTGATTTATCCCCCAATGTAGTGGTCTTATTGAAATATTTTGATTAAACTTAATACAAACACCCCCTCTCATTTGCAAATCAGCTGTGTGGAAGATTCCACTTAGCTTCTTACATCGTTTTTGCATAAAAACAATGTATGGTGCTCCAAAAAGAAAAATGTTCCCATGCATTTTATAGAAATTAGTAGCAGATGTTGCCCTGGAGGCACCGTCTTTGTTTTTGGTAGCTCTAGATGTGACATTATTTAGGTTACAATGGTTGAGACAGAATACAGTATTTGGAATTTATGTTGTTTGGCACTGATAGTCTCTACAGAGAAAAGAATAGCTTTTGTATGTTTCAAAGGGCTGATTTTGAAGACAATTTTTGTGTTTCAACCTGGAAAACAGAGCTGTTCCAAATTCAGCACCACTAAAAACTCAGTTTCATAAAAGGGGCTTCAAAACTGATCCAGCAGCACCTTGGAAGGTTAGTCATTTTCCTACAGGGAAGACTGGTTTCAAAGCATATTCCATAGCAGCCAGCCCCCACCCTTCTCACCCTGCGAGACAATTCTTCATTTCATCAAAAGAATTAAGAGGAGTGCTGCTTTAAAACAGATCTTATATCAGCACCTTGGGCATGTTCCCACCTTTTCAGAAATGAAAAAAGCTGATTCTGTATGAGCATCATGGACCGAATAAGGTATTCATAAAGCTTGATTCAACAAACAGATTTTACTTATTTAGGAAGCACAGTGCTGTAAGAAATGACAGTCATTCTTTTATTCTCTCCATTGTGGTTCCCCAACATTGCCAGTGTGTGAGGAAAAAAAAAAAGTTTTAAAGCAATTTTCTGAAACTAACAACATGCATTTCCACTCTTAAAGAAATGTCTCTGGAAAAATTATTGAATTGGTAAAAACTCAGTAAGACCTCACATGTTACTTGAGGGTGAAGTATATAATAATGTTAATGTAAAACCTTAGTTAGGATCTAAGGAGATGAACCCAGTGGTTGCAATGAAGCTGCAATAGAATGCAAAAGTATTAATGTCCCTCGAAATCATAATTTTCAATGGATTTTGAAAAACGAACGTGACTTTTGGAAATTATTTTACAAGAAAGAATCTAAAACATGTTACATAGGTGCATACATATTTTTATGCCTCTTGAATCAACTGGGTAACACATGCTGGAAGTTCAGGTGGCAGACTTTGAGATCTAAAAAACAATGAAACATTTTTATTGTAGGTTTACATGTATTTTAAGACCATGCGTGTTCACCTGAAAAAAAATAAAATATATATATATATATATATATATATAATTTTTATTTTTATTTTATTTTTTTGTAGCTTTTAGGAGTCTTAATTTTAAGTTTTCAACATCTTTATTTCCAATCACCTTCTCATAAACGCCAACCTGCTGTCCTGACTCTGCTTCATAAATGATTCCCCATATCATAATCCTCCCACCAACTCTTTTTGGGTGGGAATGGTATAAATGCAAGATCTCTATACAAAACAAATATCCCTCAGCTGCTTTTCTGAGAACTGCTCTCATAGCACAGCCTGACAGTCTAGGTCATGCCTGCCCATAGTCTGCCTTTGAGGGCCGCTGTCCTGCAGGTTTCAGAGGTTTCTCTGGTTCAGCACAGCTGATTCTGATTATTGCACTTCACCAAAAGACTGTTAATCAGATATCCATGGTAAACAACTGTGTTGAAAGAGGGAAACCTCTAAAACCTGCAGGACAGTGGCCCTTGGGGACCAACTTTAGCCATTCATGGTCTACGTAGGTAGATGACCATATCTGGGTTGCTTTTCAACACTGCCATATAATCTCTCTGTATTTCTGATACTGGACTGAAGGGCTTACTCTAAGACATCTAAGGATAAAGATATTGGGCCGGATTTATCAAGATCCAATTTTGCGTGCAGTAATTTGCGCTCGCAAACTGGAATTTTGAGCGAGGGGCTGAACCATGGTTTGCGGGTGATTTAACAAGAGTGATTGCGTAACTGGTTGCAGGTGCAAAACTGTTGGAGACGCCCTATTTAAATGATGGTTTTGCGCGTTTTGTGGTTTGCGGCAAAGTAGTTTGTAGTTTCTACAAACTAGTGCATTAAGAAATTTAAATCTTACAGTGACCCCCAACAAACATATATATATATATATATATATATATATATATATATATATATATATATATATATATATATATATATATATATATATAAAGAAAAAACTTTGGCAACCTTTATTCCCTAAGGTGGTATGTGGCAGAATTTCTACTTCACTGCTGTAAAAAAAAAAAAAAACAAACAAAAAAAAACAAAAAAAAACCAAACAGGTGTTTTGTATTGGCCTGTAGAAAAATGCACATACCAAATGGCTCACAAGAAGTGACTGTGGATGAGCAGCATTGGCATGTTGCTCCACAGGCGCAGGGGGAGAACCCCGACCCCGTCGGACAGCACTTCTGAAAAACGAGATTGGGAGATCCCAGCTCTCGCTGCAACCGTACGCTGGAATGACCCAGATGCAAAAAAGTGCAACGTTGCAAGTAGTTTTGTGATATCTGGTATTGCGTGGGTCCTCCTTGTGGCTGGCTCCAAATCCATTCGGAGTTCCCCCAACAGCTCCAAAATGGCAATGCAGGATAAACGATATGTTTTGATGATCGTTTCCTCCTTCATTGCAAAAATATTCGCACGGAGTGAAAAAATGCGTTCTCTGCGTCTCCTTGCTTCATTTCGATGTCTCCCTCTTGCGACAATAACCGCTGCCATGTGTGCGCAATTACGCATACAGACCATTTGCACCTTCTTTTGAAACATGTTAAATATAGAGTCAGATACCGTTAGCAAAATTGCTTTCAGGTTTAATAAATCACTTTGTGAGTGCTAAATTAATATATTTACATATTCTCCTCCCACAAGACGCACTTTTGCGTGTAAACGCCCCATATTGCATATTCATTGCAGAAAAAGTACTAAATGGATAAGAGGCGCTATTTAGGACGTTTTAAAGACCAAATCCTTTTAGCACGCTGTTGATAGATCAGTTTGTACATTTTTTAGCGTGCGCAGTGAAATAGCTCACGTTTTTATACACGCAAACCTTTGATAGATCCGGCCCATTGTGTGCAGAGGAACTATTACAAATAAAGTTTTGATTTAACATATTTTTGCACTTCCATGTGTTTCTCTGCTGCTTCTAGAACCAGTCCAACCAGTTGGTTTCTGGCAAACAAGCCATTTTAAAAACCTCCCGATTATTATGTTACAATCAGCTGGCATCTCCCCTCAAAAAATATAAAACATTACTTTTATATCAGACCTTAGTTGCAGTTGCAATTATTATTAAAATAAATCACATAGCATTGACATTAATATACTCTAATTTGCATTGAAAGTCCAGCACGGGTGCTAATTCGTAAAATTTTGTTTTCTCAGGTTTCTCTGACCTAAAGCAACCTCTTTGAAAAATGTTACACAAACCAACGCTTTATGAAAATAACACTGACAGAAAGATGTTTCTAGGGGGAAATGCTTTCACTGTAGCTATGGAATTCTCTCTGTGGATGCTATTTACTTGCCATTTGGAAACCATTTACTGCATCCAGATTTTTGGTCTGAAAGGGTCAAAGATGTACAGTTATACCATTTTTAGCCATTTTTACCTGTATCAAGATTTGGCTGCACCTTGCAGCACTGATCTGAGGGGTGTTTTCAGCTTTTACTTATTTTTTTATGAAAGTGACAGTAACTCGAAAACCTGACTCTGAGGGGAACTCAAAATAGTTGGAACTGTGGAGGTGAAATCTCATGATCAGAGAACAATTTTGTGCAAAACATGCAATGAAAATGTTTTGTATAGCCCACAGACCAATCCTAAATGTTTAAACAGAAATATAATAGGTCCCCTTCAATATTTGTACTGTGTTTTAAACTTTTACAAACTTTTCTGATTGTATGGTCCTTATTTGGCTGTTAGTTAACCAATGTTCTTGAAAAAGAAACCTCCAAGGTTTGTACAAAAGAGCTGTATTTATATGTAACTGAAAATAGACACAAATTAATTGAATTTACAAAATAGCGCAGTTGTAAAGGACATCGGTTGCAGCATTTTTCCTTTAGGGATACAAGATTAAATACGATTAAACAGTGATACTTTTCATAGGTTTGAAGGTTTGGTTATATGAGGGCAAAATCTGAGGAAGGTTAATTTGTGGAAATGCTTTTTTTTCAAAGCAGTGCATTTAAATTTTTTGCATTTGGTTATTCAATAATATACAAAAATGATGAATGGGGCAAAATATTGCATCCATGAGGTTCAGTTTTTGTTGCAACACATAAGAAGAATAAAAGCAAACTAAACAAATTAAAGACCAGCATTTACAAATAGGGGTGTTTATGCAAAAGCTTCTTAAGTCGAGGTTCTCGAGCTTCAAAAACTCAGAACTTTCGTTTTTTTAAGAGCACAGCACTGCAAAACCTACAGCATTGCTGTTTTCATTTAATAAAGATTTGTCGGTGCAGTGTGTCAAATTAGCGCAGCTTTGACTCATTGAAGGTTCACTCTTGCCATTGCAGGGCCATTTCAATTCAATTTAATTTAATCCAATAAACTTCATTTATCCCTGTGGGCATGTTTTCATGGTGGATAAAAATATATTAAAACAACACACTGGCAATGAATACAAAGAGTAACCAATTCACACAACCCCCAGTTTCACTGAGTCAGAGGCCAAGTCATATTCCTGCTTTAAACAACTAAACATTGCAGCCATAAGTGATTAGTTTTTATTAACCTTTTAAACTCTACAAGCTCAATTAAGGTTACACAATAGTTTCAGTCGCGACAATGCAACTGGGGACATTTCAGATAAAGACACCTCTTGATAACTACGCAGAAATGATTGTAGAAATGTTGAAGAAAGCCGTAGGGTCCAACTTTAAAACAACACACCGCAATACAGACACTTATCTGTTTTTCAGTATCAGAGATGAGCATCTAGTACCAAAATAATCATTATTAAGTTTTTTCTTGACTGGATTTCTTCTCTCTCAATCATTTGTCACGCACGTTACCTTGTTAAGGGATGCAGTATTACCAGGTAAGTTGAGGGTTAGTATAAAGCTGGTATAAATTTCTAGTTAGCTTTGCATCAGCAGTGCAGCTATGAAAAGTTTTCTGACTGTCAAGGAGCATTCTAACTGCCATAATGAGTATGAGCTGGAGATGTCTTTTTTTTTTAGAGAAAGAGCACGGACTCCTATTAACTTATGGTTCTACACTCATCACTTTGTCTTTATCTAATTGCCATAAATCAGGTAAAAATAGTAAGACAGTTTAACTAAAATTATGTGTCATGATCTTGCCACTGATGACTGGCCTGATTACTCATTTCATTCACCTGCCAAGCTCCGCCAAATTTCTCATCACCTTTCATTTGTTCCACCTGCTCCAACCTCTATTTAACTAGCCTTCTTCGATTCATCAGTGCCAGATTATTCAAGCCCTTGATGATAGTTTTCTAGTGTATCTAGAAGAAGTGTATCTATAACTGATTCCTGACCCCATCCTGGATTTCCCTTCAATACCTCTTCAGATCTCTGATCGTCTGGCCTGGACTCTTGAGCTCTTCCTCGACACCGGCTTTGGTTTCGCCCTCTGGATTATCCTGCCTTCCTTCTTCCACTGGGTTCTGGCCTCTTCCCTGTTATCCAGCCTCTGGGACTTCCAGGTCTGAGAATGTCTGGGCAGCGTCTACTGCATCTTGTCGGCAGCCGACCGCCTAGAACCAAGCTTGTCCTCTGGGTACGGACTGAACTTTTAAACCAGAGGTTCATGGCTTAGATGCCCTCACTGTTCACCGCAGACCCATTTTAATTAACAAGTTTTGAGATATCAAACTGTCTTTCTGCTTTGAAAACTGGGTCCTCTGTTCTGAGCCCTGAAACTATGTCGATAGACCTTTGTATTGTAATTTTTGTTTAGCCGTGCAAGTAAGAATTGCTTTAGCAACTTGAGGGGCCTTGATTGCTATGAACTTATGCCTCTACACTAGAGGTATGGTAAAATAACATTTGATAAACAATTTAAAAACACAGTTCTGACTCAAGAGCCTAGTTAATATCCTTGTCAGGTTGATGTTTTGTCTTAAAAAAGTGTTAAGCTGAAGTTCTGAAGTTTATCCTCGAAATGTTCATACTTTTTAAACAGTTAAAATTTCTTTTAAGGTATTACTGGTAGATAGATTTAATAATAGTTTGAAGTTATTACCAAGTTCGTGAGCAAACCGTAAGGTGCAGCATTGGAAATACTCGCATCTTTGAGCCAAAAATATTGTGCAGCATTTGGCTAAAAATACTGACAGTCTCAATTTTCAGCCAAAATTGAGCAAATTAGGAACAGTTTTTGTAAACCTTCCACCAGATTCAAAGCTTAGACAATGCTTTCTTTTCATTACAATTATTGATAATTTAGCTTCTTTTCCTTTTTATCAAATCCTCCCAATATTAATATTCCAACCTGCATAAGCATATGGAACATGAAATCTTGGCCTGGTTATCCTTCATTCATTATCTGGATATGTGCTGGCAGCACTGGAATCCCCCAAACACCGGCTGCTGTCCCCAGACACTATATCATCAGATGAAAACAGATGGGTTCCCAATACAAATGTGCAAAGAATAAAATGTAATAAATATACACATTATATGGAAAAAATACACCATATAGTTAATGTATGATTACTTTTCTCCTGTGTATTTGTATATGATATTTTACAGATTCTTATTTTTGACAGAATGTGGCCCTTTTTGTAAAATCATCTAACTCTGTAATGTATTATGTTGCAGTGAAAAGAGTAACCAAATCTGGTTTCCAGCACAAATTAATTTATTTTAATTTTGTCGTGGTGAAGAGAGAGCTGAGCGAAAAGGCAAAGCTCTCAATTTACCGGTCGGTCTACGTTCCTACCCTCACCTATGGTCATGAAATCTGGATCATGACCGAAAGAACGAGATCCCGGATACAAGCAGCTGAAATTAGCTTTCTCCGCAGGGTGGCTGGGCTCTCCCTTAGAGAAAGGGTGAGGAGCTCGGTCATTCGGGAGAGGCTCAGTGTAGAGCCGGTTCTCCTCCACATCGAGAGGAGTCAGTTGAGGTGGCTCGGACATCTTCTTCGGATGCCCCCTGGACGCCTCCCTTGGGAGGTGTTCCAGGCACGTCCCACTGGGACGAGGCCCAGGGGACGACCCAGGACACGCTGGAGAGACTATGTCTCTCGGCTGGCCTGGGAGCGCCTAGGGCTTCCCCCGACAGAGCTGGAGGAGGTGTCTGTGGAGAGGGAAGTGTGGGAGTCTCTGCTTAGTCTGCTGCCCCCGCGACCCGGTTCCAGATAAAGCGGGAGACGACGAGTACGAGTACATTGTGTTTATGTTTTCTTTAATAATAATAAATAAACAAAGCCACGATCAACGCATTTAAAGTTCTCTGTAGGAATTTTTTTTTTAAGTTATCTGTAAGGTTTATGCTGGTATGGCCTTGAAATGAGCTAGTCTTATTTTTGGATTGTTTCTTTGAAAAAAAAAACATTTTAATCAGCAAGGATTGTTAAGATACAGCATAAACCTTGAATCAATCTGAACAGTTTCAATGCATCACCTAACTTTGTCATATCTAACTGTTATCTTTTTAAATATCTGTAAAGCTTTTATACTAAAGATTTAATCTCTGAGTACCTGTGAACTTTTGGAATTAAGTTGTGCACATTAACTCCAGTTTGCTTTGCAAAGTATCTTTTGAATTTGTGTTTCAGTTTGTGTATGGGACAATGGCATATACTGATGCTAGGTATCAATGTCAATTGAATATTTTCCAGGCAAGGAAGCGTCTAAAAAATTGGGCTTGTATTTCACACCAATTTGGTAATTCATTGATAATTGTTGGAATCTATGTTTTTCTAAGAATTATTTTAAAGTGTTTTGGTAAGTACTCACCAAAAACAGTTTTAAACTATACACCTGTGGCAGAGTGTATTAGCTCACAGGTGACATGTACATCTGGAGACACAAAGATTTTTGTTGGGCAACCTAACAAGGTCTGTTTCAAAGCAAAGCAGTTTTTTTTTTTTAAGAAGCAACAGGACTGTGATATTCTACATGATATATTGCAACATTACAATGCAATAAGGGTTGTGCTAAAAGAGCTATTTAGCAGTGCAGAGGAAAGTATGAAACAAATCTGTTTAAGGATAGGAGACCTCAAACTGTTTAACAGTTGAAATAAAATATTAAGTAGAAAGATGAAACAGAAAAAAAGCAAAACAATTTTGCGGTCAAAGCAATAACAGTTCACTGCATAGATCCCAAACACTGACCACATCTTAAGGAAAAGGTAATGAATTACAGAAATATAAAAAAAACACCAAAGCCAAAGTTAACAGCTTGAAACAAAGCTTTGAAGCCCCAGAAAGAAAAAGAAAAAGGAGGATCTGGGTATCAGTTAATTCAGTTTCAATTCAGTTTATTTATATAGCGCCATATTCACAACACATGTCATCTCAAGGCACTTTACAGTTCAACCATAACACAAATGCAACAGTGATGAAAGGAGGTAGATTTAACGGTAAATAAGGTGCTGTGTGTAAAAAAGAGATATAGATCCAGAATAAAACAAATGAGAAGAAAGTCAATGTAAAGTTTTACTGATTAAAAGAGCTGTCAACATCTCACAGTTTACAAACGATCCCAAAGACAGAGAATGTAGATTCAATTGTAAAAACATAGAGATATTCAAAAGGTTTGAGTGCATAAAAATATGTGCAAACCCATTGCCACAGGCAATGTAAATGTTCCTTTGTGAACTCTGTACAAACGACAGTTATTTTATATTTAAATATTATTGGTATTTATAGGTTTACAATATTTTTGCAAAGCAGGTGTTATGAGGAGTTAGATAAGGTAAATGCAGCTGTTTGATATGGATGTAAGTCTGGCTGTGCTGCTGCTTTCCAACCTAATGTCTGTCAGAGAAGAGTTGGATGGGGAAGGTGACAAAGTCCCCTTTCCTTGGTTTTATGATGATTAATTCCATATTTTTCAGATTTTTTTAAACTTTTGCTCAGCATTTTGAGATGCTTTTTGTAAAGTGCACTAAGAATAATATACATCATTATTTCTACTGTTATTGTTATCTTTTTTATAATCTTAACCTCCAAGTTCAAGGCTTAAACTTTATTTTCCTTCCTTTAATTAGGATGGACCAGATTGCTTTTGCATCTGTTGTTCCTTGTGCATACAGTTTTTGTACACCGCCTGCAACTCACTCACTTATTGCATGCCTTTTTTTTTTTTGAACGGGCATTTTAGCGCTTCTTAATTTAAAATGTATGAAGATAGAGTTTTCCTGCCTACAAAAAGCCACTAATGTTTGATAAGAATTTGTTATGTGATAGTATCTGATTATATATGAATATTGTGACTCAATCTGACCAGCAGAATACTTAATGAAACAGGTTCCATCTAATATCTCTTAGAAGTGGATTGGAAACCTGGTTTTTATATGTTACATTTTCTCCTAAAATATAAAGGAAGCAGAGCATGAAAAAAAAACAAAAAAACATTGACCTGGACAATCTTACATACACAATTACAAAACATGTGACTGTTCACATTGTATGCCTTCAAAATGCTAAAATTCTCTTCCAAAAACTGAAAACACACCGTCAAATTTAAAAAGAAATAATGGACAGAAAACAATCCAGGATCCTAAAATTAAAATATTCACTTAGTCTGGTTCACTCTGTCTCTAGCTGAAGCTTCTCACTTCTTTGACAGACTTCTAAAGTATGTAAGCTCTGATCCAGCAGTTCATTCTCACCGGCATAAGGGAGAAAAAGAGTACCAGATATCAGTGAGACTGTCATAGCCCACAGCTAGATCAAAATCCACTCGAAGCTGTTGCAAAGTACCGTAGCTTGATAATCTTTGCTGATTTGATCCTATCTTCTTGGAGCCAAAGGAACCCCCTTCAAAGATGCCCAAATAGATGAATGGTTGAAACTATCTGCAGACTCTATCTGTGTTGCAGAAACCCTTTACCAGATACTTCACAAACACAGAAGACAGTAGAAAAATAAGGAAAAAAAAGGTAAAAGAGAGGACATTCAAGCTCCCCCTGATATTTTTAAAAAATGCTTAGGAATCAAGTGACTAGTATACAAGGTGGAAATATTGTTCTTCTACAAAATATTTAATATTTCATTGGCACAGTTGTGGGGCAGCAACCAAACTCTTTCAGTGCTACACAGTTCTAGAGACCTAAAAATAGCCCCTCATATTTGGCACATTAATCTCTCTCTGCGCCCCTCAGAGACATTATATTGGAGGCTAAAATCCAGTTATTTTCCCAAAGAGAGTTTTTCAAGTCATACAGTATTACAAAGGCATTACATTACATTCTGTATATGTGTGCAAACAGAAGGGTTTGTTCGTAATATGGATGCAATTTATAGCACAGCCATGCATTTCACCAAGATCTTAAGTATGTATGAGGATGACATATTAGTGCTTAGTGCTCCTTAAAACAATTTCACTGCAGAGCCGGGTTTTTTTTAAATGGAGTAAGAGCAATAATATGCCAAAGCCCTCTGTTAGGCTTGTGTATATGTTAGATTTTTACACTTTCTCATAATATATATGCCTGAGTAGTGAAGTCCAAAAAAGTGCTTGTCTGCGTATTTTAAAACCTCTCCTGTACTTTGGAAGGACAAAACTTTTTCCTACTAAGTTACAAAGTTCAGATTTCTGAACACATCATTCACTTGCAAGGACTCAAGGCTGTAAGCCTGAATCTGAAGATGTCCATGTGTTACAATGATGGAGCACACTGAATAGAGCATAAGTCAAGGTCCATCAAGAATATTTATTTACCATGAGGGAGGGCAAAGTAAAGATTTGTTGAAAAATAAAATTGCCATATTTATCCTTGAGACTGACTCACATTTTTTTTATTCAAGACACCTTTATGAATGCATATTTATTAACTTATTCTTATACTGCTTTTTCAAATAAAAGGAGACCACCTCTAAACATTAAATCCTTTCAGTATTGCACTTACATGACCGCTTCAATGAATAGACAAAAAAGATCAAATACATCTTTGATCTACTATAAAAGGATTAAAAATGTAAAACATATATTTCATACACACATTTGAAACATTAATAAAGCTTTGTGGGCACCAACTCCAGTGGAATACATTTTTCTGTTGTATATCAGATTGTAAATTCAGTTTTGTAACCTTGCAAAATAAACTTGGAAACACTTTCATTGTTGTGCATCCATAGATAACAATTTGTGAGTGTAAAAAAAGAATGTACATTCATTTGTATTCAGTCCCCCCAAATTGATAAAAACAAATTAAAATGACCTTTAAATGCAATACCTAGGGTTATTATTATTATTCTATGAGGCAAACCTGTACTTGAATTGGAATCCACTTTGTGGCCTTTGGTAAAATTTTAACAACAATTTTCACTTTTCTTCCCATACGGGCAGGATTTCTGGAATGCGTGACCAATGTAGACAATGGATAGATGTTCTTTATATAGATTCTTCCACCTGATTTTTGGATCACTGAGAATTTTGGATCCTTCAGAGTTACAGCCCCCGTCACACCTTGACAATTCAGACCAGCGTATGCCTGACGTACGAAAAATCTGGCTAATCGTTGGCTTATGTTGGATTATTTATGGAAACGTTTTGTATAAGTTATGAGCACGAGGAAGCACGGTGAAGCATGGTGAAGCACGGTGAAGCACAGTAAAGCACGGTGAAGCACGCTGGCACACGTCAACGTAAGGGAAGTATGGCAGCCATTACACCTGAAGGAAGCAACTTTAACTGATGCTTTGTAATAGCCATTCATGGGCATTATGCTGCTGGGCGTTATGCAAAAGTTGGGCTGTCGTTGGACATAAGTTCTTGACTCATTATGAATATGCAACATATAAGCCCAAAAATAAAAAAATGAATATAAAGTTCAGTGTATGCCAGCATTTTAGGAGATGGCGGACATACGCAGGTTAAATTGGCAAGGTGTGCTACTTCACTGATTAATGCTATCCTTTCCTTCTTGTGTGCTTAGATGGGTGGCTATGTTTCGATATGTTTGCTACCATACTTTTTTTTCATTTTCAGATAATGGTTTAACAGTGCTACATGCTGTCTGCTACCTTTCTTTATTCTTCTGAACAACTTTATCCCTAGCATGTCTAGTGTGTTCTTTTTCTTTATTTTGCTACTTGCTAATGCCCGTTTAGTGTGTTCTTTTTCTTTATTTTGCTACTTGCTAATGCCCTTCCTTAAACATCACAGACAACTGTGATTTAATCAAATAGGAACTTTCCTTTAGATTTTCACTGATATAAAATATATAGAAACCAATTAATTAAAGAATAATCAATATAATTTTCCCTCCATTTTTAAAAATGCCTAAATATGTGTTGGTCAAAATCTAAGTCCCAATAAGACATAGTCTGTAGCTGTACCAAAATAAAATGTGAAAGAAATGAAAAAAATATATTACTGCTTTTTTGTTTGTGCATGGAAGTGCTTCATTAGATGTAATTCGGCAAAGAAATAAAACATTTTATTGATCTAATTGTCTTACAAACCTAATTTGTTTGATGGCTGTGTAATGTGATTTTGAGAAAAAATACCCGTTATACACAAATCGGATATTATTTTGCATCTGCTGTAGTGTGTTTGTCTGAGTGTGTTTGTAAAAATATATTCTAATTTCTGTGTGTAGGAGACAAGATGTGACATTCAGACTGTCTTGCATGGTTTGCGTCTGGATTTGCAAGTTTAAGAAGGACATTAAAGGCAGCCACTGACCTTAAACTGTTACCCTGAAAAATCGAATTCAATAACTCCATCACGTTGCTGACTATAGGGTGTAACCGTTGCTTTTTACATTGATGCTGACCATCTGGGGGGCTCAGATGGAATTAAGCCCACAACAGTCTAAGAACTAACTTCTCCTAAAGATTTCCAAAGAAAGAAATGCAAGCATGAGGAAAAAAACACCAACATCCCCAAAGTATTTCTGATCGTGTAAAATGAACTTTAAAAGAAACATTTTAGTGTTACTTGTTTTCCATAACACTAGATTTTTGGACTTTGTCTTTAATGAAAGAAAATCCATCTGTCAAAGAATAAAAATGTACTTGTTGCTAGGCAACATTGTGTTAATTCTTTCAGTTAGGTTTATGCATTACAGTTTGACTTATTTGAGATTTACCATTATGAAGGCCATTAAATGCATATAATATCTGTATTATCTGATTTACTTACATGCAATAATTAATGCATGGGATAATTAAAAGATATTAAAAAGAAAAAGTACAGTAAATCCTGTGTGTAACTATACTGTCATTTAAATCATGCACAATTAATATTTAGAGGTGCATATGACACTGTTCTCTTTGAACTATAACTTCATATGTATTTCAAGAATTGGTAGAACACTGTCACTATGTCTATCGCTTGATCAACTATATTGAGTAAAAACGTCTATAAGCACTGACCAAAAGGCCTTTGCCAAATGTTTGCTGCGTCACAATTTGCCGTAGCCTTTTGATTTGAACACAAGATTGCAGTTAGCTCTGAACAACATTTATAATTCCTGCCTTTCCAAGACTTGGTGCTTTGGCAGCAATTCCTTCTGTATGCACTTCAGCATTTGATCAGTCATTTTCAGTTTTGCTCTTGATTTAGTGTAACTAGTTTTAACTAATCCTCTTTTAAGAATTAAAATTTTATTTTTAAAATTCACAATTAAATTGAATTCTAGACATGGCCTTTTAATTAGCTGGTGATGCCCCTCGCCTATAGAACAAGTAGATGTAGTAGAAGTAGTTATCCTAAAGAGTAGCAGTCAAAATTATAAGTCCTTTTATAAAAATATCTTCAAAAAGACTGTTTCACTGAAACATTTTAATTCATTTTATTTCTATAGCGCCAATTCACAACACATGTCATTTCAAGGCACTTTATTGTTCATCAGATCATACAGTGAAATTGATTAAAAGTTTTCTATCTAAGGAAAACCAGTTGATTGCATCGACTCATTGACTCGAAGGCAATCCCTCACACTAAGCATGGTTGTAGCGACAGTGGAGAGGAAAATCTCCCATTTAACAGGAAGAGCCCTGCAGCAGAACCAGACTAAGTGTGAGCGAACATCTGACCGGGGTTCAAGGAGACAGAAGCAGACATAGAAAAAGAAGCGGAGATACAAAAGGCAACTGGAAACCAGCTCCAAAGGAGGCCAATCCATGAAACACACAGCCAGGCAGATGAACCTGGTCCCATGATGAAGAGAGCAGATCCAGCCAGTCACGGTCAAAGAAACAGGACTACTCTGAAAAACAGGCTGATCTCAAACATCTATAAACAAAGGTGTCAATGGCAGCCACACAGCCGATATCTCCCTCCAGCATGGTGTCACAGCCAAACAGGAACAGACCAGATGAAGCTACTATGAGAAAAAGCAGAGATAGCATAGTGTTAAAGATTGAACTAACAGATTCTAACAGAGTGGGCGAATGGAGATAGAATGAAGCAGAATGATGAAAAAGGGGTCCCTATCTCCTCCAGAAGTCTAAGCCTATAGCAGTATGACTATAGAGATAGCTCAGGATCAGAGATGGCAAAAGTACTCACTTTCCGTACTTGAGTAAAAGTACAGATACTTGTGTTAAAAAATACTCTGGTAAAAGTGGAAGTACTGATTAAACTTCTTTACTCAAGTAAAAGTAACAAAGTACAGGCTTGTAAATTTACTTAAAGTATAAAAGTAAAAGTAGAAACCACTTTTTTCATGCCGTTGCCTACATTTTAAATGGATGTCTGCCAATAGGACTAGATCTCCGTTGTGTTCATTTTCAATCATCTCGTCGTCCATGCTACTATGCTAACGCCACCGCCACCAAGCTGCAATGATTTGCCGCCAATGAATACCGCCGAATCTGTCGATTCATCTTGTAGTGGTGCGTCAAATGCAACGTAGATTCCCATCCAATTAGATTGAATTTGGTATTGATGACGTGAAAAATAATAACGGTAACTCCATTGAAATGATTCAAAACTAAAGTAACGAGCCAATTTTTTAAAATATAAGGAGTAGAAAGTACAGATATTTGTGTACAAATGTAAGGAGTAGAAGTAAAAAGTCGCCATAAAAATAAGTAGTAAAGTAAAGTAAAAATATCAGAAAAATCTACTTGAGTACAGTAACGAAGTATTTGTACTTCGTTACTTCCTATCTCTGCTCAGGATAACCCGAGACCCTCTAACTAAAAGCTTTATCAAAATGGAAAGTTTTAAGCCTAACCTTAAAAGTAGACAGGGTGTCTGCCTAAAACTTCTTATGTATGCTCTCAATCTACCGATTGAGAGCATACATAAGAAAATTGGTCCTAGCACTGATCCCTGTGGTACTCCACAGGTTACCCTTGAGCATGAGGAAGATTTATCATTAATGTGAACAAACTGAAATGGGCAAGATAGATATGATTTAAACAGGTCTAGTGGTTTTCCTTTAATTCCTACCAAATATTCAAGTCTTTCTAAAAGAATATTATGATAAACTGTGTCAAATGCAGCACTGAGATCCAATAGGACAAGTACAGATACAAGTCCATTATCTGGGGCCATGACAATATTATTAGTGACTTTCACCAGTGCTGTTTCAGTGCTACGATGAGCTCTAAAGCCAGACTAAAATTCTTGAAAAAGTCATTATGGTGTAAGTACCTGCACACTTGTTTGGCAACTACTTTCTCAAAAAGTTTAGATAAGAAAGGAAGATTGGATTTAGGTCTGTAACTGATAAAGTAATCGGGGTCAAGAGATGGATTCTTAAGTAAAGGTTTAATTACAGCAACCTTAAAAGCCTTTGGTACATACAGTATCCCTGTAACAGAGAGATATTAATGACATCTAAAATGGAGGACAAGATCAATGAGAATACCTCCTTAAAGCTACAGTGTGTAATAATTACAGGGATATACGGTCAGAAATGTAATATATTACATTATACTATCTGTAAAATTATCTATGTAAACAAACCTCATCACTTGAGAAGGTAGTTGATTCGGACGTCGTGGAAGACATTTTGTCCCGTAACGCTCGGATGTTCATGTTGCTGCAGTCTGCAGTCTGACCGCTAGATGTCGCTGAAAATTACACACTGTAGCTTTAAATAACCTGGTAGGAACTGGATCTAACATACAAGTTGAATGCTTAGATTAAACCAATAGTTTTGCTAACTCTGAAAATGTAACTGGATCAAAGCAGTTTAAACCCGGTTCAGATTCTATGGCTACCTCAGATGCTGCCAATCAGTAAGATAAATTTTACATTATGCCAGTTTAATAGATGAGAAATAACATATCTTTGTTTAAGTTTTTGGTTGCTTGTTTTGCACAAAGAATCTGAGTATAAACCCCTGAAGATATAGTATAATGGTTGTGCATTATGAAAATAGTGTCTGTTCTTTTAATAGTTATCATCTCTGATCCTTTAATGAACAAAAATACAAGTAATATCCAAGGTTCCAACCTGACAAAGAGTTCAGATTTGTCTTTCTTGTCTTTGGGTAGTATGGTTTTTTGATTTTTTTTATACATATATATGTATTTATATTACAACACACACACACACACACATATATATATATATATATATATATATAAATAATTATTTGTCACCAAATATTGACAACTACTCGTTAACATGTAAATAAAGCTTCTCGGCAATTTTGACAGGGATGTCTGTAAAACACAGTATTTAAAACAGACACACTTTAGTATTATTAGCATTCTCATAACTCATTAGTCTTAACATCAGCGTTAACAGGTTAACAGCTTCTGTGTTAGAGTAGGCACAAGGATGTCAAAAACCAACTAAAATCTATTTTACTTGTTATATCTTATCTTTAGTCCATGGCAGTTGTTGCCATGTTCAGAATTTACCTAAACCATTATTTTTTCAAAACATAACCAATTTCATACATATACACCTTTACTCTGTCTAAAGCACAAGTGAAACGGTCTTAAAACGTGCCCAGCCTTCCAGCATTTATGGGGTGTTTAGGCCAGTGAAGCAGTTGCTACATCTTATCAGTTGTAGTGAATTAAGGTATAAAAGTCATTATACAATCTAAGCCATAACCCATTTTCAAGGGTTTTTGAACATTTGCATAAAATCCCATATATAAGAGAGAAAATGATGGAAGGGCAGTTTTCACATTTCACTTCCAACAGGTCATGCTTCAGTATTATGTAGCAATTACAGATACAGTTCACCTCTACTGGCTTATCCATAAACTCCCATTCTGACATACTAGGGATTCATTAGATTTTCTGAGCTTTAAAGGAAACTTAGATCTATGACATATTTTTATTATTATTATTTTTTTTTATATCATCATCATCATCATCATCATCATCAAAACTGACTAACTAACTGTAATATTAGGCTTATTCCACATTATAAAAATTCCAATTTCAAAAGATTTTAACAAATCAGTATCCCTAAACTAGTTAAATATATTTACCATGAATGGATTATTGCTTTTGATGCAAATTTGCTAAAAGCTAACTGTGCAATAAACTCACTTGTGGTGCTTTTACAGGCCTGCCTCTAAAACTGGCTTGTTATGACATTAATGTTAATGGTGGTGATTCAGAATGTGCTGACTGCAGATCTGCAGATCTTGGGTGGATCAATACAGACTGCACATATGTAAATGTAGTCATTAAATCTTTTTTTGTTGGATGTCTGGCTTAAGGAAGTATGCAATAACCAGTGACAGTCATGAGAGACAAATTATTTCAACCTTGAGAAAGTCTCCCTTTTGGTTTTGCAGGACGTAAGGTCTCATTCTTTGATCTAGACATGCCAAGTGTGTTGGCGTGAATGTTTAGGATGATTAAGTGAAGTTAAACATTTGAGAATATCTGCAGATGCTGAATACAAATGTTGTCTCCTCTTGCTCATATTAACCACAGTAATAGCATCAGTGTAGCTTGCGCTCTAAATCCTCATATATCATGATGGAAATAGGAACAGCCACATGAAAACATTTCATCAGAAAGCAATGTAGGCTCCCTGAAGCCTAAACAATGCGTACCTATGCAGATTGCTCAGTAAATTGTCTTTCTGTTAATGTGTTTGACCTCAGGTAAAATATTTTCTACTTTGTTTTCCACTGTCTGATTGTCAGAGCTTGAAGTGAGAAAAATTGGAGACATGTGCTGAAGTGGAAATGTTGACTGTACTACACTACCACACTACCTGACCTCAATTACTTTCTGGGAAGATAAGATATGTCTGTTTTGATAGATAATTCAAAGTCTTTCTAAAACAATGGGAGAAATTATGAGTCAAGTGTTTTTTGTCCTTATGACTTTTTTTCTGAATTTCTTCGGTGCATTTTTGTAGTGTGAAAACCTGACACGCAGCTGTTGATGTGTAATAACTGTACAGTCATTTTTTTTTTTTTATTGTGGTGTCTGTATGGCTGCTGTGGTGCATCCTTCTACATCTCCACCACAAAGTTTGTGTACGTAGTTTCATAGTTCTGCAAGTGCAGATCAGCAGAAGGTGGAAGCAGAAGGAACAAACCACTTTTCCAAGAACTGAGGTTTGAATCTTGTTTACTTTAGTTAATAACTATAGTTTACTTAAAAAATAACAACTAACTAAACTTTACTTCCGTTATTTTGTCACCTTTTTATTCAATGAATTGTGCTAAGTTATATAGTTGTTTTATTTATGTTTTAGTTTCGTATGGACTTTTTATTTATTTATTGCTTCTATGTTATATTGTGCCTCCCTCATTTGGCGGGTTTAGTTTATTCCACCCCTATTTGGGTAGCCTCTGTTCTTTATCAGTAGGTCAGTTTTTGTTTAGTAAGTTCTTGTTCAGTTGACCTGAGTTGAGTTGGGGCCAAATCTATGTTATTTATTATTTAAGCTATTTTCTATTGCTTTTGAGCCTTTGTTAAATTGACACTATTATCTTTTTGTAGTCTGATGTAAGATAGTGAGTTTATGTAACAAATAATATTCAACTGAAGGCCCCTATTATTAATTACTTAAAATTCATAAAAATCAACTGAATAAAATGGTCAGAACAAGAATCAGTAGTTTTATTATTAAAGTTTTACCAAATAATATGAACGTGATTGTAAGATCTATATATTTTTAAGATTGTTTGTCCCCAGTATTAGCCAAAGTTCTAAACAAACAATAAAATACAGTGCATATATTTGCAAAGGGTAAACCAAGTTTGGAACCAGCTTTAGTGGTGAAAATTTAAAACAAAACAAAAAAGACTGGAACCATCAGAAATCGAGTTTGGCAAATGTCTCTTAACACATTTCTGAAAAACAAATCATGAATTCCTCTTAATACTTTCTTCCTGAAAGAATTTAGAATCGTGAAAAAAAAGGTCTGCATTTTTGTTCTGTTAAACATAATTCTAAGATATGTAGAGATAGATGTACTTACATAATTTACCACAAACAACAAAGCCCTGACTAGATGGGTTTTCAGTGAACAGAGTAGAGTAAGACCCAAAATGCACACAGTACGCCTTCCCAAACTGGCGCTAGCGGCGGGATCAGCAAACTGTAAGTGAGCCAGGAGACTACTAGACAAATAGGATTCACACAAGACTGTGATGGGGAACAAGACACAAGCAGGAACTTAAACAAGGATGGAGTTATTAAAAAGCTACATAGAGCTTGAATATATTCACAGGAAGAAACCACTGGGAAAGCATCAGGGAAAAGAAAAGAAAAGATAAACTTGACAGCAACCCCACTTCAGAGTGACCCCCCCCCCCCAAAAAAAAAAAAAAACAAAAAAAAAAACAAACAAACAGGGCAGGCCAAAGGAATTAGATGGAGAGCAAGAAGCAAAGAACTACACAAACAGCCCAAAATAAATATTTACCGACAAGGCGACAAGGAATAAAAAAAAACTAGAGTCCAAAACTAAAAATAGCCCTCTTGGTAAAAAATGACAATAACAATGACACACAAAGAAGATGATGAGACCAACAAATTAATTCAGGACTCCAGTCGGGAGTCCTACAGAACCCACAAAGATAATATGGAGATCAGCTCTGCAGTCGAAGGAACCCTTAAACAAAGTCTGGGGGTTGTCCATAGGGCCGCCGGAAGGTCAGCCATGCGGCTGGCGAAACCCATGAAAATAATGTGAAATCTGCCAATGCGGCTGTTGGAAACCACAACAAGGATCTGGAAGTTGGCTGTGAGGCCAGTGAAACCCATGAGTAGGATATGCACGTCGACTGCAAGGCCAGTGAAACCCACAAGGAGGGTCTAGTGGACGGCCATGAGGCTGGGTGGAGCCCGGAGGTCACTAATATCGGACATTTAGGATGCAGAACAGCAGATATGAGAAGATGCGGATGACCCACATTGATCCACTGGGGACCAACCAGAGGGCCGAGGAGACAAGGAACTGAGGAGCTTTAGCTTGAGGAAGAGACGCCCATTGAGTTGAGGCAAGAGAGCATTATAACCCTGGGACTGATGAGTACTGGAATTCTCAGCATCATTGAAGAGCTCCGGTGCAACCCCAAACAAAAAAGCTGGCAGTTGAGCAGGCTCAGATGGTAGGGACAACAAGGCACGGGCTCTGGGAGGAAACGGGGCCCAGGCTCTGGCACGTGGAATCGACAAGGTGTGGGAAACCGTATCTGGAGGTGACAAAGTGTTGGCTCCAAGGCCCTTAGGTTAAATGGTGCAGGCTACAGTGTTGTGAGATCCCCTGGCGCGGGGTCCAGCATTGGGAGGTAACCTTTAGGTGCAGCAGAGCAGACTTTGTCACCGTATTTGTTCTCGACAAGTGCCGATTGGGTAATTAGAGGTGCTGAGTGAGGTGATGAGGCACTGACTCCAATGCTTGGAAGCGATTAGGCAGAGACTCAAAAGCCTGGAAGTTATAAAAAGTTGTTGTGGTAGTGGTTTTATGTTAATTTCTCTCTAGAACACGATAACCATCTTGATGGACTAGGGAAAGCACCTTCCCGTTGTTTGTGTGCTGGAACACTGATGTGCTGACCCTCAAGGGACCTGTGTGAGGCACCAGACGCAGAATAAGCCCAAAGTGACTGCCTTTTGGAGCATCAAGAAATTGATAAATTGTGACTTATTGATCTTGAGAAATATAAGACCTAATTTTCAAACTCTGACTAAAATAAGAATACATTTTTTTTCCCGCATGTTTAACTACCATCTCATTCAAAAACATATACAAATGCATACGATAGATAGATAGATAGATAGATAGATAGATAGATAGATGGATGGATGGATGGATAGATAGATAGATAGATAGATAGATAGATAGATAGATAGATAGATAGATAGATAGATAGATAGATAGATAGATAGATAGATAGATAGATAGATAGATAGATAGATAGATAGATAGATAGATAGATAGATAGATAGATAGATAGATAGATAGATAGATAGATAGATAGATAGATAGATAGATAGATAGAAAGAGTTAGCTTTCTGTTGTTAAGGGCTATACATTTTGCAAGAAGATATAGTATTTAATTAAATATATGCAAAGCTGTACGCAGTGAGCAATATTTTTCCTGGCTGCTTCCTGGGTTCTGTTAGGATAGAGGGTGATTATTTCACAAAGTATTCAGCAGTATTAAACCTGTGTGGCGGGTTTTGCCACTACATTCCTGAGAAAGTAGTTTCAACACATAGCACTGTTTAAGACACTTTTTTTACTATATTTTATATTGCCATCTTTACGTAAAGAATCTTTACCATATGCTTCTGTAATGAAGTTGTATTTTGTCTCCAAAGACTTTGTGTGTCATTTGTCGTTCATGCTTTTATTGCAGGCACTATGCCATCTTACATTGAGGAAAGTGATCTTGGGTTTTGTGCAAATTGGAAAAGTTTGACAGCTGGGTCCTTGGAGGTAGGCTCCTTGGTGTGGAGTGATAAGAGCAGTGGACATAGGGACACATCCCTGTGGGCTAACAGAACTGACTGCCAGAGGTTATTTCCCAAACACTTCCTGCCAGCGTACTTATGAATCAAAGAAAAACATGTGCTATATGTGTAGCCATTTCTTTAACAGCTATTGCTCTGTGGTATTGAACTGAATCTGCTTTTTATGTCAGAAATTTCCTCGTAATCATTATTACATAACATTTACAAATTATATCATTATTGTCATCAAAGTAAAATGTACTTCTTAAGATCAGTTTTTAAACTATAATATTAAATGCTACATAAAGACTTTAGAGGAGAAAACTATATTTATTTGTTTTTGTTCCACATATTGTTCAGTCAGTCATATTATCAATTACTATTTAAGCATTAAAAGTGGTGGTGGACAGTCGCGAACCTAAAACATTAAGGATGGCAAGTCATGTACCTTGCACTTTTCCTACTTCAACTGTAACAGTGCAGGTGTATCTTAATGACTTACATGTTTTCTCAGCTATATATATATATTAAAAAAATATATTTTTATCTTTATATATATATATATATATATATATATATAAAGATAAAAATATTTCTTTTCTGCAATCTTATTGCTTTCAATCTTAATTTTTTCTCTTGCACACACCCTTTTGTCAACACCCTTTTGTTCGAAAAAAAAACAAAGGATGTTGAAAACAACTCAATCTCTAATGTTTTTAGGTAGAAGAAGGATAAAGAAAATTAATAACACAATCTTCACATTCCACAAACCAACACTTATAATATTAAATTAGCTTTCACTCTGGTGGAAAAAGCATACTTTCAAGAGGATTTATGTTTGCAAATATCTACTAATTTCAATTCCCTGTAAACTCTAGATGAGAAAAACAACATCTAGACTTTGGCACAGTCAACGGATTTCAGCACACACAAAGAAAAGGCAGAGCAAAAGTGCTGAAATTCAACATCAACACAATGCCCCAATGTGGTTATTAATTCCCTTTACCCAGGCTCTTATTTTTTAAGAAAATTATTCTGCTCACTGATTTGCTTTTGTAATAAGCTAATAGAATGCCACTACTATGCTCATTCGCCTGGAACTGATGGGAAAAGAAAATATCAACTGAGAGGTCTGTACAAAGTGGACACAGATTTAATTGAGATTTGATATTATTCTCATTTTTATTCATGCAACCTTTCTTTAATTTTAATGGCAGAATTTATACTTAGAGAAGGGGATGAAAGGGATTGAATGAAGGAAATCTATTATGAAAAAGATCATTAGGCAATTCTAACAAAGAAAAGAAATAGCATCGCATCAACTGAATGCTATTAATTTCACTACAATGACATCACTGTGTATCAAAGAGGTTTTTTATCTGAAATAATGATCTTCCTAAATTATTCCAATTTAAAAACAAGTGCAATGCAACAGTGTTGCCTTTACAGGTGAGCTATGTGCATGACATTTTTCCAAAAACATTCTCCGGAGCATCCTCAAACAATGATGTCTCTTTGTTTTGCAGCAGAACCAGCTTTGCACTATACTTTACACAGTTTGCGAGATGGAGAGGACATTTTAAAAACAAGCCATTTCTGGTTTGTCACTCTCACACGCCCACAGACTGCATGCTCCAGTCTCAACTCAGTCTGACAGCACTGAATCTCTTCTCTGTCCTCTGAATAGGAAAAAGCTATACATTAAAGAGAGACTCAGCACAGTTTATTTATATATTCTCATGCACTTTTGGATGTGTAATATGTCAATGGTACATTTTCTTAGTACTTTCTTCTTTTTTCCCCCCTTTTTGTAGATTTAAAAAAATGCTATTACCGGTACAAAGAAAGAAAAAGATGCTGAGATGATTAACAAAGAAATTAGCAAAATAGCAAAAACATCATGATCATCATCTATTTTATTTATAAAGCACTTTAGATTAAGGATAACCAAACAATAAAGGAAAAAAAAAAAAAAAAAAAAACATAGCTAAACATATAACAACAATGTACGTACAATAAAACAATAAAATAAATTATTGCAAGAAATAGATTAAATCAATAATAAAAAAAACTTAAAAGACAAGAGGAAAACAAGTAAAATAATTTCTGTGTTGGGTTTCATGTCAATGTGTAAAGATAAGTCTTAAGATGGGTTTTGAAAATGGAAGGTGTAGGGGCCTGTCTAATGTGCAATGGCAGTGTGTTCCATAACTTAGTGGCTCCAATGGATAAGGCCCTGTCCCCTCTATCCCACTGAGTAAAAATTTATTACAAAGACTTTAAAAAGATGATATGATGTTGTCCAAACAACATCTACATTTGACTGAAAAGCTGCAATTTTTGCAGATCGTTGTAAAGACGTTGAAAATTTGGTTTTCAACATCTTTTCAGTGTCAATTTTTGGCAAAAAGCGGGGCAAAATCAGACCGACCAATCACAGCCCAATTTTCATCAACTATTTCTGGACTAAATCAAGACTAGGGCAGACCGGCCAAATTTAGCCATAAAACCAACGTCTAACTGTCGACTGGTGTTTGGGGGGAAGCTTCTGCTCAGAGGTGAAGACAACCAGGGAAAGCTGTTGCAGAGAAAAAAAGTTGCAGAGCAGGAACATAACTGTTGATGAGCTCTGTTATGCAAGGGGGAGCAAGGTTGTTTAAAACCTTGAAGTAAAAGAGAAGGATTTAAAACTGAACTCTTAAATACAAGGGCAGCCAATGAAGAGAAGACAAGAATGGGTTGCTGTGCTCTCTTTTACATGTACCTGTTAAAAACGAGCAGCAGCCTTTTGCACCAGCTGAAATGTGCGAGTAGGGACTGGCTAAGTGCTGAATAAAGAAAATAATAATAATCCCGCTTTGAAGAAATTAAGGAATGGATTAATGTTTCTAACTGCTGCCCTGAAAGAATTTGTTTTATTTTTTGCTATTTTTCTGATAAAAACTGTCTTTCAAAATAAATGGTATACATGTATGTATGTGATAAATTGAACTAAATATGTAATTAGCACATGAGCAGGACTTGAGCACCAGAGCAATTGAGGCCCAGATCTACCATACCAGGAAGTTCCCAGGTCCACTCTTTGTGCACTCTTACTGTTTTTCAACATTAAGTTTGTCTCTTGCTCTCTGCACCCTTTGTTCTAAGAAAAGAAAAACATATCTATGCCCAAACACACTCTGTGTTTTTAGATAGAAGAACGATAAAGAAAATGAAAAACACCTTCTTGATGATTGAATGTATTCACTCCAAAATTCCACAAACCAGCACTTATAATGTTGAATGAGCTTTTACTGTAGTGAAAAAAGAAAACTTTTATGTTTGCAAATTTTTGCTACATAGAGTATACAATCCAGAGAGGGGTGGGGGCATACTGTAGTCAGATGAGGTGACTGAAGCTGAGGAGAGGATGATAGTGCAATTCTCAAACCTACAACAGAAACCCTTCAGCACATTCAGCCAGTTGTTGGGTTCCAACAGAGTGGGTAATGATCTCCTGAAGTTGCCATCAAGCCTCTCCACAGTGACACATTGTTGCTGGCTGTAAAGCTGCTACAGTATTCTAAGTTATTAGTGTTGCACCTCTTTGCTGCTTTGATCACTTTAGTCAGTGTTATAGTATTATTTAACCCCTTGTGCAGGCTTTCTGGTTAGTCTGATGGCTTTCTGAGGTTGGCTTTGAATCAGGGCCCAGAGCTTTCCTTAACAACACAAAGAATCCTAATACTAAAGGCCAAAAGACACCAAACATGATTTAGCTTCTGATCCAATGGCAGATTTGATTGAATGAAGTTATAGCAATTGAATCTCGTTGAAGTCCATGTGATTGGTCAGATCTTGCGCAATTTTCTACAGTTGTGCTTGCGTAGTTCAAACTGAGGTAGACCTTTGTACTATTTTTGTTGAACCTGTGCAGCAATTTAATGGTAATATGATTAGTCATATCATCTTTGGTGGAAATACAATATAAAATCTCGGAATGGTCAACAAGTCAGGTTGACCCCACATAGGTTCAACTGGAAGCACACTCTGCGCAAGCAGGGCTGACTCAGACAAAAAAATTATAATATAATATCTCAAGAATTATCAAATATAAGCAATATAAAACAAAAACATTTGCTCGAGAAAAAGATAGACCTCTCTCCAGTCCTATTTCCCAGTGGTGTCCCTGCCAGTGGTCTGTTCCATTATGCTGAGGGAGAGATGAGAAAGAAGAGTTGGCAGGATGATTTGGTAAATACAAAACAGCTTGGTAAAGTAAAAAAACTTGCATAAGGCTGTTTTTTCTTTCTCCCTTACTGCACAGGCAAATCGTTTAATTTTTCCTCACTACATTAAAGGAGAATTCCGGTTTTTAACACTTTTAGCCCATTATCTGTAGTGTCCAGGATGAAATCGAATGATCGACACCAAAATTTTGACAATTGGTCCTGTCTCTGCTTTTTGGCTCATTTAGAATCCACCCCTGGCTGCTTCAGAACGGCTTCCATAGTGCATGTCCGATAATGTCCTTAAAACAACCTTAAACGTTCTTTTTTTTAAATATGCTACTCACCGGGTCGTCAGCGCTGTTCAATGACGTTCCAAAAAAAGTTTCGTAAAGAAAAAACGTTCCTGTAGTGTTTTATTTAGCATTTTGTAAATCCCATTGAGTTCTGTTGGAATAGTCAATATTCCCCTGCCACCGGAAACGGAAATGGGGCTGTTTACACAGTTGTAGTCTTTTCGCTTCACTCTGTGTACTTCGACGTCGAGAATCAAGAATCCACCTTTCGTATTCCATTTTCAGAGTTTTTTAAAGTGTTTAACAGAGACGTTAGCACCTCGATGTCGGAGTACACAGAGTGAAGCGAAAAGACTACAACTGTGTAAACAGGCCCCATTTCCGTTTCCGGTGGCAGGGGAATATTGACTATTCCAACAGAACTCAATGGGATTTACAAAATGCTAAATAAAACACTACAGGAACGTTTTTTTCTTTACGAAACTTTTTTTGGAACGTCATTGAACAGCGCTGACGACCCGGTGAGTAGCATATTTTAAAAAAAGAACGTTTAAGGTTGTTTTAAGGACATTATCGGACATGCACTATGGAAGCCGTTCTGAAGCAGCCAGGGGTGGATTCTAAATGAGCCAAAAAGCAGAGACAGGACCAATTGTCAAAATTTTGGTGTCGATCATTCGATTTCATCCTGGACACTACAGAAAACGGGCTAAAAGTGTTAAAAACCGGAATTCTCCTTTAAACAGAGGGAGTGGTCTCAGGTTCCAGCTCTCAAAAACCTACAATGCAGCGATAGAGTTGATTCCTTTCCTTCCCGCAATTATCTCGTCCCCCTTCACTATGAAGGGGACCAAAACATTTAGCCTACTCAGTCAGGCCAACAATGACCCTAACAACTCCCTTTTCAGGGGCATAGGCCAGCATTGGGTATTGCAGGCCAACAACGACCTTAATGACTCCCCATTACCTGGGAGGACCTGTCCTTTAGGTTCAATTTGCTTGTTTTCTAAGCCATAACAATGGTGGTTTGTTAAAAAAACAAAGCAGTGTTTTTTTTTTTTTACTTTTTTTTTTTTTACTTTATTGGAATTACTATTACCTGGATGACTAAGAATCGTCACCAGTATATTCATTGATATTTTACCCAAGAGAAAACTAAGTAAGTAAAGTTTATTTCTTGACAGACAAGATGAGGTCAAAAAGTGCTTCACAAAGGCAATATTAAAACATAATAATAAAAAAAAATCAATAAATGAGAAAATATGAATAAAACCAACATAATAGTCATAAAACCATCCTCTCAATACTGATTTTAAAATGCTTGAAGAAAAGGGTGGATTTTAAGTTTGGTCTTATTCAGGTTCTCTGGTCCTTTAATTTGAGAGGGAGGCTTCTCAGAAAGTGTGTAAAAAGGAAAGAAACATCTTTAATTCCAATAAATAAAAAATTGAATTGACTCATTTACAATAGAGAAACTGGAGAGTTGCACTAATCTCTTTGACCGCAGGCATAACATGATGCAGAGTCTTATTGCCTGTCAGTTCTTAAAGGAAGGAGGGCCTTGCAGTAGCACTCACTGCTCATTGAAGACCATAAAGTCAGAGCAATTGAAAAAAGTTGCTAGATTTGTCACTAGGTGTTCTTTTAAGTCACTACAGAGGTCTGAAAAGTAGCTAACATAGCAACAAAGTTGCTGAGTTGGGAACTCTTGTTCCTCCTGACTACAGTATAAGATTTAAAAAATGAACTGGGAACAGACTGGAATAGATAATAGAACGATTTATGTAATTTTTTTGTAAAAGTCACAATACAGTAGTACTCTTTTTTTTTTTTTTTTGAGCTACCTTATTTCTGCTTGCTAGAACTTCAAAGTAAGGTGAGCTGACAGCCTAAACAGTGTTGCCAACTCCTGAGTAAGGAAAGTAGCTATTGCTTGTGCTATAAGTGGCTAGAAGTTACTGAATGACGTCATTACCAAATTTGCATAATCGGCCACATGATGTGATGTGTATGTTATTGACGCTGCGGGAAAAATAACGTAGTTAGAGAGAGACAAAGTGAGTAAAACTAACCCTCCTCCTTTACCCAGGCTTGGGACCAGCAAAATGAACCATAAAGAGACACTATGTTTAATAGTGTGCACTATGAGTTACAATTTTATTTAATTTTTTTCCTTGTGGTCCAAGAAGCAGCCTACAAATCATGGTAAAACATTAACATTTTGAACCATATATATATATATTTTTTTTACATTACATTAACATTAAAAATCTAAATGGAACAAAAAAGACTACAAAGAATCAATGACAATGTCAGCAAATAATGGTAATTATTTTTTTTTTCTTTTTTTTTTTTTCTTACTAATAAGATTTCCCTCCACACACTGGGGAGGGCGCTATATTGATATAAAAATGTGTTGGGGCAGTTTCATACCCTTGGGGTGGTTTAAAGATTAAAGCTGGAAAGATGATGGACAGACAAAGCAAAATACTGTACATGACAATCCTGGAGAAATATCTGAAACCCGAAACATAGAGCTACAACTATTGAAGAAACTGTTTTCAAATCCTCTTTATTAGTTTAACTTACTCCCTCTATGTCAAAGTCTAAATCTGAGAATTTGCATTAAAAATTAATTTTCACAAATGCTGAGCCTAATTAAGAAAAATATCAAAAACCTTGAAGCTGTAATTGCAGCAGATGATTTAGGTGAAACAATCTTTTTTTGTGTTGGTCTCAAATACATATTAAGTGGAAAAAGGATTTGCCAATTTCCTCAACTTCTCTCTGAATTTCAAATGGACATTCTCAGACCTTCAATTGTCTTTATTACACTTGAGCACTCAAGTTTCCCGACATGTTTTTACCCTTCACAGATTTCAGATTCTGAAGAGGAGAACCTTTTAAGTGCTTCCCCTCTGAGCTTAAATGTGTTTACACCTAAAACACTTTGCTTCACCCTGCAATCAGGGATGGTTTCCGATTGCACAGCTACCACATGGGAAGATTTGTGTATGTTTTGGTTTGTTAGTATTTCTTTTTACGTGATACTCTGATTGTAAATACAGTAAGTGGTTTAAAGCTGGACTTCATGCATTCAAATGAGCCTGATCAACAGAGTTTTGAATTTTGTGTTTATTTAACTTGCGAGTTCCAGTTTTTAAGAGCTCAGCTTTAAGTAAGTATCTTGAGGATAGATTTACAACACTGTGCTTTGATATAATCTTCAAGTTAAAGTTTCATCCATGCTCAGTGTAGTCCCACATGTACAACAACACCCTAAACAGTATCAGGTCAGCAGAGTAAGAGTGTTTACTCCTAAAAAAAAAATAAACTGGCTCCCTCACCTCAAATATTTAGGTTGAGAGTCTTAAACACGCTCCTTTGAATTTAAGTAATTTGTTGGTGCTTAAATTGAAAATGTTTAGGCAGTAGATTGCCACAAAGTGCAGTGAATCTCAAAGAAGGACATTCTTTCTGGGTTTTTAGATGTGAGGTATATGTGTAAGTGCGGACATGTGTCCAGCTTTATTAGTATTCTATCAGTAGAGCCATATGAAAGTGTCAGCTCCCTTTTTTAAGTCACCCCACCTACTCATAGCTGCTGCTCCCTTGCTTGGTTCCCTTTCTATTCAAAGGTCCAGAGTGTGCCCTGTGGGCAGCTGTTAATGGGGAACTTTGTGGTGAGTCTTATTAAACCTTAATGGCACATAGCCACCTGTCTGGATTTCAATACTAGAAGGACTGGGGCAGTCATCAACACAGAGAATCTATAATCTGTAGATTGAGGCTCCCCTGCCATAGTCGTTCTACTTGCTATGTTCAATGTGTTCACATTAAAGTAGACCCATTTTCAAAAATCAAATTTGATGTTTTATTTTTTTTCTTCAAAGGAAATTTTTTGCCTTCTCAGCTTATTTTATATGCATATGCACAAGCGTTTTTCCAGTAATTCAGCTAAGTTGAGTTATTTTTCAGTTCAATTGAAAATACATTATTGATTCCAAAATTAAATTTCATATTATTGTGACTAATATGATATATTTTTTGTTTTTAGATGTGGTTCCATCTGGAGAATCTTGGCATTATAAATAATAAAAGTAGAAATATGTGCAGCCCAAATAAAGGAAAAATAAATGAGAAAACCCCCAAATAATTGAAAGAAAAAAAATAAGTTACTCTTATATTTAATTTACCATATATTTTGTTATTTAAATTAACATTATATTTTGCTCCATCTATTTATAACAAATTCTGTATTTATTTCTACATTGTTCATATTTCTGTTATACTTATATAGCATTTTTTTTCATTTTATGTTTCTTTTTATTATGTTTTAATACCAAGAATTTTGGTTTCAGTGCTTAACCTGCACTATGGAATTATCCATTCTCCAGAAGGCAGCAATAAAGATGTTAGAAGTTATTCAGCCTATTCGCTAACATCGTATTGACTTTCTTTACATTCACAGACATACAGAATACTGTCTTAGCACCAAGATTTTTTTTTTTTTACAAATTAAAAATAACTGTAGATATTATAGCGATATTAGATGAAAGTTAACATTGGACAATGTTTTACCCACTAAACAAAGATCAGATAAGTTATCTCAAATCAGCCCACATGTTTTCCCATTTTTTTTTTTTTTTTTTTGCTTGAGGTACAGTATTGTTTCAGTGAAGAAAGAAAACCGTAAAAGCAAAGTAAACTTATACCACCCTAAATTTTTAAATCAAAGAGACTGGCTTAGGCTGGGATCCAAATTATTAGCTCTAGTGGGTGGTCAAGGTATAATACCATCAAAATATAGTATATAAATTCTAAAAGTGACATCAGGTTGAAATAATCTGTCCAGTTCCAATTCCATTCATCCATCCATTTTCCATCACGGTTATCCCAAGTAGGGTCACGAGGGATACTGGTGCCTATTTCCATCTGTCTACAGGCAAGAGGCAGGGTACACCCTGGACAGGTCGCCAGTCCATTGCAGGGCCCCAGTTCCAATTCTTTAAACAAATTATAACCAGGCAGGCAAAATGTTTAAGATTTGATTACAACATCCACATAACAGTGCTGCTGATTTTGATTGAAAATTCACTCTAGCTGCAACAATGGTTCATTAAATTAAAATGTTTCTTCAATTATGAATGAACCTAGTTTCCAATACTCATGTAATACACCTCATCCTTACTGCCCAGATGGAGATGCAGACAGCTGAACAGCATAAATCTTGTTTAGTATAGCCTTTATTATGTATATTATTATCCCACATGTATTATTGTAATTACTTTTTACAAGAAACACCACAAATGGTCATAGCTGAGATCACAGCCAAAGGGACTAGTTCCTCAAGTTTACTAGTACAACCCACGTAACCAATGGTGGACTGATAACCACCTAGTATTAATCTACAACATTTGCTAAAAACCCAATCAGCTACAAAGACTTAACTTAGCACTGCCTTATTATGGCTGGTTTCATGATCTCAGCTCTCCTGCCTGGTCTGATCACTCCTTTCAAACACCTGCTTACCTCTGCCTAGTTCTCATTACCCACCCATCTGATCACCTGCATTAGTCTCTATTTAACCATCTTTCAGACCAGTTATTAGGGCCAGATTATTTCAAACCTTTGGTGAGACTTATTCTAGTGTACATGTATTCTGACTACCTGGTCCTGACCTTCTTCTCTAACTCTGAGCCTGCCTGTTCCCATCTGATCTGTTTGCCTGACCTGTCTTCTGACTCCTGCCTGATCCCTGCCTGCGTGTACAGACCACAACTGTTCTCATCCAGCCTGTCAGCCCCACTGTGTGCTATACCTGGAACTGTGACCCGACTCCATTTTGGATTTTCCTTCTTCCTGGCTCTGACATCCTAGAGCGTAATCGACATTGAGTTTGATTTTGCCCTCTGGATCATCCTACCTTCATCCATCTGCTCGGTTTTGGTCTCCGTTCTGTATTCCAACCATGGATACATCAGCGTCTGGGAATCGCTGTGCTGCAATTGCCGCAATATCCTCTACCTCTGGACTGCACAATAAGACCAGGTTAGTGACTCACTCATACATGTTCATCCACGTCAAGAAAGACGTGGTCACTAACCTGCAGTCTCCACCCAGATGTTCCTGCCTTAGATGCCCACCCCGGATTCTGTTTTCAAAAAACATTCTGAGAAACTGTTTCTCCGCCTTGAATATTAGATCTTTTAGTTCTGAGCCTGACAGCTGCAGCTCTAACACAACCTGAGGACTCCTGGAAATTAACCAGAACTCTGGTGATTTATAATAGCACCTTGCAACATTGTTTCCCCATACTCTTTTGCCTTTTACATCAACTTCCTCCTGTCTTTCGTATGGCTCATACAAACAGCAAACCCCAGCAATATTAGCTTTCAGGCCCAGCCTCAGGACAGAAGAGCATAGGAGAGAGAGGGAGACAAAATTAAACATTTAGTTACCGTTATCTTTAATATCTGGTGTGCCTCAGGGTTTTGTCTTAGGACCCATCCTCTTAATTATTGACTTCAAAAATATAATTTGTGCACAGTCTCTAAGATTCTAGCTGATGTCTTGAATAATTCTAGATAAGTTCAGGAAGACAGATTGATGATAACGACACTCAAAAATTTAACTAAAAAGATCTAACATATTAACAAGAAGAAATGAATCTTAAAAATAAATTACAAGTACGGATAAATCAATAGAAATATGATGATAGAGAATGAATTAAGAGGGCTAAAGTCTAAGGTATTTGCATGGAGGATTTCTAACCTCATCACCAAAGGTAAATGCTGATAATGCCAACAAAAACTCCAATTGCTGGTCACAATTTTAAAAAGGGGCTAATTGCAGCAATACCAAAAATGTGTTGCACGATAACATGTTTGGTTTGACTATAAATAACTGTATAGACATAGGTTACTAATAAACAATATTAGTAATTTAGACAAAAGTACCAACTGGTACCAAATGATTATCTGTATTTAATAGCCAAACAGATCTGAGTCTCTGTCAGAATTATGTAACAATAGGTGGAGTGTATTTGCGGACTGTGGTTCAGCAAGCAATATAAACAGGTGCAGAATAAAAATAAACCACTCTTCTGTAAATACTATAAATAAATACTACTAATGATTTATTAAATAAATACTTCGTCTTCGATTAAAATTGTATCATCCAACAAACTCTACTAGTCTAGGTAAGACTCTTTAAGTCGACTGGTAACATTTGGTTAAACTTTTAATAAAAAATGAGAAGAATGAAGTATTAAAATAACATATGAATAACCAAGTAATAAAAAATAGGAGAAAAGGAAACAAAAGAATAACATTAAAATTGGTACAATATAAATGAGTCAGCATATAATGTATGTTTATGAATCAATACCTTTTTTAACTCATTTGGAATGTAGCTTTAAAGTTAATAAGGAGCAGTTTTGTTTTTGACACCCATCTCAGATTTACTCTTAGTCTTCAGAACGAAAACTATTATTTTTCTTCGTTGCATTTTAGTCATTACTATATGTTACAGTTCGGTTTTAGTCGGCTGAAATTTAAAAAGGTTTTAGTCTAGTTTAAGTCAGTTTTCTTTTGCAAAAAAAGTTAACCTTTACAATTTCGAATAACAACAAGATTCTTTACCAGACTGACAGCTCTTGCCTCGATACTACAATTGCTGGTTTTACAGTAGAATGCTTCAGCACAGTTCATCAGAAAACTTTAATTTATAGGATTCAAATAAACCTTTTTATGAATTAATTAGACTTGGACTTAGACACACTTTATTGTCATTTTGTATACACTCTGTGTATACAAAATTTCGATGCCTTAAAGGTAAAGTATTATAATCCCATGTCTGTATGTCTTGTGGTTGATGTTTTCAGTGAGTGCACCAAAACTGGCTAACATGCCACAGTCTTATCTCAACAGCCCTTTACTGTGCTGTCAAGCTTTCTCTTCAACTCCCTTTAGTCTCTTTGATGCATGCTCCATGTCAAGGCCTAAACTACGACCTATTAGTGGTGATGAATGGACACAATGACTGCTGTCTTCCTGCTGTTGCTGCAGATGAAACACGTTATAATTTAAATCTGAAGTGTTACATGTAATGCACAGAAAATAAAATCCAAATAATTTTGTTGAAGATGCTTTAAGATTTTCAAATGGGTATTATCAACTGGTTTGTTTGCTTGTTGAGAGACTAAAAACTATTTTCTAGTCGGATTTTATTTCAGTGTTAAATTCTATTTAAAGCAACAGATTAAAAATGTCACCTGACCAATACTGGTTGATGATTTTCTTTATTTGGACCCTGCTGATTTTTTAATTGGTTACCCCTGGTTTAATGTTTATAAATATTTATTTCACGTCATGTGTGCCATCCAATGCAGATCATTGGCACCATCCACATCTAGTGAAAACTAGTGTAATTGGAAGAGTCATATAACGCAAACACTCATTGGTTAGCTAAAGGAAATCAAACTGCAAATGTGAATTGCCTATGCCATGCTTCAATGTCGGATTCAGAATAAGATCAGGCGAGAGCGTATCGGGAGATGGAAACTCCCTCATCCTTGGCCCTATCTCAAAGAATTTTTAGAAATAGTCCAACAATGGAGCTTTCAATTCATATAGTGGCATCTGACTTTTTTTTTAAATGTTACTTTATACTTTTATACTTTAAGTAGTTTTTGGCGCACATACTTTTTCACTTTTACTTGAGTAAAGAGGTGTTTTTAAACTGCAGTATTTATACTTCTACTGAGGTAACAAATGTGTGTACTTTTGACACGCTGTCTCTCAGTAATTGTATGAAGATGGTAAACTCAGAGAGATCAGTGCTATCAGATGTTGTCAGCAAAGTGTCATGATTTTATCAAGAGCTCGCACCCACATGCAGAGAAACCAATTCAGAGAGACCAGGGAAAAGGTTTAACAGGTTTATTGAGGAGATAATGAAGAATCTAGTGTTGCTCTGAACACTGCTCAACCGGAACTGGAAAGTAAGAGGAAGACACTACGGTTAGTTCAGGCTCAGTGGGAAATTTGATTCTTGAACTTGAAGAGAGGTATTAGGTTGCTGACTCCTGTTTCCAGAAAAGTGGTTGACTCTTTGACTCCTGTCTGTGTGTGGTAGTTCTATTGTTTGTCTCATTCAGTGGAAGGCGGACAGGGTTTACCCAGAATGCGGTTGTTTGTAGGTGAACGGAGAAACTGACTGCCACTTGGATTTCCTGCGGTACCTGAACGAGTTAGTGTGGAGACGAATCCCTTGCTCAGTGTGAAGCTCAAACGATCCCTTGGGGGAAAGTAGATCCAAACCTCCAGTTTGATACTCCAGCTCAGTTTGAAGCTCAGATGATCCTTGCAGGGAGAGAGGTTCCTAAGACATCCAGTTTGCAGGATGACTTCCTGCCGAGAGGCAAGGACAAAATAACTTGGTTAGGACTCAGGTTGACAAAACTCAGTTTGCACTCTGTTAACGAGGTAACCCTCCGCAGGTGTGTGAGGAGGCAGACCAGTACCAGGCGCCTCCTGGTGGAGGAAGGAAAACAAACATAAAAACACAAACCACAAAGACAGGAATCCTAAAACAAAGTCTCCAACATGAAAGGAAAAAGACATTAGATTTTTCACTAGTCACCTTTTGAAAAGTGGTCGCTAGAAAGGTCTGAAAAGGCATTAAATATAGCAACAAAGTTTTTGAGTTTGCAACGATGCAACTGACGCCTTATAGGAATATTGAAACCCATGTTTAAATCTAGTGTCAGAGTACAATCATACAAGGTTTGGAGATTTTTTACATCTGTAGCACACTATATTTATGACATTTACAATGTATTGAGAAGAAAATTGGGGGATTTTTTTTACATGAAAAAAAAAAAAAAGCAAATATCAGAATAAAAGTTTTGCATGCATATTCTGAGATCTAAAATTATCATAGACAGGTATATGTTATTTTTATCTATTCTACGTCCTTATATAAAACAAAAAAAACAATAAATTTTTTTTTTATTCATATATAAAAGTAGATATAAAGTATTGTTACATGACCCAGTCTTCTAAGCTATCATTCCCAGGGATTCTGCCTGATGATCAAAAAAAAAAGCTTTCCATGTGAGAGACTGTTTCATTTGCCCAAAGTGCTTGTTATAGATTGACATTGATAATATCAGCCTCTATTGTGTATTTGTGAAAAAGAATGTAAGCGTACTCTTTGTAACCTTTAAGGGAGTTTGTGACCTGCTCTTATCACCTATTTTGAATGTTTTATGATTGGTTTAGTGCAAACATGTGCAGTTTTTTTTTAGATATTTTGATGGAACCGCATAGAGAAAGATTATGATTTAGTTTCTGTAACAAGTACACAATACTGATACACACTGGGAATACCATGACAGGATTATGATAAATACAGAAGTAAAAACCTTATTTAGTGTTACTACATTATCTGATCTTGGAGTGGTCCAGCTCTGAGTAAACTTTTCCCTGTATTAAATATTCATTATTGGTATTTTTTTGAAACTTAATAGAATTAAATCTGTTAATACTTAAAAATATTTGTCTTCTTTTGAATTACTGTGATTACACCTCCTCTTAAATGAAAAATGCAGGTCCTACAAGCTTTCTTTCTTAACTGAAGAGTAGTTCTACACTCCCTGCTAAAAATATCAAAAGGTGGAAAGGACAGTATCTGTATCCTTTATATGAGAAACTAGAACCAAACCTGAACCCCTCAGTAAGACTGTTTTTTTTATGGCATCACTCTTTGTATTCTAATAGGAAAATGAACAAGAGTGAAAGCCTTTTGCTGATTTTTATTTTATTTATTTATTTATTTTTGTGCTGGCAATAGATGATCTTATAGAAACCTCAGGGTATTCTGTCTTATAAAATAATCTGGTATAAATCTCAAGTTATCTTACTAAGAGGAGCATTAAGTCAATTGTAAGAATTACACTCTCAGGTCACATTAGGTCTCTTTCCAAGATCAGCTGTGGCTTTAAAGCATATCAGGAGGGGATCTTTCCCTACCTCAACGTGTGCATGTTGGTCCTTGCAAACTGGTTTAAAGTGATTATGTTTCAATTGTTTTAGAAGAAATACACTTTGAAACCTTGGGATCATTGCCAGTAGTGATTGAAAACCTCTTTTAAGAGACTTGAAAGACAAAATCATAAAAAAAAGAAATCTTTTCATCTTGTAAAAAGATGTAACAGTTGGGTTTCTCAAGGCCTTTTAATCAAAGAGAATCAGTCTGCATTAAGATGGAAGACTTTTTAAAACTCTGTATCAAAAAGCACAAATGGATTAAGATTTACAAAAGCAGGGTTTGATTTCACAAATAGAAAAATGAACTGAACTGCAAAGACAGTTGTGCATTCAACCTAAAAGTAAGCATCCATCTGTACTGCCTGTTTACATGCTATTTAGGAAAATATGAGGTTCAAGGCTCTATAAACATCAGTTCTATTATTTTGGAATCTACTTACTTCAATTCCTATTTACAATGCAATGCCAGTTGCAATTAATCTTTTAGAAAGAATTTAGTAACCTCTTTGGCTTTAAACATTTTCTGAAACTCATCTAAAAGCATGTAATAAAGCACAATCACTGTGTGAAAGGTGAGAGATATATTTCTAGTGATATACTGTACATTTATGTGGGCAGCCCAAATGTGCTGCAACAACATATTGTAGAGTAAAACAAGAGGAATGCTGAGGATTGGACATAACACGTGGTCTCATAAAACCCTGAGGAGGGTTTGGACAGGGACAAAGACAATGACACATCTCTGACCTTTATCTTTTTCAAACAAATATGAATCCCTGCTGCATCCTGCACTGACATGATGAAAAGAAATAGTGCAAGGGAATGCACTTATCCTGTTTATAGATTCTATTTGATTATTCAGGATTTTTGAGCTGGGTTTCAAACACAAAGGCCAATAGCTTTGAAGTAAAGCTTTTTTCATATTATTTTTGCTTAATTTTCCTTAAAAAAATAAAATGAATCTGAAATCAATTGAGGTTGAAAATGTATATAAAACTATGTTTGCACTGATGTTAATGACCTTTAAAAGCTGAATTGTAAAATTGCTTTTAGATAATTTACTCATCCTTTTATCATTTTCTATATTCATTTTACCCAAGCTGAAAACAGGGACTGACATATCACAACGCTCACTGCGTATAAGACTTGATAAGCACCATGTATGTTTACACTTAAAAAACAACATAATTTTGTATGGTATTTCCTGTAGCAAAAGGCTCTAAAGTACATGAAAATGTGCCATTTGACTACATTGTCATGCTGCTCATACATACTTTTTAAGTCTGAAAACTTCTTTCAGTTTCTATACCTTGAGAATAAACTTTACAGGACTATATCATAGAAAAACCGAAACACAAACACACATGTATTCAGTACACCCTGTCCTTTGGATATTGACTGATTAAGGGACACAATTGTTATTGCATAATTCATGATACAAATTTTGTACATTGAGGATCAATGTCAATGGCGATTTTGCTCCTCCACAGGGACATGTGATCTACCCACAAACATTAATTCTCTTTCTGTGTGGCTTTTCACCCAGCTTGAGAAACCCTATTAATTGAAGGCCATGCATGCCACAGGAATCAGAATCTTTTGACTGCAAAAAGTTACCAGCAAAACTGCTAACTGGGCCTGCTAATTAGACTTTATGCCATCTTTCTCTCTACAGGAATTTGGAGAGGCAGAGACTGACATAAAAGAGGAACAAAGGACAAAGTCCTCCAAGTTAAGCCATCCAAAAATGGACCAATCCATTCAACAACTCTTGGCTAAACTTTCCTGGATTTTGACGGCCCCTTACCTGTAAAATTTGATTGCCAAAATATTACCAAAATAATCCTTTTAAATTAGTCCATTATTTGCTAGATTCATTGTTTTGATAACCAAACCTAGCTCAAGAGGCTAAAAGGTTTTTGACCCCAACATTGGGATCAAACACATAAGGCTAAAAATTGATTCCTTAAATGTTTACTAATTCCTGATAGGGAAAATAATGTTATTTTTACCTCCTTGATTTCAATTTCAAATCCTCTAATATAAATAGCTCTAAAAGAGTTAAAAGCTAAATTGACCTCAATTTAAATTCTTCAAGATTAAATATAGTTCTTATACAAAACCCATGCAAACTGTGATGTAGTTGCATCTTTTCATTTGTTTTATTTAGTTTTAAACCCACTGTTCTTCTTTTTGTACATAGTAGCTTAGTTCAGTTAAGTGTCTAGTTAAAAGATTTTAACTTAAATATGCTTAACTTGGAGATGGATGATTTTCTTAAAGGAGAAGTTCGGTTTTTAACACTTTTAGCCCATTTTCTGTAGTGTCCAGGATGAAATCGAATGATCGACACCAAAATTTTGACAATTGGTCCTGTCTCTGCTTTTTGGCTCATTTAGAATCCACCCCTGGCTGCTTTAGAATGGCTTCCATAGAGCATGTCCGATAATGTCCTTAAAACAACCTTAAACGTTCTTTTTTTTAAATATGCTACTCACCGGGTCGTCAGCGCTGTTCAATGACGTTCCAAAAAAAGTTTCGTGAAGAAAAAACGATCCTGTAGTGTTTTATTTAGCATTTTGTAAATCCCATTGAGTTCTGTTGGAATAGTCAATATACCCCTGCCACCGGAAACGGAAATGGGGCCTGTTTACACAGTTGTAGTCTTTTCGCTTCACTCTGTGTACTCCGACGTCGAGGTGCTAACACTTTAAAAAACTCTGAAAATGGAATACGAAAGGTGGATTCTTGATTCTCGACGTCGGAGTACACAGAGTGAAGCGAAAAGACTACAACTGTGTAAACAGGCCCCATTTCCGTTTCCGGTGGCAGGGGAATATTGACTATTCCAACAGAACTCAATGGGATTTACAAAATGCTAAATAAAACACTACAGGAACGTTTTTTCTTTACGAAACTTTTTTTGGAACGTCATTGAACAGCGCTGACGACCCGGTGAGTAGCATATTTAAAAAAAAGAACGTTTAAGGTTGTTTTAAGGACATTATCGGACATGCTCTATGGAAGCCATTCTAAAGCAGCCAGGGGTGGATTCTAAATGAGCCAAAAAGCAGAGACAGGACCAATTGTCAAAATTTTGGTGTCGATCATTCAATTTCATCCTGGACACTACAGAAAATGGGCTAAAAGTGTTAAAAACCGAACTTCTCCTTTAATAAATTCTTATACTTTGAATGGAACTTGTTGGGAATCTATTCCATATGTGTGCCAGTGGCAATTATTCCTTGAATGCTAAGGAGGCTATTTTATCTTGTAAACTTTATAACAAAATTCCTCAAACATGCATTTTAAAACTTCAGAAAGGTAGTCATTGAAATGTATTAAATATGTGCTAATATGAGTTTTATTTCATAAGTATGTTGTGAATTAATCAGCTGTTGAGCCCACTCTTGGAAAAAATCTCCCCTCTTCTGTGGTGGTTTGAGCCTCTGTGCATTGAAGCAGCTAGTGGGAAATTAGCGTCCTGATTAGATAATACACAAAATTTCAGTTGCAGTTAGGATAAACCTCCTATAGGGTCGAGGGACCAGGGTGGGCCAGGGGCAGGTAATGAAGCACGCTGCTGGATTCTGATTGGCAGAACACCCTAAAATATTTTTGAATAAGGGGAGATTTTACTCATGACACCTAGAGAAGAGAGAATCAAAGGGATCATTCTGTCAGTTCAGTCAGCTTGTGCTAAACTATTTCCATGGTTTCTGGTGTTTATTAATATTTCCCAGGACTTTACAACAGCTACTTTCAACTGTTATACACAAAAAAATTGTAATTAAATTAGAAAATCCCAGCATTCTTTCATCACTTGCATCCTGTTAAAGTTTTGTTTGTTCATTTGCTCCCAGGAAATTGGTCAAATCAATGGAAAAGACAATTAGTTGGTATTGCAAGATCATGTACCATTTCCTTTAAAGGGAGAGAAGGGATGATTTGTAAGGTGCTTTGTGTTGGAACATTTATTAATGAAATACATTGGACTTAGTTAATTGGATGGATGGATGGATGGATGGATGGATGGATGGATGGATGGATGGATGGATGGATGGATGGATGGATGGATGGATGGATGGATGGATGGATGGATGGATGGATGGATGGTGCATACTATGTAGGCTTCTTGAAATGTTTCTGGTTTTGTGTCTTTTTTTAATAATGTAAAGATGTACAGGCAAAATAAAAAGCAATACTGTGAAACAAAGTGTTTTCCTTTTGATGGTATACCAGAAATCTATGGCTATGCAGTGCAGAATCTAAACATTTGAAAGGTTTTTGGCCTCCTCACAAAGACCATATTTCATAAATAAACCACATAGCTTTCTGCTTTCATGTTTTAGTTTTTCATCTTTATACTTGACATGCATCAGGTAAAAAACAAATTTCTCAGCTCGAAAGAGTAAATTAACTCATTGCCCGTCTTTGTAGCTTCGATTTCAAACAGCCAAATAAGTCTTCCCTCAAGGATTTTTCCCCATTTGATAAGAGGTCTTTTGCAGCACATTGCCTGGAGCTGTCTGTGATTCAAACCTTATATCTTCTCCTTTTTAGACACAAAATGCATGCAATCTTCCAAATTTATACTCTACATGACATATGTTGTTCAGTGGTATTTATATGGCACTGGATTCATACTGTGGTGCAAAAGTAGCAATTCATCATCAATGAACATTTTAAATTGTTTGTAATTTTCTTAAGTCACTGTTGATGAAGGGGGAAATGATTCAGTAACTGCAGGGTAATATCATGCAAAAGAAATGTAGTTGTGGCACAGAATATTATCATTATTTCTTCATGTGAACAGGCAGGCAGATAGATGTGTAGAATTGGTATTTTTTGTTAAAATATTTAAAGGAATGTCACATATAAGGCTTAAGCTTTGTAACCAAATGTCTACTATCAGAAGTAGTACCCCTCTGCCTTTTCCATAATGGAACCTATTAAACATGAACCACTGTTAAATTATTCATAAGTCTGTGAGAAGCCATAGGCTACTTCATCAGTCAGTCCCCCCACACTAGATTAGTGTGGTGAATTTAAATACCTCACACTGTGGTGTGGCCTTTCATCAGTCAGATCTGTGATATTAACCATATACTGTAAAAGATGGTCGCTCCCACAGGGTTTTAAAGGTGAAGGCAATCGGGATTGCTGTAATACCACAGAGGGTTGTAACAAGGTAGTTCAAATGAAACCCATTCAGAAAATATTGGATCTTGTCTCGTAACACAGTGAGTTGGATATTATCTTTAGTCCCACCACTTTATCAACATTTGGTGAGTTTTGTCTTCAAGAAGAATAATACGACTCAATTCAGCATTTAAACTTATTCATTTGGATTTATTTTATTAATCTTATAACACAACTAACTAAGACTGCACCATTACATTAAAGCTCAACATAAAGTTAATATTCTGCACAAGGGGGTTGGAATAGCATAGCATCATTATTGAATGTGATGATCTAGGACAGAATTTTGCCGACAAATGAAGATTTTTGTAATGCAATGGAGTGAAGGAAAAGATAGGCAGAGAGTTAAACAGTTATAAATGTATTAAATTACCTTGTCAAAATTTCCAAGACATGCCCCATGTTGAGATATGAATTCCATGCTTTTCCCAGATGTGATATTGATCTATTTATCAACATAAATTATGTTAATATGTTGAAGGTTCTGATAGTCCTTACAATGTACTTTCTTTTTTTTCTGTATATTTCAGTCAGATGGATTCAAAGATACATTTAATCAGTTTGATTTTTCTGAAACAAAGTGAGAGCTTCCTTGTCTGGGTTTGGGAATATTGTCTTCCATGGAAACCCAGTTTAAATGTTATTTCTTTTTTCATTGTGTGAATTTATTTATGCTTATTATGTGAAGTTCATCTGTGTCATTTAGGTTACGACAGCTCTTGCCATGATGTTCTCACCTGGAAAACCTGACTTGACATGGTGTTTGGAAAGGATGTGCAGAACTGATATTCCTTTACTCAAGCTATGTCCAGTGTCATCTAAAGAGTTTGGCTTTATATTTGGGCATAAAATGCCCCGATTTAGTAGCCTGTAGCCATGCAATGATATTTTTGCAAACACATTTATATTTAACAGAAAATCACACCTCAAAAATATCAACCTGCTTTTAACTATTTCAACTCCTACTAATAAAAAAAGGCTTTTGCTTCCTTATAATGTCAATGGTAATGGTCTCCTTCTGCGTTCAAAGTAAAAAAAAAAAACTAGGGCCAGTGTTAATCTTGATTATGGTATAATGAAGCCAGCAATATGAAACTCTTGTCTGGCATTTTTTGGGCATTCAACAGAGACAGAGGAGCCTGAATCATTTTAGCCTCAGAGTTACCTCAGTTAATCTTTTAAAGCAATGCCCTAACAGAGACCTAAAGTGTGCCTAACTAAGTGGTGGGGAAACTATCAGCAAGAGAAAGATCTAAGCTTAATTATTTATGAAGACAATTATCCCAGGAGAGCATTATCAATACATCAATGTGCTTTTGTGGCTGTGAGACTTGCATTTATAGGAAGGCTGCAAATTTGTATGTATAAAATGTGTAGAAATACAGCTATTGAAAAGACTGAGACCCAATGAGGGCACGCTGTTGTCTGCAAACATATTGGTCTCTTTATTTGGCTCTCAATTATTCAACAAGAAAGCACCCACCCCCTCATGAGTATAGAGCTGATATTGGACTCTACATTACCAAACGACAAGGGAATAGTGGGACTGCAGTACATTCCACCTGAGAGGCTTTTCTGGGACCAGGCACCGGCTGTGCCCCTAATGACATCATCTATTTCTCTAGGCCTCCTGGAACACAATTATGGTGATTTACAATTTATTCAGATCTGTTGTTGTGTTGAATTCCTTCATACTCATTTCAGCTGTTCAGAGCTGTGAACTACTTCTCTGTTACAGTGGTACAGTAAACAGCCTATGGTGGCACCACTTTAAAATGTGTTGAACATCAACATACAGTTGAACTTTTGTCTAATCACATACAGAGCCACCTGTGTTGACCCCCATCTGTACCATGCTCGTGCCCTAAATAGACCGTATTGGACAAATACTGTTAGTGAAGCACTCAACACATCTGTCACTTCAAATGAGCTGCTACTGAGCAGTAGTTATTGTGAATTACAAAAATGTAATTAAATATATTAAGCCAGACAGATGTCATGTGCAGTAACCTTCCATGAGCAGCTTGCAATATGATAAAGTGGATAATTCTCCAGCTGAGTGTTAAAAGATTATATTGATTTTAAGTGTCACAGGCATAGCAGTACTCAGAATACAGTCATAAATGCTAACACGAATTCTAAATGGTCAGTAACACCAAACATACAATTCAATGTAGAAAGGGAGGTATTTCAAAATTGTATCCTGGTTTAATTGTGTTTGGCTCTAATTCAACACAAACCACAGCAATTCATAGAATTCTTACATGGAATGATTTTTGCCAAATAAAAGCAGAAAAACAATGCAGATGAATGACAAAAAAGTTCAGTGTCTTGTCCATTTCCACCAGGAAATGACTGGTGTCTAACAAATGCAGTTGTGCTTAAAAGTTTACTTACCCTCCCATTAAAGAAAATTGTGAATTTGCAATAGCAATCAAAAACAGTACTAAACTGAAAACCTAATAAAACATTTTTTTAAATTACTTAATGATCATTTAGAAAATAAAATATTGATTTTTAATTTTTGTAATAAAAAAATCCCTAACAATGAAAGTGCCTTGCTCCTGAATCAACATATCTGTCAACAGGTGCAGAAGTCTTATTGAACATGTCCTGAACATTATAGAAATATTACACCTCCCCTGATTTCAATGGTTGCCTCAAAATATTGTGCAACAAACTTTTAGTTCAAGAGCTCCATCAGACTTGTTTACTTCTTCAACTGTAAACTTTCTCATGTTTTGTCTGCAATACGTATCACCATCACGCAAGTATGATATCATATTCAGTATTTGAAGAAGTGCATCATAATGATTTAAACATAAATACTGGACATACAAACATCTTAATACAAATTAAAAGTGTTTCCATTGCTTATTGATAGCAAAATGTGCCTCACTCTGAAAAGACACAAAGCTTTAATTAAGTTCTTTATAATAAAAGTTTAGTCTTATTAAAATGCTTGTTAATGTCAGGGAAGACCAAACACTGCTCAACCCCAGGTGGATGTGACAAATTCTTCATTTAGAGATGTTTCATGCACCCACTTGTATCAGTGAGAATAGAATAGAATAATTCCTCATTGTGCCTCACAATGGAAATTCAGATGTATCAGCAAATAACACAGATGGAGTCACACATACATAAAGAAGTGATGATAATAATAACAATAATAATAATAATGATAATAATAATTGTAGTAATAATAATAATAATAACAATAATAATAATAATGATGATAATAATAATAATAATAATAATAATAATAAAAGACAAATTAAAGATCTGGATTTTCAATGCACCAAATACCACATTACAATGCATCATGATTATATTCACCAAATAAATCCAGTGAATACAATCTTGTTGCTAGTTGGTAAAACGACCTTGGCTGCCCTTTCCAGCTCATTTTCAACCCTGGAGATGCTGCTGCCATCATCTAGTCAAACTTAAACATGTGTAATACAGTGAGGAAAACAAGCATTTTAACATCCTGGTACCTATTTAACCATTTATTTGTTTTATAAAGCTGCAAATAAGTATATGGACACTTGAAAAAAAAAATCAATATTAATATTTCATACAGTAGCTTTGTTTGAAGTTACAGAGTTCAGACGCTTCCTGTAGTTTTTCACCAGATTTGCACACACTGCAGGAGGGATTTTGGCCCACACCTCCTCACAGATCTACTTTAGATCAGTCAGGTTTGGGGCTGTCGCTGAGAAACAAAGAGTTTGAGCTCCCTCCAAAGATTTTATTTTGGGTTTAGGTCTGTAGACTGGCTTGGACATGCTATAACCTTGATATGCTTCTTACAGAGCCACTCCTTGGTTATCCTGGTTGTGTGATTCGGGTCATTGTCATGTTGGAAGATCCAGCCTCGACTCATCTTCAAATCTCTAACTGAGGGCAGGTGATTGTTCTGCAGTCATGCAATTTTATCATACAAATAAATAGTTAAAAAATCATATGTTGTGTTTTATGGATTCTTTAAGATTATGTCTCTCACAGTGGACATGCACCTATGATGACAATTTCAGACCCCTCCATGATTTCTAAGTGGAAGAAGCTGCAAAATAGCAGGGTGTTCAAATACTTATTTTCCTCACAGTATATGAAAGTGAAAAGAGTAGTGAGCACAAAGGAAGTCTAACTATGAGTGGTGCAGAACTAATTTAGAATTTCAGAGGCCTATGTTCAGGGAGGGTGTGGATTGTGCGATTTCAAGGTGAAGGGAGGTTTTTCAGTGAGCACATAATTAATCTGAGGATGAACCTTATTTAGTGGAATTGAGTTCTTTCACTTATTGCTTTTTATATTAAGTGGTTAAAAAATCCACATGCTGCAGTGATCACACAGGGGTGATTTTAGAAATGAATAGCCAAAGTAATAAAGACTAATTCTAATTTTTCATTATTTCCCCTGGACAATCTTCAGATCTATTGGAAGTGATATATTGTGATTACTACTTCCATGTATAAAATAATTAGGAATACAGAGAAGAAATGGGAGTAAACAGTAATAACTGTACAATGGTAAAGATGCAATGGAAGAATAGTGTACATTTATAGTAGCAATTGCATTGCTTTAGCTAACCACACTTACTTCAAAGAACAATAGCAAAAGTGAAATAAAAATGTGAATGTGGCTGGAATGATAGTTCTTTTCAGCTATTTCCTTTTGCATAATTGAATCACTATTCATCACTAACACATCATAGGAGCATAGCAGTCACATTAGCATATAATCTTTGAGTTTTACCATAAAGTGTAAACTAAGCACAGTTCTACTGGAAATTTTAATTCAGCGTACTGTTGTGCATTTTGTGTGTCTGTATATGTCACAGTGAATAGAATGTTTCAGTACATATATTGCAATGACATGAGTCTGTGCAAACATCCTGGCTGCACACTTCAAACAGCCGAGTGGTACAGCTCAGCAGGGAAGGGACTGTGGCCCCAAAGAGACTATACAAAAAAAAAGAAAGAAAAAGCAGCCTACCATTTTGAATGCTCAGCCAGTTTGACAGAGGTTATGCTTCTCATCTTTTTCTCTCCCTCTCACCCCTCTGCCATCCTCTTAAAAGCTAGAAATCAAAGATTACAGTTTACCTTTGAAATACGTCATGTACCTAGGGCATGTTGGATGCAATTAAACATTGGAAGAAAATGTTGAAATTATATTCCTCAATGATGCTTATATGAAGGTCTGCCACTTCTGTTAAAAAAATAATTAAATACTCTGCACAACACACCAATGATTATAATAGGTGCAGGGCACGATTTCTAATCCATCCCAAATAGTTGAAAATAAAATAAAATCCTTACAGGTGGTGTGCATATAGAAGATACCTTAAGACTAAATGAAACATAATCATCTATTTCCCTACTGTTGGGAGCTGGAGAAAATCCCATCTTTCTCCAGCAGAGTCCGCCGTGGATCCTCTGAGGGAGCCTCCTGCACAGCTGCAGCTCGTCAAGATCATCAGAGGATCCACTACATAAGCTGTCTTCAGACCTTGCCTCAACGCTGCAGTGTTGTTCCAGTTGGTCAGCGCTAAAGCCTAGATCCTCAGGGAATCTCCATGACTTTGAATCCAGTCTGGATTCTAACTACTGTCTCTGTTTTACCAGGAAACCTGTGCCTCCTCTGTGAAAGCTCTGGAAGAGCTAACCTGCCGAGCCGACCCTCTGAGCCAAACCCTGAAGACTCACAGAGAACCCCCAAGCAGCTCAGGACTAGAGCTGGGAAATCTAAGCCAAGGTCTGTTCAAGCTAAGGCGCGAGACGCTGCAAACGGACTCTGCTGACAAACTCTTCTCCAGAACCAACAGTGACTCTCCCAAAGTAAACCTCAAGAACCCTCAAGGTACAAACTGTGAACCTGTGGAGATGAAACCCTGTCAGCAGTCACCAACTGTGCTGTCTTTCACGCAGACTCCGGTGAACCAGTATCCAGGCCCGAACCAGAATCAGTACATTAAGTGTGTTTTGTGCTTAAATAAACTGTTCAACTTTTCATCCTTGTGTCCGTCAGCGGTGTTCTGCATAACTGGGTCTCCTTTAGAGAACCCATCATGACAGAACACTGCGGCCAAACTCAAGGCCCAGCAGATCACCTCACCCGTCGTTTGGAAGAGCAGGATGCCCAACTACAGGGACAAACCCAAACGCTCCGTGAGTTATACCATCTAGTTGGAACTCATAACCAAATGCTACAGAGTTGTGCTAACTTTCTGAACAGCGCTAATGCTGCACCACAACCATTTCCGGGTCCAGTCCCACCTCCGAGGTCACAGGCCGTGACGTCATCAGAGTTCCGTCCTAGTCTCCCAGAAAGATTTTCTGGCAACATGAAGGATTGCAAAGGATTTCTTTTTCAATGTCGATTGATTTTTCAGAACTCCCCTGGCTGTTTTTCCACGGATCACAAGAAGATAACTTTTATTCTCTCTCAGTTAACAGGAAGAGCCTTGGAATGGGCTCAGGCAAGATTTGCCGCTGACGACAGTTTAAATTGCTACTACTCTGATTTCATTGCTGAATTTACCCAGGTCTTTAACCAAGAAACAGACCAAACAATTGATTCTAGAGCCCTTTTCAACCTTAAACAGGGAAATTCTTCGGTGGCTGAATTTTCAATTAACTTCCGGGTTAAGGCGGCAGCTTCCGGATGGAACCAAAGTGCCTTGAAAGGAGCCTTTTTCATGGCGTTAAATGAACAGATTAAAGATGAACTTGCAACCCTCGATGAACCAGCCACCCTCGAGGATTTAATTCGCCTCTCCATCAGATTAGATAATCGAATTCGAGCCAGAAACAGTTCTAAGAAGCAGAGTACATTTTCTTCTGCCTCACATAACGTGACTGTTTGTTCTTCCTCTACAGAGCAGTTGCCCCCTCAGAGGTCTAAACCCCAGTCTCTACCATTACCCGTTCAGGCCTCTCATTCGGGCGAAAGGGAGGTCGAACCAATGCAGGTGGGACACACCAGGCTCACTTCAGAGGAGAGACAGAGGCGCTTCTTAAGCAAATTATGTATCTACTGTGGTGAGAGCGGACACTTCATCGCCTCCTGCCCGGCAAAGTCAAAAGCCGGGCCAAATTAACACTACGAAATCTCCTCGACTGTTACTACCTGCCACACTTTTCTGTGATAATCAAAGTCTTTCTTTTTCTGCTTTCGTCGACTCAGGCTGTGAACGGAATCTCATCGACTCAAACCTCGTCCAGCAACTCCAGATTAAAACCATTCCTCTCTCTCAGCCTCTCAATGTTTCCGCTATTGATGGAAAGAGACTCCATCGAGTTACCCACCAAACCCAGCCCCTCGAGCTACTTCTGTCAGGTAACCACCGAGAGACAATAACATTCTTTGTTTTTCCCTTTGCATGTTCCCCGCTGGTTCTCGGGTTCGAATGGTTGGAGAAGCATAATCCTCACATTAACTGGACTAAACATCTCCTGGAATCATGGTCCACTTCTTGCCACGAAACATGCCTTCGTTCTGCTGCCCCCTGGGTGGGGTCTCCTAGAGGTGGGGGGGAGATGGACTCTCCTGACCTTTCTTCTGTCCCCTCTGAGTACCATGACTTAGCCCCAGTCTTCAGTAAGGTCAGTGCGACGTCCCTACCTCCACACAGACCATACGATTGCGCCATTGAACTTTTACCTGGTGCTCCTCTTCCTAGCAGCAGATTGTATAACATTTCCAAACCCGAAAGAGAAACAATGGAAAAATACATCAACGAATCATTGGCTGCTGGAATAATTCGTCCTTCGTCCTCTCCATTGGGCGCCGGTTTCTTCTTCGTGGGAAAGAAGGATGGTTCCCTGAGACCTTGTATAGACTATCGAGGTTTGAACCAGATTACAATTAAAAACAAATACCCACTGCCTCTTCTCGCTTCTGCTTTTGAACCAGTACAGGGTGCTACAGTGTTTTCCAAACTGGATTTAAGAAACGCCTACCATCTCCTTAGGATCCGTGAGGGCGATGAATGGAAAACTGCCTTCAAAACACCCTTGGGTCATTTCGAATACCTTGTTATGCCCTTTGGTCTAACTAACGCTCCAGCCTGCTTCCAGGCCCTAGTAAATGATGTTCTCAGAGACTTTCTCAATGTGTTTGTTTTCGTGTACATTGATGACATTCTCATTTACTCCAAGGACCTTGATGAACACAAGAAACATGTCCGACTTGTCTTACAGAGACTTCTGGAGAATAAGCTGTTCGTGAAAGCCGAGAAGTGCGAATTTCATCAACCTTCAGTCACCTTTTTGGGGTTTGTGCTCGAGGGCGGCCAGGTAAAACCTTCTGAGGACAAGATCAAAGCAGTCTTAGACTGGCCTGTTCCAGAGAACCAAAAACAACTTCAGAGGTTTTTAGGATTCGCTAACTTCTACCGCCGGTTTATTAGAAACTACAGCCAGACCGCCCTTCCACTAACCTCCCTGACTTCTGTTAAACGCACATTTCAGTGGACCCCCGAGGCTCAAGCAGCTTTTGAGAAATTAAAATCCTTGTTTTCCAGAGCACCTGTCCTTATTCAACCTGATCCGACTAAGCAGTTTATCCTAGAGGTGGATGCTTCAGATTCTGGTGTCGGAGCTGTCCTATCCCAGAGGCTCGACTCAGATCAGAAGATACACCCTTGTGCTTTCTTCTCCCGTAGGCTCTCCTCCGCTGAACAAAATTATGATGTGGGTGACCGAGAGCTTCTGGCTATCAAACTGGCGTTGGAGGAATGGAGGCATTGGCTGGAGGGAGCTGAGCACCCGGTTCTTGTGTGGACTGACCACAAGAACCTGGCTTACATCCAGTCAACAAAACAGGCTAATCCTCGCCAATCCAGGTGGTCAATCTTCTTCTCTCGATTCAACCTAATCATCTCCTACAGACCCGGATCCAAGAACGTGAAGCCCGATTCTCTCCCTCGTCTCTACTCCGTCGATCATCCTGAGACTCCTGAACCTGTCCTTCCGGCATCATGTACAGTGGGAGTGGTCAACTGGGAGATAACAGACCTCATTAATTCAGCCCTGGCCACTGAACCCGACCCAGGTAACGGCCCATCTAACCGTACATATGTCCCATCTTCTGTCAGGTCCCGTCTTATCCAGTGGATGCATGCCGCCAAATTCTCAGCTCATCCAGGAGTCAGTAGGACAGTTGCTCTCATCTCCAGACGCTTCTGGTGGCCCACTCTCCACAAAGACGTTAAGGAGTATGTGTTGGCTTGCCCCACATGTGCCCGTAACAAGGCCTCACACCAACCTCCTTCTGGCCTGCTTCAACCACTTCCTGTTCCCTCGCGCCCATGGTCCCATGTCGCCATCGATTTTGTCACCGGTCTCCCAGTCTCCCGAGGTATGTCCACTATACTCACCATAGTTGATCGTTTTTCGAAGTCCTGCCACCTTGTTCCCCTCAGAAAGCTTCCTACAGCCTTCCAGACCGCTCAACTCCTCATTAAGCATGTTTTCCGGCTTCACGGCATCCCCCAGGAGATCCTCTCGGACAGAGGTCCTCAATTCATCTCCCAGGTATGGAAAGCTTTCTGCTCTGCGCTCGGCTGCAAACCTTCTCTCACCTCAGGTTACCACCCCCAATCGAATGGTCAGACCGAGCGCATGAACCAACAGCTGGAATCCACCCTCCGCTGCCTCACGTCAAGTAACCCCGTGGACTGGAGCCAATTCCTTCCGTGGATTGAATATGCCCACAATTCCCTCCTTTCTGCATCCACTGGACAGTCCCCATTCCAGGTCAGTCTCGGATATCAACCACCTCTTTTCCCCGCAGATGAGAGAGAGATATCGGTGCTATCCGTTAATCATCACATCCGTCGCTGCCAGAGGATTTGGAGGGAAACCATCGCCACACTCAATCAGTCATCTGCATCTGCAAAACGTTTCGCCGACGCCAAGAGACGTCCCGCCCCCGAGTACTCTGAGGGCCAGGAGGTGTGGCTCTCCACTCGAGATCCCCCTCAAGGGGATGTCTCGAAAACTCTCCCCGAGATTCATGGGACCATATAGAATCTCTCGAGTCATCAACCCCTCAGCTGTTCGTCTCCAGTTACCTCAGTCCCTCCGAATCCACCCTACATTCCACGTTTCCCAGATCAAGCCCGTCTCTTCGAGCCCTCTGTGCCCTCCGTCTGACTCCCCACCACCCGCCCTGGAGGTCGATGGCCATCCGGCCTTCACGGTGCGCCGCATCGTAGACTCCCATCGACGAGGTCGCGGATGGCAGTACCTCGTCGACTGGGAGGGCTACGGACCGGAGGATCGCCAGTGGGTCCCAGGCTCGTACATCCTCGACCCGGCACTCATCGAGGAATACGAGCGTTCCTGCCCATCAACCTCTTCCGGACCGCCAAGGGGCGGTCGTTGAGGGGGGGGTACTGTTGGGAGCTGGAGAAAATCCCATCTTTCTCCAGCAGAGTCCGCCGTGGATCCTCCACTACATAAGCTGTCTTCAGACCTTGCCTCAACGCCGCAGTGTTGTTCCAGTTGGTCAGCGCTAAAGCCTAGATCCTCAGTGAATCTCCATGACTTTGAATCCAGTCTGGATTCTAACTACTGTCTCTGTTTTACCAGGAAACCTGTGCCTCCTCTGTGAAAGCTCTGGAAGAGCTAACCTGCCGAGCCGACCCTCTGAGCCAAACCCTGAAGACTCACAGAGAACCCCCAAGCAGCTCAGGACTAGAGCTGGGAAATCTAAGCCAAGGTCTGTTCAAGCTAAGACGCGAGACGCTGAAGCAGCAAACGGACTCTGCTGACAAACTCTTCTCCAGAACCAACAGTGACTCTCCCAAAGTAAACCTCAAGAACCCTCAAGGTACAAACTGTGAACCTGTGGAGATCAAACCCTGTCAGCAGTCACTAACTGTGCTGTCTCTCACGCAGACTCCGGTGAACCAGTATCCAGGCCCGAACCAGAATCAGTACATTCAGTGTGTTTTGTGCTTAAATAAACTGTTCAACTTTTCATCCTTGTGTCCGTCAGTGGTGTTCTGCATAACTGGGTCTCCTTTAGAGAACCCATCATGACACCTACTAATTTACAGACTGTTGCCTATCAATAAAATAATAAAATGGCAGAAATTTAAAGCCAGAAACAACATATTTAACTTCAAATGTCAAAGTTTGATTACCTTTTTTTTATTATTATTTTTGACAGCATCAGACTCAGATAATTAGGGAATACTGTGAAATAGCTTTTATCCCCTTGAACCCTACGGACCCACCGGCGGGTCCAGCTGCTACATGACCTCGTAGTTTTACCAAACCCCCAGTATTGATGTAAAAAACATATGTGGCACAGTTTGGTGACATTTATGGATAAATGTGCCAAAATGGCCTCTCCGCCTAAGAAATTTCTCACTAATACCATTCTAAACTAAATATGATTCATCTGATTGAGTCCAAATTTGGTATATTTTTACACAACATTTAGATTTGAAAGTCTGTACTACTTTTTTGTGCTATAAATAATATTTTGGTAGTGTTTTGCAATGTTTATTTCAAAGAAAATTTTGGTGAGGTTCAAAAAATGCAAAATATTTTGTATTTTGTCCCTAATATTTCAGGCAGGGTCAAAGCTACAATGGTGCTGACACCAGAAAACCATTCTATGACATCTTACCTTTACAGACGTACCAAAAGTTTCTTCTTAAATCTAATAGCTTTGAGGCTATAAGTTATTTACTTTTGTGTGTTTTTGTCAGGCAAAAATTTATTTATACCCCCTTAGGGTGTAAGAGGTTAAAGGTAAAATTGTAATTCTCTCAGAGACTTACATCCTTCCTAAAACGTTTCTTACAGTATGAACAGTGAACCAACATACCGTAGTTTAATTTCGGGATATCTATGGTTTGATTTCTTTGTATGTGTGGATTGCATGGATTGTTGTCGAAACCTGGTAAAAATGTCATGTCAATAGCATCTCTAGAAATGTATTTACTCAGAAAAATTGATGCATGTTCACCACTTAATTAACCCGCTGTATATATGTCTACGTATATATGTCGCTGTTCAGGCACATGGCCTCCAGTAACATAAAAGGGTGTCAGCTGGATGCTCAAAAAAGTTTTAAAGCAACAGTAAGTAACTTTTCAACCTTCATAAAATATTTTCATAACTGTTTTGATTATACATCAACTAACAACTAGTTGAATGACACCTCTGTCATTGTCCGAACGGGGTCTGTATCGACCGACACTAAGCAACTGATTTTCGTCACAGCAGTTGCTTAAGTCCCTGTCACACCTTGACAATTTAGCCAGCTGAAATTTCTATATATAATATAAATTTTGGGCGTATACATAGTGTATTCACAACGAGTCCAGAATGTCTGTCCAACAAAAGCCTAATTTATGCATAACGCATAGCAATGTAATGCCCATGAAATGTCACAAGCCGGTGTCCTGAGGGCAGCAGAAATGCGCCCAGAGGCACCCGGCCTGCATTAAATGATTTCTTTGATCACGGTATTAACGTAGCTGCTGTTTAACACCTGCCAAAAAATAAAAAATACATAAATAAAGAAAAAGAAAGAGAGAAGGTTTACAGTAGATTCAGCATTACGTCTGCTAGGAAGTTTGTTGGTCATGGCTGTGGGCGTGATTGCAGGGAGGATCCATCCATGATACTCACCTTCACCCTCACCCTATGATGGGGATGAAGTTTGGAGGTGTACTGACGTTTTCCTTCTGTGAACCCCTTTTATACTAAAATGCTGCCAATATACCATTATACAGTAGCTGTAATTTAGAAAAAAGTTCAGCGGTCGCCTAGAACACGTCAAATGCAAAATGCGTTGGAGCTTTTGATAAGTTACGCATAAGTTATGTACAAGTTACTCATATGTCTAGGATAAGCTGTACACCACGACTTATGAGTAACTTACACTTAACATATGTCTACAACCAGTGTTGTGCCTGAACGCGTTCATTGAACGAAAGTTCATGAACTCGTTCATATTTTGGGCGAACGTGAACTGAACGTACTGCATTATTGCCTGATGAACGTTATTGTGAACTCGTTCATTCTGTCGTCTGTGAACGGCACGCTCTCTCAGTTCAACTCTGTTCAATAGGTTGCCAGATTTCTATAAAGCCCTCCAGGCGAAACCCCTCTAAATCACACCGTAAACAGGCCTTAATATGTAGCGGGAAAAACACCCAATCTGGCAACAGCAGCTACCAGCGTCGTAGCCTACAGCCGCGTGCGTCATCAAAACAAAATGCAGCGTGGAAGCCACAGCAGCATGGAGGCGACTTAAAACAGGTTTATGACCAGGTGGTCGGTGAGGATGATGGCAACAAGTTTGCCCGCCGGCTTTCAGTAAAAAAATCCGCACTTCAGTAACCTTAAATTCTTACCTCAGCCTGGTCCCTCAGTTTGTGTTTGTAAAATCTTCTTGAGCGGAGGTCTTCAACAGGGGATCCGCGACCCCTAGGGGGTCTACGGAGGTACTGCATGAGGGTCTGCATGGTTAGTTGATATTTTTATATTCCCCCCCTGCATTTTTTTCCCCCACTAATTGAAATGTCTTTAAATACTCAACATGAAATCAACACACTGTAGTAAACAGATAAATGGAGGCAGAAGATGTCTTTCAGTCATCAATGCACACATTCAGCGACACACAGGAGCTCTTTCAAGCTGGACACCTGTCCCATCAACCAGGAATCAGAATCAGAAAAACTTTAATAATCCCAGGGAGAAATTAATTTCTTTACATTACTCCATCTGTAATAGAGTGACTATAGGACACAATTTCATACAATATATATAAATAGGGGGTCCCCGCTCCATCTCGCCATCAGTTTGGGGGTCCTTGGTCTGGAAAAGAAGACCCCTGTTCTTGAGGGTTTTACTATCCATGTAACTTGTTTGTTAAACCTGCCTGGTATAATTTTCCAGGATTCCTTTTTAGTATGTATTGAAATGGAATTTCAAATGGAAAAAATTATTAAAAAAAAAAAAAAAACATTTGCACCTTAAAGACTACTTTCCTATTTTTCTTTTAATAATTACTCATAAAAAAAGACCATTCAAGCAGCACATTTTTCCTGATGTTTTTGAGAATATACTGTAGGGGTGAAAGTTGCAGCTGCTACTAGTGTGAAGTGAATGGACAGCAACAAAGCATTAAAGCAACAATGGGGAAATGCTGTCCCCTCAATGCTAATGTAAACCCTGGTTGGATAAGGATTCAAAACTGGATATGAAGATGAAATCTGACGCACAGTTTCAGTGTTACAACTGATAAAATAATTGCTGTCTGTGGTTCTACAGTAGGCTATGGTGTAATTGAGCAATATATGAAAAAAAAAAAAAAAAAGAACTATGAACTAGTTCGTTTTTTGGAATTGTGAACTATGAACTGAACTAGTTCATTTTAAAATGTGTGAACTGAACTTTGAACTAGTTCACGTAGAAAGAGAACTTTCCCAACACTGTCTACAGCCATTTGCTGGCATAGGTCAAGAAATTTTGAGCCTGCTAAAGTTTTCACTATTTCTTTATTTCTTTATTTTTTTAAGGCTCTTTTTAAAGAAATAATAGTTTTGATATTTACATAAAATTAAGTTACATATAAACATCTATTCTATGCCCAAAAATGATGTGGCTCCTTGTACAACATTTTTGAGCTTATAAAAATCGTCCAGTTAAAAACAAAAATGTTCAGTGCACTACACTTAGAGACAAGAGATGTAGCACTTGTTTTCAGCTTTGGGTCAGGCAGCAGCTCCATCACTTTGATTTCGAAACACAACCAGGATTGTCGCCTGAGAAACACACTGCAGGTGCAGCTCACCTTTGTCTGCTTTTACCTGCAGATGCTGTGTGTGCCTTTGCTCTGATGGTATTTACACATTTAGCAGCTCTGCCAGGGACATGTTGTGTATCTTTGCTAGATAAAGTTATAATTAGTGAAGGTAAAATAGCCATCATTTAGAGACTAGGCTGTTTTTAATTTGCACTAGACTAATGTGACTACAGACTAGACTACCAGATGTGTCCAGTGCTGAACCTGCAGGATCTGGGCTGAAGGTAAGAGGACCGGATTAAAAATGAAACTCTCATGTAGAAATTAAACTACTCACAATTTTCACTAAAATAAAGCTTCAACAACAATATTTTGAGATCAATTTTAAACAGTGCACACAAGTAGAGTTCTATAAATAGAAATGACTGCATTTATTTTTTAAACAAACCAGAGACATACAAACATTTGGTTTAGATATATATTTCCATTGTTATTAAAAGAGGAGAAAGGGTGTGATGTACAGGTGGGGGGCCCAGATCAAGTTATGTTGTTCCACAACTGGCCCATTTCATAGATCAGTTATATGGGTTATGAAAATTTAGTTTATACGCAGACTGAGTGTTTGCACAATTTCAGACATCTAATAGGAAATGGCTGAATGGGAAATTATTTAAGGGTATCAGAGCAAAAGGGGCTGAAAACAAATACCCAGCATTATATTTATCTAAAAATTTAAAAGGATGAAAGACACATTTCCTTTTCTTTTCACTTTTGATCTATACACTAGTATTTTGTGTTATTCTCCTACATGAAATCAAAAGAAAATCAAATGGTTAAAAAAAAAAACTATAAAAGTTAACACTGAACAATGTTTGGTTTCAAACTTTGCTCACATAGGCAGAAAATGTTGAACTCTTACCTCCTTTTAACTGTAGCCTTGTAATCTTGGCGCTTTTGAGAGAAGTTCCACTTTAACCTTGATTAACACTGAACAATGATAAATAGTCTCACATTAAGTAGAAATGAGCTACAAAGCAAGGAGTACCATTACACCTAAAGACTTCAATAACATCTCAGATTGCTACTCAGGAACTCTGAACGTAAGCTTTATTTTCATTTAAGCCGTTTTTCCAGGTATGTTTTGACAGTCCATTAGCTTGTCGCTGGCAGATATTGGTGTAATATATGGTATATATATATTTTTTTAAGATGTTCCCCCAGACATGGCTCTAAACTTATAGCACCACGTAAATATATATATATATATATATATATATATATATATATATATATATATATATATATATATATATATATATATATATATTCTGAAGAAGGGAATGTCAGTAATATGCACAAACACAATTTTTATTATTTAGTGCTTGCTTTAAACATTTGAAGAAATGTTCAGGTTCTTTTTCCAGGGATTATATAAAAGCATTTTGTTATAGAGATGTTTATGTCTACTCAATGTAAGTGATGCATGGTTATAAGCTGACTGATGTCTAATATTTATTTTTTGTAGTCCTTATGACAGACATTCTTGAATTCTTTATATAAAAATGTGACAATTTAACATCAGTGAGTGCATTTTTATGGGCTAAAGAATGTTGCTGTGTGCTTATGGGATCCTGTGCTTTTTAAATCATACATTTACTCATATATGCCTACTGAGAATGGCAGTACAATGATGTACCATGATTGTACGGGTGATTAGGGATGTGACTGCAGGAAGGCTTTGCCCCCTTCATTTCAGCAGGAATACTTTGAATGCCAAAGGCAAGTTTGAAAAACAAATTACAGTTAATTTAGATAGAGGTCAAGAAGAAAACCTAAAAGCTTATGTTATTGTAATTTCCTCTGCATATTTTCAAGAATTAATAACTTAGAGTGAAAATTAAGTATCTGAAAGGACATTTTGACAAGACATCTTTCTGATGAGCAGTCATTTTGTTGATTGAATCAGTGACAAGATATACTTTTAAACTACTTGGCTTGAGGGAAGTCTAATAAACATGCAGTTCTAGAAACAAGAGGTTGTTGGCCATCAGCACAGCATGCTTTTTCTCAGCCCTAGAGCAATTCAGCTTTCCAACTGCTGCTGCTAAAAGTGACAAAATATATGGTGGAAGTATTTTGCTACAACTGCGCAAAAGTAAATGGAACTTAATGTTTAGCCAAACATTTAGAAGCAGTTAAAATTATGATTTTTGTCAGTGTGGGAAATTGAAGCTTAATCAAACAAATGAATGTGCAGCAGTCTTAACATCTGAAGCGACAATCTGATTGAATATCTGTCCAATCTGAATCGCAAACTGTTAGGATAACCCCCTGCCCCCAAATTTTCCCCATGTGTGATTGCTGGATTTTTGAGTAAGTCATTAAAATGCAGTTGCATGGCTCTCAAGGACATTTTTCATTAATAAGACAAATAATGTTCTTCCTTTATTATCTATGGAACAGACAGAGTGGGGCCTTTGATCACCGCAATTTTGGATGTACCACAAAAGCTGCAGTAAATGGGCTGAAAAGCACCTTCTTTAAACCTTTTAAAGTGAGAACATTTAACAGATCATTATTTAAATCTTTGTTCAGTTGCTTAAAATAGAAAAATAAAATTACAACTACACTTAGTCATTTTTTTTTTTGCATAACAAGCTAGAATACCTTTAATACATGTTTTGCCAGGGGGAAAAAATACATACTCTCATTGCAGGACATTTTTGTTTGTTAAAATAATTTCCTGCCTTTCTGGTTTCTTCCGACAGAAAAAGCCAAGAGGACAATCACAAAGCAGAGAAAAACAATCACTGTCGAGCAAGTTCAATTAGTATTAATAACATATGGGCTGTCTACCTGCAACAATGGACCTGCCATTATACATAATGTTCTCTGCCTATCTTGGCAGAGAGAGGCAAGGAGGGAGTGGGACACTGTGATCTGGTGAATAAGAGAAAAAAGCTTGGGCAATCATGGCTGGCTCACAACATTAAAACCTTTTATAGATTTCTCCATGCTGCCATTTTCTGATGAGAGGGACATTTTCAATGGGTTGTGATTGCTACTGTCAGAAGATCCTGGCTCGCTGGTAGATGGAAGGTTTGAGAGCCACTGCTGATGGAAAGGAACAGAGAAAAACTCCATTTTGATCGTCATCACATTTCTGCTTTATATTCATTGTGTCTCCTTCGGCAGAGTCTCTTGCGTTTTTCTTTTCAGTGTGTGACTGTATGGAATAATGGAGCTGGGGCGTTTAAAACTGTTAACACTCAAAGTGTGGGTCAAAACAATAAACAGTCCAGAAAAAGCATGCATTGGTATATCTTTTTGCTATATATTTAAGATGTTATGTTATTTTTATTATTCAACAATGCCGAGTAAATTAAAGACATTGGTTTTACAACCCATTTTCTTAAGAACAATGGATGAAAAGTAAAGATATAGATTATAGGGATAACATTAAGAAATCTTTAGACTTTGCTCTGAATCTGTGCTCGTATATTACATTGTGAAACGGGTTTAAGGACAGACCTTACAAGTGTTTTTGCGACAAAAGATAAATATCACAATGTACAGTGTTAGGATCATATATGAAACAATGTCAGAAAATTTGAAAAAAGGCACAGTGTGGCAAATTTTGGCCAGTAGTATCCAACAGAAAGGCATTGGTAGTCTTAAGTGCTATTTTCTATGTGGATAAGACATAATGTTGTTTGTTTCCTTCTTTTATTCTTTATTTCCAAAGATGTAAGAATTCGCAACAGTAAGGCATGTCAAGGAGAGTTTGAACCTGCCCCAATATTTCTTGGTAAAATATTTCTAAAAGTGCCATTGACATGACATTTTCACCACATGTCAGTAAGAATCCATGCAAACCACACATACGTACAAAGAAATAAAGTTATGTGTAATAAAGTGAAATGGTACATTACACATTCCATAACTTCATTCTTGGTCTTTAAGTTGGGAGAAGGCACATTTACTTTCGCGCTCCTCTCTCAAAAGAATATGTCTCCTTCTTAATAAATTCTGGCAGCACAAACATGCTACATGCTATTCGTGAAGGTTTCGAATAAAAATTCCAGTCCTGACAGTGCAGGAGACGCAATTGTGCAGGTCTGCAAAAAAGCATCCTTTTTTTCCGCCAGCGTTTTATTGTCATTACACTGTCACAACTACAGAGCAGTACATTTCTCTGTATTTAACCCATTCCCTTGGGAGCAGTGGGCTGCCATTGTGCAGAACCTGGGGAGCAGAGTGGGGTTAAAAGTCTTTGCTCAGGGAGCCAGAGTGGCAAAGGAGGTTGAACTCAGGAACCTCAGGATTTCAAGCGCTTTGCCCTAAACACTAGGTTAGCCACCCCCAAAAGCTGGCATTAGCGTGAAGTGACTAGTCTAAGGACCCACATTGGCAGCTCATTCCCCCCCAGCTGGAATACAAACCCAGGCTTCCTGTTTTTTTTTTTTAAGGCTTCCAGCTAATGTGCAGCGCCAGAGTAGCAGTAAGGTGTTAAGGGTCTGGCTCAAGGACCCTGAATGGCAACCTGTGTGGCTGGAACTCAGAACCTAAGCATTCAAAGCTCTATGCACTAAACACTATGCTACCACCTCCCTCAAGCCACTGTGCATTATGACAGTGCAGGTCTGGGTCCTGACAGTGCAGTTCTAAAGTCAGACTCCTCTGTAGTTTTGAAATAGAAGTTTGTCCATGTTTCTCTTTTTCAACAGTGGTTTGATAATAGCTTTCCTAAAGAAGGCTGTTGGTAAAACATTGAGACAGCAGGAGGAAGAGATTAGCAACCCTTCTAGATGTGAAAGCACTGATAAATTACCTCATACATCCATCTCTCTCTTTAAAATGGACATCTTAAGTTGACCTTTCTTTATAAGCATGAACCCAGTCTCCCTTTCCATTTCTGCAGATTTGTGTTTATTCACATAAATCATCTTCAAAATTCTTCTACCTACATTTAAAGCAATTTGCTATCTTGCCCCTCCATATTTATCTGACCTTCTTTGAGTCTCCATCCAAAACCCATTCCTTTAGATCAGCCTCCTCCCTCCTCCTCCTTGTTCCCTTAGCCTGTCTTACTGGCATGGGATGCAGGGCCTTCAGTCGCCCTGCTACTCAACTCTGGAATGTATTGCCCTTTGACCTACAAAATCACTGCTCTCTCTTCTGTTGAAAAGCGACATGAAAACATATCTCTATAGGTTTGTGCACCCTTATAGCCTATCCTGGTGTATACTTTTTTTATTTAATATCCTTGTACTATCTTAACGGTAAAGTGGAAGATTTTTGTGAATTTTTGAAAGGACTCCATAGGCTCCAGAAAGGAAACGCCTATTAAATGCGTGAGAGAGCTGGCAGGGGCCCATTTCTCCTCATGCACGCTCTGCTTAAAAGTAGCTGTTTGCATTGCTCATACAAGATACTTTCCAAAGGAAGATTTGCATTTTTTTTCCCACTATGTCAAAGTCACCATAGGTAAGATAGCTACCTGGGCAGGAGCAAGTAGGTCAGCCTTACGTAAACATATCACCAGAATGATTGACAATTAGGAGGACCACTTATTTTGATGATCCACCCGGAAAAAGAACATCTTCCACTATACCTTTAACTGTTTGATTTTATGGTATGGTTGCTGTTACCTGAACAGAATCCTGGGTTGTCCTTCAAAGGGGCTTAAAATAAATAAAATTAATTGTTTTAAATATTGAATCAGGATGGGGCAGATATCCTTACTACATTGTAGACTGCACCTTAATTACAATCAACAAAATGTGGAAATACCAATATTTTATATTTGTTGCCACTATGATGTTTAGTGAGTGAATTTCATGGTATGACACAGATCTCAAATGTTGTAAGATAGAAACTGAATAACATTAGTTCATAACCAGAACATCCTGTGAAAACCCCAGCAAAAATGTACAAGCTGCTTACAAAAATTGATTCTACTGTTTAACCACGAGATCATTTTGCTTTTACATCTTAAATTAGTCTGAAATAACATTTGCAGACACTGTGACACAAAAAAGATTAAAACATTGCTAATCTGCACTTCATTATCTACAACAAAGGTAACTAGTATTACTGACTAACCTGCACAAAAAACAAATCAAGGCTAACCTTAAACTGTTTGATTTTTTTGCATGGTGTGTAGATTCCTTAATGCTTTTTCTTTTAGTAGAATTTTGTCTCGCTTGATCTCAAACTACAATAAACCCCCACACACAAAAGAGGGATATTTCACAAAACAAACAGACTTGGACACAAAATTATGATTTGCCATGTCACTGGGTTTTACAGTAGATAAGTTTAAAAGTACTTCTCAGTGAAAAAGTGCACCTCAAAATTGTATCTGTGTGGTAAGGTTTACAAGAAATACCCTACTTTTAAATTTGTGTCAAAGCAGTAGAGCCCTGATTCTTCAGGCCAGTGGGCGCTGCCTACTCAGCTGGGATGTGTAACGGGATACCCTGCTAACTTCAGCCATAAAACTGACCAGTTAGTCGGTCATTACCCATTCATTACTCTAACACAAAATGTTGTTTTAAGAATTTCCCGCTGCCTTATATTAATTTGTACTGACCGAAAGTAAATATAAAGTGCAAGTATGTGGTAAAAACACCCCAATGAATAAAAGGAAATATGGTTTACCATATTTTGTTTGTTATGTTTTGAGAGATAAAAAATATTTTAATGGAGTACTGATATCATGGAGCACTTTCACTTTTAATTTAAGGAAAAAGAAATATGCATTCTACCTTGACAGGCTTTTTTTTAATGTTAACCTAATTTAGTTGCCAGTATTCCTACATGTAAAAATACATGTACATGTAAAAATGCAAATAAATATAGAAATAATATCACTAAAACAAAGGAAAAACAATACATCAATATATTCATAATATTTTGAGAAGATTAAATTTGAATTTATTGCAAAAAGAGAAGGAAAGATATTATAATTTATTATATATATTATATTATAAATGAATAACATTTTCAGCATTAATCACTTTTTTTTGTATTTATCCCACTTCGATTAAATTCAATTTAATTCAGCTTATGTATATAGCGCCAAATCACAACATACTGTATGTCATCTCCAGTCCGACACCTGCAAACTGCGACCATCTTACAGTGTAATTAGTTGTTGTAAAATTCTGTAGAAATAATGTTTGCTATTTGTGCAGCTCATGCCTGCTTTCCTTTATTGAAAGATGATTGGCAAACTCCAGCTGTAACGCAGTTTTTTTGCAGCAGAAGAAGTTTAGGCCTTAAAGAAAGTAACGTGAAGGACATTTGATGAAGTGGTGTAAAGAGTTACAACTCAATGTTACATCTCCAGTAAAGCTATGTTCCGACTACAAGCAGCAGAGGCAGCAGAAGCAGCTAGTTTACATCAAGGCGAAGAAAAAGGTCCTGCAGCATGTTTTGAGTAGCAGGAGCAGCGCGTCTGAGCAGCTGAAGCAGTGCATCATAAGCTTCTGTGCATCTTAACACCCTTCAGAAGCAGCAGCTAGTGGAGTTGGAAAATTTGAACTTGTGCTCTAGACGTGCCACATCAACCAATCATAGAAGCCGATTTGGGAGCATTCAGGGGGACGGACACAGCACTGCTCGTGCAGTTCGCTATGATCAGTCGCCTGAAAGTTTATTAGCGCCTAAATTAACTTAAAAGGTCAAAACCTGCCAGCGAAATATGTTCGATTTTATTATTGTGGTGCCTGCAGTTTGGATTACGTACATGACAAACGCCTCCCAGCCGCCGCCAACAGTAGCGGAAAACTGCAAAGAGGCGACTGGGCCAGACGCTGCTGTCGAACGGGATTCCTAGTGACATTGCATTGCCGGGGTCTGAGCTACTCCGACAGTGAGATAATATTTGAAGTCAAGATAGTAATCTTGATAAACTGACTGCACAGATTAAGTTTTCAGGTGGACTTTCTCACTTAAAAACATAACAAAACTACTTTTCACCAGTGATGGGACTAACGGCGTTGAAACTAACGGCGTTACTAACGCCGTTACCTTGTTTTAGTAACGAGTAATCTAACTAATTACTTTGACTGTAACTATAACGCAGTTACCATTGCAGGCACCCCGTTACTGCGCGTTACTCAGGTCGCACAGTGAACCTTTTTTCATGATAGGACTCGTGCGCAGCTGCGTGAAGCTGACACCCCACCCACGTCAAAAAACTCTGCAAATAGACTGAATGGTTAGTGCAACGTTAGTGCAGATTTGTGCAGAAAAAAATATTGTTTGTTCTACTTTTGTTTAAGAGATATTAAAGATAATTTTTTTAGGTCATCCAGAGGTGCGCGCCTTGTCATGAGAGAGGGGAGGATGAGATTCCGTCTGTCAGTTGAATAGGTGGGTGTTTCTGCTGGTGGGTGTTAACGTACAGCACAGACAGAGAGATGGAGAGTGAGGATGACTCCAGCAGCAAAACAGCGTTTTCCACATGGAAATACCGGTGTTACGTCGAGCTGCGTTTCCCCATCACATAACGGTTTCCTCTGCATCTCCACACAGCGCAGGCGGCAAGAGTCACCGCGCAAGCGACAGGAAACGCGCATGCTCGCTAAAGGCGCGCAACAGTCGCTCTGTGCTCGCGCCACAGGAGAACTATGGAGAGCGTGAACGATCAAATGAACCTGACAACAGCCAGAAATGATAGCCTATATGGAGAAAGGGAGAAATCTGGATGGATGGATGGATGGATGGATGGATGGATGGATGGATGGATGGATGGATGGATGGATGGATGGATGGATGGATGGATGGATGGATGGATGGATGGATGGATGGATGGATGGATACTCTGCCTTCTCAACCTACTGTATTTTTTATTTTAAACATTATCTGATGGCCTTTGTGGCAGGGATGGAGATCCATATTTTATTTCACACACAGAGTATACATCTAGATAGATAGATAGATAGATAGATAGATAGATAGATAGATAGATAGATAGATAGATAGATAGATAGATAGATAGATAGATAGATAGATAGATAGATAGATAGATAGATAGATAGATGTTGCAGTATCTATAACAACCCAAACACACAGGATTTCAGAATTAGACATCCCCAGTTATTAATTTCATATACTCACCGGACCTGAATGTCCTTTTATAAAACTTCACATCGCGTTCCCCCTGATGTCATTTACGTTGAGTTGCAATAAATGCTAAACTGTCTGCAGGTTCTTGTCTTTGTCGTCCGCTCTATTCAGCTGGCTTTGGAAACACACGGCGAGAAGGTGGGGGCCGGGTGGTGAGGTTTACGGGGGCGAGAAACGCAAAAGTAACGCAATAGTTACTTTTACTAGTAACTAGTTACTTTTATTGTGGAGTAACTCAGTTAGTAACTCAGTTACTTTTTGGGAGAAGTAACTAGTAACTATAACTAATTACTTTTTCAAAGTAACGTGCCCAACACTGCTTTTCACCCACTTATACCAGCAAATATAGTTGCCATTGTTACAGGCAAAGAAAGGATAGAGTAGATCCGCCCAACGCGCATCAGACCCACATTTTGGACCGTGAAGCTAGAGCGGCAAAGATGCTTCAACCGTGCAACAGAACTAAACTTGTACAAGCATCTAAAAGGAAGCAGCACATGCATTTTTGCTACTCCTGCCGCTTGCAGGCTTAACATAGCATAACTGTAGGTTAGATACATTTAGTTAGGTCATTATGTAATTTAAATAGGTGTTTTAATGCTTACTCCACACAGGCTTCTCCTCTGCAGGGTGCTATATAATAATGAAATCTTCAGAATTAACAATTTGAAGCCACAAAGAAGGAAGGTTCTTATAATCTTCAGTGACACATTGCCCACGGGTATCTTTTTTTTCTCACTAATGCCAGTTTGACCTCTTATCAAAGCCCATGAGGGCTAAAGCAGTTGACAGAGCACACCCACACCTCTAGAAAAAAAGAGCAAAGGTCAGAGAATCCCAATGGTCAAATTTATCTTATCACACTCTCCTAGGAAAGTTAAACTACAGTACTTAGTAAGGTGTAAAGCAGTTGAAACCATAAGATTAATCCCGCTTACAGGGTTTTTCCTATTTTAATCCTATTTTAATTAAAGTGACATCACCGACCATACAAACTGAAAGCCATATGAGGCAGGCTTGAAGAAGAAGTGAGTTGTAGCAGTAACCATATCCCTTTACATGCTGTCACATTAAAGCCACACTTTTACTTCTGGTACTTATATGCAACATAATATTAAGCTCTGTAGACAGCAGGTAAGATATTTACTCGTGACAATTCACTTCAACACCACTTAAAAAGAAATCCAAAGTATCCATTTAAAGAGTCTGACATCCTCTAACTGCAAAATATGTTCCTCTGTACTGACAGGTAGATAACATTTGGTCTTGTCTCTGCTTTGCGATTTAGTAAAAGTTCTCAGCTAGGTGCAGGAATAAACAAAGCAGCATAACAGTCATAAAAGCTGTTTTCATAATCCTTCTGGCTCACACTGGGGACTATTGGAGCGGTGTCTTGCAACATCTGGCTAAAGCTTAACCTTTCCCTTCTGCACCCAGGAGCCCAAGGGCACACAGCACTTCATACCCACTCACATTTATACACACACACATGCCTCAAGGGTGCAATGCAAACTGACTACAAAGTGATTTAACACTGTGACTGTTAGCTGTGCAACACTGTCTGTGTGTGCGTATACATTTGCTGACAGTACACAGTCTGTGTAGTGATGCCAGTTGTAAGACGGCAAGCCGTCACAGGCAGGGCTGTATGTCGCCTGATAGTCCAGCAGCATTCCCAATACTCTTCCTGTTAAATCTAGTCCAGGAAGCAGAACACTACCACTGTCACACTGGTGCCCATTGGCATTGATTGTTGAGAAATATCTTGTCCAGGAGTTCAAGGGTATAAAAATGTCTAACATTTCATTGTAAAATCCATGTTTATGTTTTTCTTCCCTATGACAGCTTCCATTGTTTTGAACTTGAAAGTAAAGACGATAAAAGGAAAATATTCTAATAAGTGTTTCGCTTTATAGACACTGACATTTTGCTTGGACCTTTGTACTAAGTCGAACTTTTATGCTTCAAAGGCTTTACAATAAGAGATTTCTTTACAAAAGGACAAGTTAGAGAAAGCTCCTGCTGAAAACCACAAAGGCTTTAATAAAAATGTCACTAGAGAGAAAAAAATCACACATTTTTAACTGATCCTCTAGAAAAAGCAATAATAACTAGTAACTAGCAGAGAAAAGTTACGCTAGCTTCAAACTGTATCATGTATTGATCCTTTTTGTTAAGATGACTTATCTTCAAATATGTTTTAAATGGGTCCAAAAATAAAAGACTTAAGCTTATTTTGTGTAAAAATTATCTCCAGGCACTTGCTTTAGGGTATGTGTACTGTGCCCTGTTTTATGTAGTACATGTTTACCAGGTTGAAAGGTGTGGGGTTCAGTGTTTAAGTAGGGAGAAAGTAATTTTGAGTTATTGCTAGAAATATTACAACAAAACTTTCTCTTCTGTATGCATTTTGAAAAAGATAAGTCATAACCAAGTATGAGTCTTCACATCACTGTCATGCCAGGGTAATCACAAACTGTAACCAAAGCTCCTTACATGACTGGCTGGTCTAAGCTTCTAGACCACCTCTTTTTGGACTTGAAACCTGCATCTGCAGAGCCGTCTGATTGCCTCAGTGGACTGCATTTGTTATGTGATCACAAGAGTAGTCCTGGGATAATTTGAGATGCAAAAAGTCCTGAATCATGTTCTTCTGGATTTGCTTTGGCCAAGCAATTCAACCGGACCCCTCTGCTAACCTCTCTGTCAAATGGGCCACAAACAGCCTGACTCAATGTGGTGGAGAGACATGGATGACAGAATTATTGCACTCTGCTCTTTTACCTTTTTGCCAGCACCCCACTCATCCCATTAGTTGCAAACAAATCTCGCAAAGGAAATAAAAGAAACAGAAGGCCATAAGCACAGTGATTTGTTCCTTTTCTGGAAGCAAACCTACAGAACTTTGAGAGCTCCACTGCTTTACAGAGGGAACGACCTTTTCTAGCAGGTGCTGCTACCGCTTGAGCTGTGGCCAAGGACCACTTACCTACTACTGGATACTGATACTGGATTTCCTGAAAAGTAGCCAATCACAGACGGGCCGCTTTTTCCAGTAGGTAATGTCTTTAAAGTGACAAAGTTGACATGAGCACACAGAAACAGGTCCACATATGATGAGGAGGGAGGCTGCATATGCGTGAATATCAAACCACGCCTGCACAGGGAAGGAACAAGAACTCGTAGGTGATATATTGGGGCCCCATGGTACTCTATTTGCACATGCAAAATGCAAAACGTGCATGTAGTCATAGTAGTTGAAATTTTGTTTTTTGTAAACACTCAGCAAGTCAGTTTAAGAAAATCTTAGAAGAAGTAGAAATAATGTCTTTATTAGACTTAGCACTAACCATGGTATTGGCTTATTGCCACCACATTTAAATAACTTTTATAAATATCAATTGGCAGCAAAAAATATCTATGGTATATATAAAATCTTGGAGCTATGCAGCCCCTAATGTGAAATAATTTAACATTTCCAAAAAAAGATGTATCACAACCTTGCTTAGTTGATGCCAAGTGTAGAATCTTACTATGTAATTGAAATGCAAGATAGACAAGACTAGTGTGATAGAGATGTTGGATTTAAACTAAAAGCATCAGCATAGTTTGTACTAAATAGAGTGCTGTATTTTTTTATTATATTTTTTTAGATATTTGTTCTGCAAAGACTGGAGCAGCAGGGGAACATTGCTGGATGTTTTATGCTGCTCAAACTCCATCCCTTTACACTGCTGGTGCATCTATTTCATCCTGCAGTGCTTTTAAATAATCAATATAACCTCTGGTGTAATGCATTCAATACACCTTGAAGACTAAATGACACATTAGGCTTATTTTTTTAAGAAGGCATGAAACAGAGTAAAAGAAATGTAAGTTTGGTCACGATGTATGTGACTAGGGGAAATGAGGGAGCAATTGATTTTTAAAAAATGTGTGGGAATTAATTTAGAGAGAGCCACTGGTGGTAAATTCTAGGGTGCTAATAAAACTAAGGTATATCATAAGCAGCAAGTGGGCTATAGCTGAGGCTGCACCATACTGATGAAATTTCCAATCACTTTAAAGTAATTGGGACTGTTATTACACAGTGAAGCTGTGACACAGTCCAAAACTATATGTCTGGAGACTTGGGGCCTAATCTTCAGAATATTTGCATGTCTTAACACAGGTGCAATCATGTTTCTATTGTAGGTGCAGAGCAAATCTTCAAAGAAGGTGCAAAGTGATTTGCGTTTGTAATTCTGCGGTCAGAGTGTGCAAACATTCTTTTAGCATGTTTGCTTAATAAAATGCAGATCATATTCTAATGACCAAAACATGCAAATTCATGGGTGGTGGATATGCAAATGTAAACATTTACTATGTGCTAAATAATTTCCTAAATTGGAAACTCAACTGCAGCCGTAGTTTATGCGTAATTTTTAGTAATTCGGAAAAAGTCAGGTACAAACTAACACTTAAACTCCGGTCATTGCTGCTACAAAGAAGGCACTGGTAAAATGCCAGAGAATAGGGAGATATTGTTGCGATCGTTGTTACCACAACAAAGCACTGATAAAATGCCAAAGGATAAAGAGATAGTCTGTGCACATGTAAACATATTTGGACCTTCAAAATTACGAATAGTAGAATAATATTAATAAAGAAAAACATCTGTGCAGTCTGGCAAATTAATGTAGCATGAAGGCAGACAATCTTTATGCAACCACTCAAATCGAACAGAAATTCTAAACTTAAATTTTGAAATGTGTTTATTAAAAAAAAAAATGATGGTGAAGATGGTTGGCCCCAGTAACCTTTGTGAACCCACTACTCCCTAACTTTACATGGTATGTACAGCACTATGTGGCAGCTGTGGTTGTTTTAAAGGGCTTTATGAATAGAGTTGAGGTGAGCTGAGTATTATTGAGTATTATCATGACTATTTTTTTCTATTAATAATCATCTTTACCTCCTTCTCTGTGGCTTTCTTCTTTCCTTTCTGTCCATTCTCAAACTGCTTGTATCACATGCAATCAATCAAATGGTTTGCAAGTCTTCACATTTGAACAGCAACCTAAAATTACAGTTACCATGCATGTCTTTTCATTTATATTAGGTAGAAATGCTTTTTCTTGATCTCTATTTATTTTTGCAAATTGCATTTTCCTAGTGGAAAAAGAATCTGCTGTGCAACTCTAAGTGATGTAATGCCAAAACACTCATCTACATGATGTCATTTTTTGTTTTGTGGCTTCATCTTTTCCAGAGAAAGCCGAAGGAGTTTATTTAGCTTAAAGCCGAATAAGAGAGTGGAACCAACAGAGAAAAATGTCTCAATTTAGCAGGATTGCTAATATATCAAGAGTTTTCATTGTTGAAATGAAGTTGGAAATGTATTTCTCGATGTGCCTTCATACTGTTGCTTCAAGTCAAATAATTCACTGCTTAGTTCTGAATTATTTATTAAGATAACATAAAATTGATTAGTTTGAAAATTTCCCTTTGGCTTGAGAAAACCCTACCTGATCAGTACCTTTCAACAGGTTAATGCCGTGTGAAAAGTTACTGCATGAATAAAATACAGTGGGCACGTACGAAAACACCTTCTGAAATTTTTCTAGTTAAATGGTACCATTCATATTTCTGCACTGACCTTCTACAAAAGTAGAGTTTTATTTTTTCAAATTTGGATGAATTTGTTTCTTAGTCTGCCTAGAATATCGAGCCTGACATTCAAAGGCACCACTGAATGTAACGTCGCTTTTCTTTAATCAACACTAACCCAGGCTGTGAAAATGTTAAAATCTACTAACTGGTCTCAGGAGGGTGCATAGTTTGGCAGTACTGATATGTGGTTTTGTCTGCAGAGGTCGGGAAGAGTTTGGGGAATTCCTATTCTCTGTTAGGGTTGCAGCACAATCCATCAAGTCTATTTTTAGGGGAATGAAGAGCAACACTACATGCTTAAGGGGATATTAAGGACTCAACAATGGGATCCAAGGATTGATTAATTCAAAACACCACAGAGCAGTGATGTGGGAAAAAGATTTGTGGCTATCCCATTTATTTAGATGCTTTTCTGGTCCAGAAGGAAAATTGGTAGATATAGCCAGATGGCTTTGTTTACCTGAAGTGCAAGCCAAAATACCTGGAAGTCCAAAGATTTATTTTAACCAAATCCATTTACAGTCGGTTTGTTTTTGTCTTTTGCAGCTTTTGGACATTTTACACATAGTTTGGCAGCTTTTTTCTTGATAACAATTTTAAAGTATTCAGGTCAAACTGATGCACCTTTTAAATTATACTTGACTGTAAACAAGGTTATATATATTTAAAACGGGATAATACATGGGCAGATTGCCAAGAGCAGGGGCACAACAACATATTTTTGAGGAGGGTGCGAACAACCCCCCCACCTCCCAACAATCCCCCACCCCGCCACCATCCGTCTGATACAGCTTTCCTCCTTTAGTCATGCACTTACAAAATACTGTAGATTTTGTAGAATTTGTTTTATTTTGCACATTATATTGGGTGATCATTTGAATCATAACCAAATAAGAATTTTAGTAAAGTAAAAATATACAACAGTAATGGCACTCAGTGCTCAACATTTTATATAGCAGCAATATGAAATCTTAACAGCCTGGACTCCACGTCAGGGTTTTAACATTTATGACATTTAAACTGTTACGTTTTGTGACTTTGCACTTGCCCATTTGTCAAGTATAGCATCAAATGAAATAGACCGTGCCACACTGTTTGAAATAGAGCTCACTGCTAACTGGGACAAGCCATTGTTGCTCATATTTGAATGAAGGTATGTTTTGATGAGCCTCAGCTAACTAAAGGATCTCTCTGCCGATGGAACTGTCAGAGGTATGGTTAAAAATACTCTAAGGGCTACTGTCAAATTTGGAAATATCAAATCAAGGTTATTTTGAATGAGGAAATTCAACTTTTCTAGAGCCTTGTAACCCTTCAGTAGATGGCTTGCTAGATATATTTCTTGAATGATATCTATTGAAAAAACTCAGTCAATGAAAACAGTTGTTTTTTTTCTTCATCTCAAACTAAACAAATGTCTTGCATCACATTAACAAAACAGCAGCAACTGCAAGAAATATGTTCAAAATTATGATTTGTTGACTTGAGAGTAGAATACCATTCCTCTGCAATGAACAGAGGTATTAGGAGGAGAATTCTCCACTTACTGTACAGAAACAGACACTATGTGAGTAAATCTGGTTCAATGATCCAATACTCAGTTAATGAAATAATAATGAAAATGTGGAATCATCAAAGAAAAGGTGGACATTTCCCTAAGCTTTGGGGGGGGCATGAAATCAAACTACATTCTCTGAGGGGATTTCCATTAAGCCATTGTCAATTAAATCTGAGAGCACATAATTTCCTGTGGAAGACACAGCAAAATTCTACAGCACATACATGAGAAAAGCGGCAATGTGCTCTAAAACAAAGTGTAATGCCACTTTCTGTCAGAAAGTCAGTTGGTCAATCTAACAATATCATGTCATGCAAACATGAGCTCCATAGATAAAAGGTTAAACTACATGAAACGTTGTGTCTTACTTTGAATTAAGTCCCAGGAATTCTGAGTTACCAGCTCTTTTGCATGTGGTCTTAGCTTATGTTAAATTAAATGCCAGAAAAGGTTATTGATATATTGTCTTTCTTAAGGACACACCGCCACTTATAAAATAACATACAATGGTCCTCTCGCAAACCCCATTAACTTTAACTTACCAAGACTATAAAATAAAAAATAACAAAACACTACAAAATTTACTAAAACACCATAACATATCGAAAAATAAAAAAAAAAGTTTGAATTTTTTGTTCAAACTGCATAAAAAAAATACAAAATCATGTAAATCACTGGACCATACTGTCATATTCTACTTGTCACGAATAATAAATATTTAAAAATATATTTAAATATAAATATTAAATTCTGAATTGTGTATGCTATTGAATGTTGTTGTTTTTCAATTATTTCTTTTCTTTTTTTATTGGTCGCTTTAAGGATTTTCATGCTTAAAGCTTTTCTTTCCATGATGAATGTTATTTAAATTGGTCATTAGGGCAAAAGTATTCTTAGGAAATATCTGAATATCCAGGGCTCTTTTTGGGCAGGGAATATTTTTGGGTTATTACAAAGTTTTTCAAAACTGTAGTTAAATTTGCTTTATTCTGAGAATATGACATGTATGTAAATATGTGCTGATAGTTCTAAATAAAGCCATTGCCTTTACTAATTGAGAGTGTGCAGTGAGACTGAAAAGTGAAATAGTAAAGCAATGTTACAATATAAGCGTTGATTCATCTTTCAAAATCAATACATAAGTAAACAATGACCCATGATGTTGATTAAATAGTGAATAAACTTTGAAATTCCAGTTGGAAGCACTGACCATGAAGTAGAAGAATCTTAACTTTTCTGTGAAATCCCATCGCAAATGGTTGTGGCAGGTTTAAGGAATGAAGCCAAAATAATTGACAAATAATTAAATTAGGAATTATCTAGAGAGGTTTTGATTTGCCTTTAAAAAAAAAGACATTTTAAATTATGTTGACTCATTAATCATTAATTGTCCTAGCTCCAGCACATACCTTGGCCAGCCTCTCCTTTCCCCAGCTCTGGTACTCTCTAGCCAGCTAGATAATAAGGAAGTACAGCCAAAGCCAACCACCATGCATATGCAGCTCATGAAGTAGGTGGTGTTGGTCTCCAAAACTGCTTCCTTTTCTACAGAATCTAGTGGACCCATAGACTTAGATGCCACTTTCCATAGCAAAAGAATCTCTGCCAGTTGCTGGATAAATTTCCTGACTGCCATGTTGACTAGAAACTGGCAGGGTTATTTGGAGCTCAAGCTCTTCCTATCTGATGACAGTGACTGCTGAACATTTGAAATGCACAGCAGTCAACTCCCTGCAGTGCATTGTGTACATGGCATTCTGTATGAACACACAATTAGGACTGCTTAACTGTATATTTCAACACTGTCCAAATCGGATGAGAAACAATTTATTGAAACAGTTATAATGACTATACAGAATGAAGAGTTTTTAAAGTTTATCTTTACGAAAGCTTGCTCTATGTTTTACATGATGCTGCATTTCCCGTTCTACTGGTGGTTCACCTAGGTTAGTTTAGAAAAACGGCTAACAGCACAAAGCTGTCACTAACTGTGGATCACAGCCATTATTATTCATTCGGCTATATGCTCAAGGTCATCATCAATTTTGAAGACACATTTTGGCCCAACCTCAACAGTTCTTTATTATGGAGGTGTTTCATAATGCCATTAGTTTGAAATGCAACAGTGACTCCTTTAGTGAAACAGACACAACATGCTATTCAGCAATAGCAACATGCACAACAGCTATTTATGTATTTCAAGTGTACTCTGTTTTCTTTTTGAGTTTAAGTTTAATCAGGAAACTATATACCCTTTTATATTACTTTTGATTTTTGCATAATCTTACCAGCAGCTTCAGAAAGCAATGTCACAAGTGCACAATATGCACAAGCCATTCCGGAATTGACAGGGTTCTGGTGTCAAAGCACATTTTTATGTAGGAGTGTGAGTTCTGATCTTGAGAGGATCTCTGCTGTAGACACTCCTGCTGCAGCACCACTGGCGCACCTGGGAGCAATCACTTTATCAGGCAGGCTGGAGTATTTATGAATCTGCAGAGCCCATCATTCTTTGCTTGATGATTAACCTAGATGATATTTCCAGCAACTATGGTCTCCCTTGTGATACTTCTTGTGGGGAAGTAATGTCGTACCTGAGCTCACGTCACAGTTTCCCTAGTTTTCAGATTACCGCTTCTTGCTGCTGCAGCTACTCGAAACCTCACACTGGATCCTGTTAACCCGATCATCTTCTGAAAAAAAAAAAAAACTCCGTTTCCAATCTGAAAAGTTGGTGTTAGACCCTGTCTTACTCCTATTTAAATACACCTCCTACCCAGGATAACTAGGAAATCAGAATCCCAAACCAGGCAGTTTTAGTCACCTTGTATATTTCATTTATTAGAATGTAAATAAAGTTTTACTTTCTAATTACTTACCTCCCAGTGTAATTCTGCATGTGGGTAAAAAAGTAACTGGTGTCATCTCATTGCCTCTGAACGGAACAAGTTTTATTCATATCAGAATCATTTAGCAGGGTTTGGGCAGCTCCCACAAATGCAATATTTGACTTTTTATCAATGAACCCAAACTCACCCAAGCTCAGTTACTCAATGCGATAACTACCTATTCTCCACACAGAGCTAAAGTAGTGCCAGTTTTTGAATCACCCACAGTTTGAAAAGACACTGCTATAATATTTAACAATTACAGAGATTTACTGACAAAAATGGAGTATTCTATGCATAAGTATGTTATTTATTATCAAAAACTCAGTTTTTATGTTTGCATTGCCTGCAAAATTGCTGTGTATAATTATTTAGAAGCAAAACTCGCATTTATTGAGGCAGCATCTTTGTACTACGGCAGCTCAGAGCTGACAAACTAGTGACTATAGAGATCCCCATTACGTCACCATTGAATGTAACTGAAGCAAGTTAGGCCTATATTTAATGTTTATTACACACTTATACAATTTATAAAATGTATAAATTATCTGTAATCCATTGTCCCTGTGTTGTAGCTACAAGTGTGAGTACTGACTATTCAGCTTTTTTCTGTTATTGGCTATGTGATTTTTAGGAATGGACACAGATTCTACTGGCTCTAAGAGTTCAATGGACGTTTTAATCATACATAAATATTTTGTGCAGCTTCAAAAAAATATCCATGTCATTTGGTAAATTGTCAAGTTCTGTAATAATAAGAACAGATGGATCCAGAATTCAAACCAGAGCATCAGTGTGAAAGCTTAACACAGTTTATTGAAACAAAACTGTCACAGGTGGTGTCAGCGACTAGTGCAGGAACCTCTTCTTAGTCCTCAGGTTGGGAAGAACTACAATGTTAGGTTCGAGCCGGTTGACAGTAGCACTGACCTTGCTGTCCCTGGTCAGGAAGTCCCAGAGATTAACTCCAGCCAAGTAATGATGATCTGTGGTCAGGCAGAGGGTCAAAGTCCAGCGTCAGAGCCAGTTGATCAGAAGTCCATTGAAGCACCAGAGGGAAATCCAGGACGAGGTTGAGAAACTGTTCCAGGTTAGGCAATGGGTAGGCAGACAAACCGATCAGGGTCAGGCAGAACAGGCAGGCAGTCAGGTCAGACAGGGATCAGGCAGGATTAGAAACAGTGACAGCACAGATCAGGCAAACAAGCAAGAAGTCAGGAATCAGAATGCAGAGATAGATCTCACCAATGGCTCAAAATAATCTGGCAGATGTTTCTTGTGAGGAATCAGACCAGCATCAGTGATATGATCATAACAAGCAAAATAATTAATATATGCTTAAGTGGTTCAATATGACATACCCTTTGCCAGTAGGACAGCTTCGACTCTTCTGGGAATGCTATCCACAAGGTTTTGTTTGCAGGAATTTTTGACCATATTTCCAAAAATGCATTTGTGAGACCAGACGCTGATGTCGGAGGAGAAGGCCTGGTTTTAGTTTCAGCGCTATATAGGTTTTCTAGTGGGTTATGATCAGGACTCTGTTTAATTTTAGAATTTAAACCCATCTCCTGAAAGATGGCCCCAAAGCCTAACTCCCCTTCTACAAAACTTTACATTTGGTACAAAGAAGTCAGACAAGTGCCATTTTCTAGACGTAGAACATGTCTCCACTACTCTACCTAGTGGCTGTGTTCTAACACCACTGCATCAACCAAGGAAACCCATTTCATGAGGCTCTCTGTGTGCTGTTCTTGAATTAATCTGGGGGCCATATGAAGTTTGGAGGTGTGTAGCAATTAACTCTTTCCCGCAGTGTTGCTGACCGTTAGCCCGCTCCATCATTTTACGTGGTCTACCACTTTGTGAATGAGCTGCTGTTGTTCCAAAACACTTCTATTTTTAAATGATAACACTGACAGTTGACTGTGGAATAATTAGGATTGGGACAGTCTGTAGGGCAGAAAGAAAAATGGAATAAACAAGTTAACACTTTCATAGTTGGCTCTAAGTCAGATATTATTGATCAGAAATATTGGTAACAATTAGTTCTCTTAGGGTTTGTAAGAACTTATTTAAATGATGTCTTTATCTGCTTCAGTCAATAATAACTAAAACATTTTTATTATTATTATTATTATTATTAGTATTAGTATCTCTATTAAAGCAGGATGAACTGTACATTAACAAAACTGCACCTAACTTGTATTCAATTTTGTACAAGAACTCTATTATCAAATGGAAAATACATTTACCCTGTTTGTAGGCAGAAAAAGTACTCTAAATGTTAATAAAGTTTTTTTTAAGAGTGTTTTTTTTTTATCTTAATAAGGTTTCTTTCATTCTTATTGCTCTTTTTTTTCTGTGATAGAAGTGTATGTCTTGTTCTACATCCATGTAGATCCACCATTCTTTGCTCCTCTTCCAGTCCTTGCTCCATCTATGGTTAAAAAAATGCTTTTCTTTCTGTTAGAATAAAAATAAAAGATTAATCAAAGAAATCTAATGTATGTAAAACCTCTCTTGAAGAAATTAGTGGAAATGTTTTACAATCCCACAAGTAGCAACATACAAGTATGGTGGTTTGTACAGGTTTTTTTAAAGGTAGTTTTTTCTTCAACCTTGATGTTTAAAAAAAGTGTGTTCATTTATTTTTCCTTAGAGAAATTGTTAAGTACAAAAAGGTGGTGAGTTCTATTTTACCATTTTTCCTATTCATAAAAGGTTTCAAAGACGCGAAAATATGGCCCTGAGCTGACAATCATGCAGTCCTCTCAAAAATGACCTTAGAAAGGATAAAGAAAATAATTCTGTAACACAAGACTTTACATTTCACAGTTCTTAAAATGGTAGACATGCACCAGAGTTTCTAGAATCTAGCCAAAGGCAGTACATAATTAAGGTGTTTATGACATCTTCATATTTAAATCTTTATAAAAAAATTTTACTGAGATAAAAATCTGTTTTGACTATCACAGAAACACACCAACACTTAAAGTCTTTTCAGGGATCAAGGTTAATGGAGTGAAAGTATTGCCACATTTAAAAATTCAGAATACGTTTTCTTATTGGGGCTTGTCAGATATATTTTGAAAATAACATTTCAGCAGGTGTTACTGCCTGCTGAAAATAAAGAAAAGAAGTATGTGTTACATACTTCTCTCTTTTTTTGGCTTGATGTATATGGATGACCAATCTTGTAATACATTCTTCAAGGAGATAAATGACTCATAAATATAATCTAATTGCCAAATAATAGATTGAAATCTAAATTTTTGAGCCAATAAAAAAGAAATTAAAGCTATATTTAAACATTTAGAATTATTTAGATAGAAATATGTTCATATATTTTCTTTTAATTTTTCTATTTTATTTCTGCACTTTTATTCTTAACTTTTGTTTAAACAATGAGTAGTGAGTGATGTTGTTTTTTTACTGAAATGCTGCATTTTTCTTTATTCATTTCTGACAAGTAAATTCATTCCTGTTTAATTTTTCCTAACCTTTTAATTTTATTTTTGACCACCAAAATATATTTAAAATGTTTTATCTCTATATTTAATGTTCTAATTATTTTAGTTTGTTTTCTTATTTTAAAAAACTGATATATTCTCTAATGAAATATATTCCTGTTGCCTTTTCTCAGCAAACAGATTTTGCTGAAACCATTTATTTTTACTCTCCTTTTCTAACATTCGTTTTTCTACCTCCCGGTTTTCCACTTCATGTTTTTACCTCAATGGCTTTGTCCAAATGTCTGCCCCTATCATTAATCCTTAAATCACTATCTAGAGCGGGGACTATATAGTGTAATTGACGGTAAACTGACGGATAGGACAGATGACCACCACTTTTTCTTGACGTTGGTTACATAACTCCGGCTCCCGACACTGTGCTTTCGGCAACTTTGTTCTCTCACTCCCCAAAACAAATCCCATGATGCTTTGTAAGGACAGCTATTGCAAAGCATTCTGGGATATATCTGCTACTGACCATTGATATACACTGCTTTTCAAGGTGCATTGTGGGAAACTTTAAGTCCACTATTTTTTCATTCACTGGACCAGGGGTCGGCAACTCCAACTGCTCAAAGAGCCATATTGGACCAATAAACCAAAAAATAAATCTGTCTGGAGCTGCAAAAATATAATAGTCTTATATATGCCTCGTATGGCAACATGGGCTCTAAGGGCTGGATCTATCAAAGGTTTGCGTGTATAAAAACGTGAGCTATTTCACTGCGCACGCTAAAAAATGTACAAACTGATCTATCAACAGCGTGCTAAAAGGATTTGGTCTTTAAAACATACTAAATAGCGCCTCTTATTCATTTAGTACTTTTTCTGCAATGAATATGCAATATGGGGCGTTTACACGCAAAAGTGCGTCTTGTGGGAGGAGAACATGTAAATATATTAATTTAGCGCTCGCAAAGTGATTTATCAAACCTGAAAGCAATTTTGCTAACGGTATCTGACTCTATATTTAACACGTTTCAAAAGAAGGTGCAAATGGTCTGTATGCGTAATTGCGCACAAATGGCAGCGGTTATTGTCGCAAGAAGGAGACATCGAAATGAAGCAAGGAAACGCAGAGAACGCATTTTTTCACTCCGTGCGAATATTTTTAGAATGAACGAGGAAACGATCATCAAAACATATCATTTATCAAGCATTGCCATTTTGGAGCTGTTGGGGGAACTCAGAATGGATTTGGAGCCAGCCACAAGGAGGACCCACGCAATACCAGATATCACAAAACTCCTTGCAACGTTGCACTTTTTTGCATCTGGGTCATTCCAGCGTACGGTTGCAGCGAGAGCTGGGATCTCCCAATCTCGTTTTTCAGAAGTGCTGTCCGACGTTCTAAATACCATGTCGCCCTGAGAACCCCGACCTCCCCCCTGCGCCTGTGGAGCAACATGCCAATGCCCGCGGGGATGCCTACACGCAGTCATCTCATCCACAGTCACTTCTTGTGAGCCATTTGGTATGTGCATTTTTCTACAGGCCAATACAAAACACCTGTTTTTTTTTTTTTTTTTTTTTTTTTTACTGCAGTGAAGTAGAAATTCAGCCACATACCACCTTAGGGAAAAAAGGTTATATATATATATATTTTATTATTATTATTATTATTATATATATATATATATATATATATATATATATATATATATATATATATATATATATATATATATATATATATATATATATATTTGGAGGGGGTGGAGGTGTCACTGTAAGATTTACATTTCTTAATGCACTAGTTTGCACAAACTACAAACTGCTTTGCCGCAAACCGCAAAACGCGCAAAACCATCATTTAAATAGGGCGTCTCCAACAGTTTTGCACCTGCCACCAGTTACGCAATCTCTCTTGTTAAATCAATTGCATCTTGATAAATCCGGCCCTAAGTGTATTATCCCACTATAGAAAAGGACTATGTGGGCTTAAATATATAATAAGCATTCATGATTAAATGTTTATCCTGGAGCAAATGTCACATAGTAGCAGGAGGTGAGGGAGGAGCAGAGAACGCTCTCATTGTGTGAAATTAACCACGTGCCGCTTCACCACCCTTCACCATGCGTCGCTTCACCGCCATTCACCATGCGTTGCTTCACCGCCATTCACCACGCTAACCATCCTTCCCTGTGCGCCGCTTCACCATCCTTCACCACGCGGTTTAAGTTTTGTGGCATTGATGAAGTTATAGAAACACAATTAAGGAATCTTTCTATGGTGGATATGTGTCTGTTGGGAGGAGCTGACTGAGTCAAGAGGAACCAAGCAGGAACTGACATCCATCAGAGCAGTGCTCTCTAACCCCAAAATCCCACATCCTCCGTCACCGGAGTTCATGGTGTGATTTATATTTTTAGGTTTTGGGGAAAAATTGGCAGAAAGTTCACATCCCTGCATCAGAGTGCTCCCTGTTTGATCTGTGGATGGTTTTCCATCCTTGCAACACAACTAGCAGCAGTAGTGGAGTTTGGAGATGCAATCCACTTCTTAAATCTATGTTTGCGCTCCTCTAATTTATCGAGAAGTTCTGAAATTGCACTTTTTCCTCTCACTCCCAACTTGGTGATCGTCTGCATATTTAGCCTTCCCTGGAAATGCCTTTCCAAATTTTAATTTTAATTTTTTGAGAACCTCTCATTACAAGGCAAAATTTTAGGCAATCCTTCCACATTGATGATGAAAGCAAATGATTCGATCCATTCTTCTTTGAATCCTCTTTTCTCATTAGCTGTCTTCCTTTTTTTCCCTTTGGAATCCATGGTCCAAGACACACATGCAGCTTTGTTCGCCTGGCACCGTGCCACGCTGGTTAAAAGTTGTAATCTGATCTCTATGGCTATGATGCAAATTATTGTTTGAATGAATTTATCATACAAATGTTTACAGCATTGGAAAATAAATGTTAGTTTGACCACCTGCACACCATACTAAAACAAACAAACAAACAAAAAAATTGTTTTTCATAATTTTTTGAAAAAGCTCCAGGGAGCTGCAAGGGGGACGCTAAAGAGCTGCATGCGGCTCCGGAGCCACAGGTTGCCGACCTCCACTCTAGACATTCACATAAAGTGGTGTAACCACAATATAAGGCTCTATATAGGAGTTTCGGACAGGACCTATGTGTTGTATGAACAGAGGGGCAGGCTTTTCTCCTATTGGCCGAGGTCAGCAGCTGCTGGTGACCTCCTGCCTAACTGTATAGAGCTAACTTCCATTGTCTTAATGTTAATGAACTAAGAAGGCTTAAAGATTTGGTAGTATACTTAGGGTAGTACACTAAGCAGCAGGCACTGAGGTTAGTTTGCAGGAGCATGAAAGTGCGTATTTTTTGGAGTGCCTCCAAAATAAAAGCAGGCTCTGCAAATGGACTATTGCCCTCACCCAATCACATATCCTTTGTATTACTTTTAACTGCAATGCTCTGATTCAGATGCCAGGACCCAAATCTTTAATTTTTCAAAAAAATTGAGCAGAGTTTTGTCTTTTGTTGTTGTGGGGTTTTCTTAGTTTTTTTGTTGTTTTTGCGGTATGTTTGAGCCTGCATGAGTAAATGCACAATATTAAATCTGGAAAAATAATACGTTTTTTCAACTTTTGAAATCTGGTATGGCAAAAAAAAAAAAAGTAAGGTATTCGGCCTCAACTAAGTAACTGGGCAAAATAAGAAATATTTGTGGGTTTGTCTGTATAATTGCAGCTACAGATGTCATTTGTGAGCATCAAAAGAGCCACCAACTGCATACTGTGTATGTGGGTGTATGTGTGTGTGTGTGCTCCTAATTATTTTCTAAAACTCCAATAACACTATACAAGATTTTACAGGAAAATATAAGTAAGAGAAATTATAATGATCGTAAAACTCCTGTGGAAATAAGACAGCTTGATTGTTTTTTGAAGATGGCTAAAAACGGTTTCTTAAGGCAACAAAAAAACAGATGTCTAAAGAATATTATAAAAATATTGTCTGACAACATCCTGTGTTCTGCACTTGTATATCGTAAGACCTGGGTTGATGTCTTCAGATTTTTGTCGTGAGATGTCCTAAGGCATCTTGATGTGCATAAATATCTTGGGGCATTTTGATTCTATCTACAGTATTTGGATATTTTGAGCCGTCTTTAGACACTGTGATGTCTGGATATTAGGGGCAGGAATTTTGAAAGAATACACATGCATGTCCACTTTTTTTAATGTTAATGGTTGATGAAGCGTTGAAAAACCACAAGCCCATCCACCTATCTGTCTATTGCCTTGAATAGCTTTTGCGCCATAAAATGCAGCAAATCCGGAGCAAAGTTTCTTCTGCCGTTCTATGGATGTGACATAATTTAACCATGCTTGAGTGCATCGCTTTGATACAGGATGTCACGGTTGTTTTAGTAGTAGCAGTAACAGAAAACTTTTCTACATGGTGCTTGTTACTGTCATACAATATGCGCGGTGATCTTGTTGTAAACTGTCACATAGTAAACAGCATTACTGCATCACAAGTGAAGTGCCATGTATGCGGCCTGTCTGCTTTTCTGCATGCGCCTGTGCTGGATTGACTGGTGGCTGCAGATACCAGCTGCGCCACCAAATCACCTACAGATACACAATCCTAAACCTATGAATAAGTAAAACAAAAGTAAACACGGCAAACTAAGACTGAAGCACTTACCATAACTGGCAGAGTACCAAATGCATATCTTGGAAACCTGAAATATCTACAGAATGTATTGACTTCAGCATAAGAACTGACAAATTTCTCTTAAAGTCATAGGAAAGTCATATTTAAATGTAAAATCATTCTGGCTAAAACATGTATATAAATGTACTCTTTATAAGACTATATTGTCCCAAAATGTTGATAATTTCTACTCTAAAAAATTTGAATACCTGTCTTAAATCTAATCTTAAATCCTGTGAGTGGGTTTTCTCTATCTTATGCAGGCCAGTTACTTATACGTCAGCTTGTATTATGGGAGAATTATCCTGCCATAATGCAAAAGCACATAATTTCAATTTGAGAAAAGAATTTCATCTTCTTGCACTCAAAACTTATAATGCTCACACTCAAAACATGCGCTCTCTCTCAAATATTTTCTCTTCTCTCTCAAATCTTTGTTTCTTCTCTCAGATTTAATGCTTCTTGCACAGATATTTTCTCCTCTCGCTTGCTTCCTTCTCTTCGCGCACAAACCGCGCTCTGCTCGAGTCTCAGTTACGCTCGCAAACCCGTAGGCTCTGCTTGCGGATTTTTTTTTGCTCTCTCTCAGATTGCAGTCGGATTGTCGCCTAGCAACCATTCCAGCCAATAGAACGACAGCCTCAGAAAGGGTGCGCTTGTCTAACTCTACTGAGTGTGCCTGTGATAAATCTTACTGACAATAAATTGGCTTTTTAATTTAAAAGCTATTAAAATAAGAAGCTGAAAAACAACAACAATCAGGAAAAAAAAAAAAAAAGAAATAATAAAGGGCGATTCAAGAATCACCAATGAAAAGTCATTTAATTTCTGCTGGAGGCAGAAATAGCATCTGCCCTAACTAGCAAACTTTTTTTTTTTTTTTTTCTGACGAGCAACTCTGAGGTGGGAGTTTTCTGTTCACATCACGTCACGTCTGAAAATGGATAGCTTTTTAAATTAAAAAGCCATTTTATTGTCGGTAAGGTTTATCACAGGCACACTCAGCAGAGTTAGACAAGCGCACCCTTTCTGAAGCTGTCGTTCTATTGGCTTGAAAGGTTGCTAGGCGACAATCCGATCCAATCTGAGAGAGAGCAAAAAAAATCTGCAAGCAGAGCCTACGGGTTTGCGAGCGTAACTGAGACTCGAGCAGAGCGCGGTTTGTGCGCGAAGAGAAGGAGGCAAGCGAGAGGAGAAAATATCTGTGCAAGAAGCATTAAATCTGAGAGAAGAAACAAAGATTTGAGAGAGAAGAGAAAATATTTGAGAGAGAGCGCATGTTTTGAGTGTGAGCATTATAAGTTTTGAGTGCAAGAAGATGAAATTCTTCTCTCAAATTGAAATTATGTGCTCTTGCATTATGGCAGGATAATTCTCCCATATTGTATACCTAAATTCGGCCACTCATATATCAACTGTCATCTGTCAATCAAATTTTTTGGTCCTAGCATCTTGATTCATATGTCGCAGTTAATATACGCAACGGTTGAAATAAGAAATGAGAATTAATAACTTTCCTATTGAGTTACGTCCCAGTGTTCACGGGGATGGACGTCTGGGTCTTCGGCAGGCGTAGAGCTAACATATTGGTTAGCCATACATGTTTGGTTCAGACGTGGTGGTGGGGGGGCTCTCTCTTATTCCTATTTTTTTTGCAAATCACAGTGAAAAACACACCTTATTTTAGTTTTTACAAGTTCTGTTTGACAGTAAGGTTTGCACCATTAAGGGTCTGAAAGTCATAGGTTTTTGTTTGTTTTTTTCCCCCTCAATGGTAAATGGTGATTCTTCACTGTTAGGAACCTCATGGAAACAGTTCTTTGAATAGGCTTTTATAAACTAAGTCAGCCCTTTCTTTCACTAACAAGCCGGGCAATCTAACTGAGTGTTATGACATTTTGAAAGCCTATAAATGTTAGGGTGAGATAATGGGGCTGTCATAGTTAAGATGTAAAAATCGCTATTTTCTCTCTTAGTGGTTTTGTAAACTCTCCAAGGATTGAAGTGATATTGCCTTGCATCTCCATCCAGCAACTTATACTTAGAGGTGTCTCTCCCTTATTGCAGTTAAATTACTTGCACTGTGTATTACAATATCTCAAGTGTATCATAGTCCTAAGGCTTTGTGACTAGAATATTGGACCACTGTTGCTGAGATAGGCATTCACCACAAAGCTGGCTCTGATTGTTCCCTAGATTGCCATTTTGAATAATAAAATTCTCAATAATTTGTACTTTAACATGTACCAAAAGAGAGAGCCCCATTAAGAGACCCCCAGGCAGAGTTGCATCAGGGTTACACTTCCAGGAAAATTTTTACTGGCTCTGCTCGGCTGCATTTGCCAGATATACTCTACAGCCGCAGTGTAGCATATAAAAAATGATTAATCAAATAAACATTTTTTTTTCAATGGATGCAGTCATAATAAAATTATCCCACCTGGGAGCAATTTGTTCTCAGCTAACTAGAAGGACATGCCAAGCTCTTTATTGTGGAGCAGAACTTATGATATTTAACCATTAACTGAAGGAAGAAGGAGTACATAGAGAAGAGAAGGAGTACACTAATTATATATATATATATATATATATATATATATATATATATATATATATATATATATATATATATATATATATATATATATATATACATACATATAATATACACATAGATAGATAGATAGATAGATAGATAGATAGATAGATAGATAGATAGATAGATAGATAGATAGATAGATAGATAGATAGATAGATAGATAGATAGATAGATAGATAGATAGATATTTCAGTATATACTGTATAATTTAGTGGTTAGTGCCTGAAAATGAGTATGAAGTTAAACTTAATGATCGCTCATCACCTACGACAGCTGTTGCTATTTAAACAATCAATATCATTCTGAAATGCATACAGAAAACAGGCTTTTTAAATCTTTGAACAATGTTCCATTTTTTAATGCTTTTTTTTCATTGTGATCGAATTATTCCACACACTGCTCACCTCCTTTGTCTGATGGTACTTGTTGTGCAGATGAGGTGGGAGAGGTGGGCTGACAGATGGCTCTTGACTTATCTGTTTTGAAAATGCATCATTTTTTTTCAGCAGAGCAGTTTAGTAACATTTCTCTGCATTGATTATTAAATCAAAACAACGGGCGAAATGTGTACATCCAGAGTTTTCCTCAAAAATATGAACTAATGTGTTGAGGAAAGTGTGCAAGCTTTCTCTGTCTCCACTCGCTTTATGAAAAACGTGTCTACTCTGCTCTTTTGCGTTCTGACAGAGGTGGACTGAACCAATATATGTCAGTGGGGAGGGGAGCTTTGAGAAATGCTACCCAAACAGCTAGAAAATATATTCTAATACATTGAAAAAAATATGCGTGTACTTGTGAGATTGTAAGTGTATTACTGAGTGTCATATTATTTACAGAGGCTGAAGTGAAAAAAATCTGCGCAGATCTGCCACCATGTCTATGGGTAGCCTTGCTATACGCAGTCAGTGTGACATGGAAAAAATAAAATTGTATCTGAGATTAAAAAGTTTTATGCTCTGAACTTTAGTGTAAATTTTCAGACATAGCTATGAAAGGTTTTAAAAATGTATCATTTTGATTTGTGAGCACTGAGTATTAAGCTTTGGAATGTTTTTCCACTAGGCTTGGACATATAAGTTCCTCATAAAAAGAGAACTCTATGACAGTTAAATTAAACGGGACAAGAACTGCACTACAGTTGAATGATGAGGAGGAAGATGATCACCAATTAAATATACATTTCTTCTGCTGCATAAGCTTGTAGCTCCAAGTAAAAAGAATGTTTTTGATGTTGTTTTTGTTTTTTTTTCCTAAATAATTTGGTTCTTATCAGCTATGGACACAAATCTAAATAGTTAAAAATCAAGCATTTAGTGAAATGAATGTGTTTAAATAAATGACTGGAACTAAAATGCCTTTTTGTCCACAAAAATAAAGGTATGTTCACACCTTAAGAAAGTTATTCATAAAGCACACTTTTCAACAATTAAAAGAATTCCCAGGGTGCACAGACAATAAAATAGACAATGTCAGGGACAATTATGACACACAAAAAGGGAGTCAAAGGAAAGGTATACATTAAAAACAGGGCGTACATAAAAAAAAACACAGGGGGGGGGGGGGCAGCAAAAGAACAGTGTGAACAAGAAGGAAAGAGGTCACAAAGCAGTAAAAAAAATAAATAAAAATAAATGTTTAAAGTTAAAATGAACATAAACACTTGGAATAAGTAGACAACAAATGCTGCTGATCTCTGAAAGCCTGAGTAAAAAAAAGTATTCAGTGCTGAAATTAAGGTAGCAACAGACTCAGCATATCAAATAATCAGCGGTAGCTCATTCCATTAAAGGTGCAGTAGGAGATCTTTTCTGACATTTTTCACACCGAAAGCAGCAAGAGCAGCAAAATCGCGCATGCTGCTTCATTTTTTATGCTTGTACAAGTTTAGTTTTGATGCACGGCTGAAGCTTCTTTGCCAGGGATGACCAGATTTGGGTTTCTGAAAAGGAGGACACTTTTTATTTTTGACTGCCTGGCCGCTAACTAGACTGGTCCTCAGCATAGAGCCATGAGCTGCCCAGCCTCAGCCGGAGGAGGGGGGCTGGGGACTATTAAGGCAGGCGGGGGGAAGCACAGGGACGCAGGTGTCCAGGCTCAGGTTCAGTAGCTCCATTCCCCGCTGACTCCCAGTTTCGGCTACGTGCTTGCACTGTAGTTGACCAAAGTCCTGGCGGAATTTGAAAATCCCTTCGGACATTTTTGATTGATTGGTATGTTTCCTTCTTTAGAAGTGAGCTGATTGATTGAGATCATTGTATTTTAGCCCTTCCAGGCTGCTCTTAGGTACGGAAGAGGATTAGGGCCACTGAAAAAAAAAAAAAAAAAGTTAACTGATTTTTTTTATTTTATTTCAGTATAGTATGGGAAAAAAGTCAGAATTCTGACTTTAATCTCAGAATTCTGAGAAAAAAGTCAGAATTCTGAGATTAAAGTGAGAATTCTGACTTTTTTCCCATGTTAAACTGAAATAAAATGTAAAAATCAGTTAACTTTTTTTTTTCAGTGGCCCTAATCCTCTTCTGTACTTAGGTCTTCACTGCTACACAGGGCTTAAATCAAAGTGTCGCTGCTTGTAGGTTCTTAAGATATTATTTTAATGCAACAGTAATAGAAATCCCCTAAGATTAATTTTGTAGTGTTGGAGCAGATGTGTGTGACTTCAGCGAGCACCTGAGCTTCTACGGAAGCACTGGCTCTTAGATAATTGTATACAAGAGTAAATAACCTCTGCTTGTCAGGTTTCTGTTAGGTTTTTCTTTTGAGTATCCAGTTTTGCTTTGCTCCTTGTTTTCTATTTTTAGTAGGTTAATTTATTGAGTTATTTGGTTTTTTCCAGTTACTGTCCTAGTCTTGGTTCTGTTATGTTTTCTTTTGAGTGTTTAGTTTTCTTTTCTCCAAGTTTTATAGTCCTAGTAGTTTAATTATTATTTTGTTGTTATTTCCAGTCTTCCAGGTTTCTGCCCTCTTATGTTCTCCTTTTTCCCAAGCTCTTTTCTTCTCTTGTTCTATGCACACCTGTTCCCAGTTTCCTCATTAGCCCTCTCTTTGTCTCAGTCTCCTTAAAAAGCCCTCTCTCTTCAGTTCCTCTTTGCTGGGTCCTCGTCAAACACTGTCAAACCTCCTCAGTCTTCCTCTACTTCGTCTCTCTGAGCCCTCCTTGTGATTTTTGATTCCCCTGACGTCTCCTTGGTTTTTTGGTACGTTTAGACTTGAGTTTTTTCTCATTTTTCTTTTTTTTTTTTATCTTTGGACTCCTGGTTTCATGTTTGTTTGGACTTTGTTTTCTTTTTGATTATTTTGGATAACCTGCCTCTGTTTTCAGTTTTTAATAATTCATTAAATCACTTAAAAGATTCATCTCTGCCTTCCTGCCTCTGCCTTTGGTCCACAACCCTCAAACAAACTGTGACACTGCTGGAATTATCTTGGAAGCCATTATGCATGGAGAAAAACTGTTAGTTGGTTTATTGTCAGGGCTATAGAGCTTTTCCCATACCTCACTAGTACTGATGTACCACTGGTTCACATAAATGCACATGCACCCTCCTTAGCAATTTCCAGTCATCTCAGGTGAAGGGTCCAGGTGAAATGGGCTTCCAAATTCAGTGAGAGTTCATCAACCAGTCTTGGTAAAAACGCAAGGATACATAGGTCTTTTCTCTCAGGTTTTAGCTGAATCATGCTTCAAACTCATCTATCTTTTGCACGAGCAGATTCCTCTGCTTCTCTAAGTGTCCCTTAAGTCTGTGCCATAAACCTCCACATCTCCCTCTCTTTTTACGAGCAGATCTCTTCTATAGGCAAATGTGGGACTGTTTTTTGAGCACCAACTCATTTCTTCTCTCTCACAAGGACCTGAGCAACTGCAGACTGTTTCTCACCTAAAGGTTTAGTGGAGGATGTTCTTTTTCCTGGTAGATCATCAAAATAAGTAGTCCTCCTTATTGTCCATCATTCTGGTAATATGTTTATGTAAGGCCGTCCTACATCCTCTTCCCCATTTTCCCTTACTGGTGGTGAATCTGACTTTTTTTTTCCCCCCAGCATTTTTATTGTCATTACACTGTCAAGAGTACAGAGCAACAAATTGAATCTCTGCATTTAACTCATCCCCTTGGGGAGCAGTGGGCTGCCATTGTGCGGTGTCCAGGAAGCAGTGTGGGGTTAAGGGTCTTTGCTCAGGGACTGAGAGTAGCAGTCTGTGGGGGTGGGGCTTGAACTTAGAACCTCTGGTTTCCAAGCGCAATGCCCCAATCCCTAGGCCGCCACTACCCGGCCATAGTGGAAAAATTGCAAATCCTCATCTGGAAAGTAATTTTGTATATGTGATGCAAATAGCATCTTTTAAATAGAGCATGGGGCGACGAGAAATGGGCTAATGCATGCTCTCGCACACATTTAATAGGTGTTCCATCATGGGAGCGGGTACAGGGTGGTGCATGTGCATTTTTCATTTTTTAAAGTGGAGAAGGCAGGTCTATTTAAAAAAATTGTGAAAATCCTACACTATACCTTTAAGCAAATTGCAACAAATGTCTATAGACAGGGCTGTCAACCCAAACAAATAAATGCAACAGAAAAATGCTGCTTCCAACATGTACCTGGATTAATCCATTTTTTTATACTGCATAGAAATGCTCAGTTTAAGTAAGATTTCCAGACAAATTAATCATTTAAATTGATCACAAAGAGTGACTGTAATAAAACAGCTTTGGGAACTACAGTTAACATTTTTAAAAATATATGTTTTGCTATGAATAGTAATTGCAAGTAGCTATTAACTTTGTGCAGTAATTTTGGCATTTATTTATTTAACTAAATAGTAAAAAATTATTTTCTATAAAAGCGAACAATATTATAAAGAGGTGATAATCAAAGGGGGGACTCTCTTTATCAAAGCCCTTTATTGCCTCTACAGCCACCAAGCTCCAAGGGCAACACCGAAACATGCAAGACAGTGGATCCTGTGGAGCAAATTTTAAAACCACTGATATAGAGCTATCACACATGTTTGGGAAGATGATTAAAGGGACAGAATCTGCTCATTTTCATATGAAATTATATAATTATATAAATTGAAAAGGGTTATAAATTAATCTGTTAATTAAATTAATGACTTAAACAGGAATTTTGCTGACAGCGCTTGAAATTTCACTCCAAGCTCAGATCAAAAACTTGAGAGCCCTGTCCATAGATCAGGGTAACAAAATGGATCAAGAGTAGTATAATAATGTTTTTACTTCCCATTTTGATTCTGTAGACCAGTGCATACTTAGAAAAAAAAGCACAAAAAGCAACTCAGAGCACGCCAGGTCGAGCTGCTGAACTGCATATGGGGGAGCGCCTCCATTCAGGACAATTTATTTCATTTACTAATTCCACTTCTACCCCATCTACTTTGAGTTCTGCCTCTGTATTTCCTTTAGATTTTCCAAATAACATGAGCTTAATTTCCTCCAAATTCAAAATGTTTTTTCATCTAATCAGTTAATAAGCTTATTCAACTCTGGTGTGATGATGTCACAACAAATTGACTACTCAACCTGATGGATGACGGCCTTCCTTCCTTCCTTCCTTCCTTCCTTCCTTCCTTCCTTCCTTCCTTCCTTCCTTCCTTCCTTCCTTCCTTCCTTCCTTCCTTCCTTCCTTCCTTCCTTCCTTCCTTCCTTCCTTCCATCCATCCATCCATCCATCCATCCATCCATCCAAAATTAACAGTAACTATTTGGTGGTCATTAGATATTTGAATAATCAGACTGAGGCAGATAACTGAACACTTTGTTTTACTGTGATTTAAATCATCTATAAGACTATAATTATGAAAAGATTCAGGGGGATGTATGGACAAGGCCAACCCAACTCACTAAAGGAAAATCTTACCACTTTTATCCTTCTATGATTTTAACTTGTTTAGTCAATTAGTGAAAATAAAAATAATAAAATTAGACACAGTATTTAACAATCTTTTCTATAAAGGATGGAGTGTGTACAGTATAATCACAAGCCAAAGTAGCATGCTATCAGATTTCTTTAAGATCTACAAAACAAGTATTACCGCTTCGATTACTTTTCCTTACTCAAAATATATAAGGTATTATGGATTATACTGTGCTGCCTAAGCAAAATATAAAAACCTACTGCAATGTCAATGTGTAATGCGAAGAATAATGCTGTTTTAAATATAAAATCACATTTTTATTGGAAGATAGCATCTTACCTTATAGGAGAGACAGCATATTTCATTAGTATTTGTTATTAAAATCCTTTTTTTTCTATTATTAAACTGAACTTACCAGGTGTCTCTGTTGGTATCATTATAAAGAAATAATAAATATTATAAATTATATAATATAATAGTTATTTAATACATGGTTATTGAAATATTTATTGTTGATATTGCCCTTCCCAAAGTTTCAAAAATATAACTTGAGGATTTAAATGTAACACGGCAAGTGAGCATCTACGCAAGATCTGCTGTCATTCCTTTTAGTTAATTATTTTTTTTTTTTGTTTAGCATATGATCTGTTATGTAAGCTTCTTCTAGGATTACTTACTCAAGGCCAGTAATATACCATAGTCTAATTCTTTCACCAAACCGTTGACATTTTTTATTCAGATGACTGGTCTTGGTTTGGGGCAAGGATCTGCAGCTAATTTTCAATGGAAGTAAACTAATGGAAACCACTGCTTATATATTATAACACATTTCAGAAGACTTAAAAATTATCCTTTAACCTGAAATTCAACACTCAAGTACTTTGAGCATGGATTTAAAATTGTCTAATGATAACTAAAAGTATGTGAGGTGGACCATAAAGTATCACTTCACTTTGCAAACTTCTCAGTTGAGCACTTATGGGGAACTCTTAAATATTGGCATGGATAGATTACTCCATTATCATTAAGCTGCCGTGTAATGAAAATACAGTAGGTGTAAACAAACTCTTAACTTAATGGCTCAGTGCTGATGCTCTAATTGTGAAAGTAATATCTTAAAAGCCACACAAACTTAAAGGAAAATCAATACTTATCTCTTCCACAGAAGTCCTATCTTGGTGTGATCATTTCAGAGCAGCTTTTTCGAGTAACATCATGGCTAACACTACAGTCAAATGTCCGATATTAGAGAAACATATTTGTTAGTGCATGAAGAGTGCTTTATATGTTGTTATCTTTAATAGTGTTCCCACAAAACAAATATATTTCTCTGTGTGGTTTACATTGTAATAAAACTGACTCAAGGTAGGGTTGTCTCTCTTTATGGTGTACAAATGAGTGCTTTATTCATCTGTTCTCTTCAAAATTTCTCTGAGTGAATGTCACTCTCGTTTATGATACTAATTTGTTGGCTTCAGCTATTCTATGGACTGTGAAGCAACACGGGAACCAACTAAATCAATACAAGCAACAAGTAACAAAAATTCTGCTATATTCCTGGGCATGCAAAGATCAAAGTGGAAATTCAAGGAAGACAGAACTTTAATGCTGTTTCATTTAAGCTCATTCTCATTATGGACTGTTGGCATAAAAAAAAATAATAATAAAAAGCATCAAAATAATTTGTTTGATTCAGACAATTACTTCCTTGTGGTTGGACCCGGTACTGCACCAACTTGTTTTTCACCACATACCAAAATAAATATTTTTTCAAGATGGTGCAAAGTTACAATTGATACTTTTGCCATAAGTTATAAAACAAAGAAGTATAAGGAAGTTATCTTCCAGAATTGAAGAAAAACGTTTCTGTAATAGAGTAGTGCAGTAACCATTATAAAGTTTAAAGCATTAGTCCTTAACATTTTTCCTGCATTACTTTTACATTTATATTTTAGGTTGTTTTAAAATTGCTACTTTTACTTGAGTAAAAAGCTGAAGTTGATACTCTAATACTACAAAAGTATTTTTAAACAGTAGGATTTATTCTTGAGTAATACATATTAATACATGAGACACCTCTGATTGTGTCAGTATTCCTTTTTATATTAGCCATCATCTGGGCCATAGCTACCAAAAACATGCTTAAATTGGATTTTTTTTTTTTTTTTTTACATTTCAACACCTATCCAGACGTCTATAAATACACCTGGAGACAAACACAAAAAGAAAATCTGCAATTAAAAAAGCATTAACTTTTTTATACAGGTAACACAATCAGATTCTTCAAAAATATTTCTATCAAAGGAAAAACAACTGATTGCAAGGACTTATTGACTCTCTGCAATCTCTCGCACTGACCATGCATGTAGGGAGAGTGAAGAGGAAAACTCCCTTTTAACAAGAAGAAGCCACCAGCAGAACCGGGCTCAGTGTGAGCGGCTATCTGCCGAGGCTGACTGGGGTTCGTAATGTAAGCTGCATCGATCCATCCTCCTTCACACATTCCAAGTCAGATGCAAATGAAATAGCCACCCCTTCTTCTGGATTCTTCTTCACTTTGTTGTGCATGGTCTGAGTTGAATCATCTTCAAAAAAACTGAGCAGAAGTCTGGTTGCACTCCAATTTAAGCCTGTTTGTATTCATATATTTTGCTAAATATATTTTATACTATGCAAATACTCAAGTTTCACTGTAAATTACTACTCTACATCAGTGAATGAAAACCTTAAAAACTGAAGCTATTAAATAATTTCAAATAACAAAAATGAACAATAATGAAATATATTGAATGTAAAAATAGTTATAAAATGATTTTCTTGCATAAGGGATGTCATACCTCTATTTTAAAACTATTTCTTGTATGTGTGGGTGTGTTGAGGGAGGGCTTTGGCATGCATGCAGGTCTCTGTGTGGAAGGGTACATTATGTTCTAATTGGCTAAACCAAATTTCATACAAAATGAACTGGAATCCTGTTCTTTTTGTACTGTGTTGTATAAGAAAACCAACTCTGTTTTTAAAGCTGTGAGAAAGGGGCCTTCTCTAGATGTTGTGGTTATGACATATTACTCTCTTTATTACATTATATCCTCAGGGTCTGTTTTGCCAGCAGTTAATCTCTAAAATACTATGCTGGTGACATCTGTCTTTACAGATTATTCTCTGGCATGTGTCACATAAAATGGTCTAATAGGAATGAGTTATAATAATATGTAATGTGTTAAAGGCATTGCAGTAAAAACAATATTGTTATGCCTAAAAATCTGCAGTTTATTGAAGTGCATGACTGGATTATATTAGGTTGCCATGATATCGCAAAGAAAAACCTAGACCCCCTCTGTATTAGTGCATTAATCAACTCTTCAGGAATAAGTCAGTACAGCAGATGTCAAGATTTGTGACTTTTCAACAGTTGACCGAAATTACTCTAGAACAGAGTGTATGATATGTATATATAAAAAAAAAAAAACCTGGCCAAATATTGGCTTTCTCTTTTACACTAATAACAACTGATCCAAATAAACTAACTGACCAGCTGAAAATAAAAGGAATAAAGGGCTTCCAATAACCAAAGTCAAGTCCTTACTTGATTAAAATTTCATAAGCAATGCTTGAATGAAGAAGGGGTTGCGAAAAAGATCCTCATAAATGTAATAGACATAATAATCATACAAAATACAACCGCTGCTTTCATGGCTTTGTCTAATTTTCTGTCTCGCATAAAAGGAAGTTTCAGGAGACAGCGGATAAAAAAGGGTAACAATGGTTTTTTGAATGTGTGACTGAGAAAGGAGTCTGGGAAGCTGGCAACTTAGGGACATCGCACAGAGGCTCTGGAATGAAAGACAGCATGAGGCAATGCTTGAAACAACATTCTTCGATAGGAGGAAGGATTTGGTCATACAGAGGCTGAAGATCTTGACAGCCACAGAAGATGAGTGGCTGAAGGTGTGGAAATCCAGATGGAGATCCAGAGAGCAATGGAGCAGAGGGCTGAAGTGACTGACAGTTCAATTCCTTCTCATAATAAAACATTTTTGGGGTAAGATACTGACTTCACTGTTATCAACACAGAACTGTAGCAACTCCTTGATGTTGTTGGCCAGAAAAATTCTTTATTGTGCTAGCTTGTTGCTACTGTTGAAAACAAGAAACAAGAAAAGCTGTCACTATTTTTTTTTCATTAAAAAATCTTTAGAATAGATAATTGAAATTCTAATGAATTATGATAAAGCATACAAAACTTAAAGGTGGCTTCCTGCCATTACGTATCTCCATAGTTCAGCTTCATAGGGAAAAACCCATGAAGCACAGGGTGTAACTGCATCAAACAAAGTGTCATTGATTTTAATAAACTTAATGTACTTATGGCATAAAGTTTGCAACAGTGGAAAATGAAAGAATAAAACTAAGACCTTCAATATTCTGATACTCTTATGCCAACTTAAGAGGTATCCTTTATTGCCCCACACTACAGACAGCAATTTGCATGTAAAATTGAGCATACAGATATACAGAGCTAAAGAACAACATAAAAAGAGGCTAAAAATTACTGAAAATTTGCAATACATGTAAAAATACTGGAGTTATTAAAATTAGCTTAATCAGATTAAATAATGTACAAATGAGCAGAATAAAAAAAAAACAGATGTTTATTTTTTACAAGAATCTAAATAAATGTGCAAACAGCAGGAATGCAGACAGCTATTGAGATTTTTGTGAGCAGTGATGGTTTTTTAATTCTTAAGATTTTTGGGAGGAAGGATCTGTGATAATGGTCCTCTGTGTATTTAGAATGTAGCACTCTTTTACTGAAAGAGTTCTGATATTCTGCACCTTTAAACATAGGGATACATTGTGAGAGTGATGTTATTCTTCTCAAACTCAGAACAGAAGGATCCAGTATTCAAAGCGGACAAACAGATTTCTCATAAACCTTTATGGAAAACTGTATCAGATTGAGTGGCATCAGCGTCTAAGACAGGACCTTCTGTGGGTGGAGACAGCAGGTTAGTGACCGTGTATCTAACCCGGAAGTGGATGATAGCCAGCGTGTGAGTCACTAACCTGGTCTTATGCAAAGCCAAAAGCTGGTGTGGTTGGTTGTCAGAGCCAGGAGGTCAGAGATCTTGTGAGGTGCCAAGGAGGAAACCAGGATAGAGTCGGGTCATGTTCAGGTATGGTACACAAACAGGCAGAGATCTGGCAGGAGTCAAAAGAAAGGTCAGGCAAGCAAATCCGATGCGACAAAGCAGGCTCAGAGGTGGGAAAGCAGAACAGGTCAGGATCAGGTAGTCAGAGCACGGGAACGCTAGAATAAGTTTTACCAACGGCTCAAACTACTCTGGCACTGATAACTGAATAGAGACTAATGCAGGTGGGTCAGATAAGCGGGTAATGAGAACTGGGTGGAGCTAAGCAGGTGTGTGCCAAGATCATGAGAATTGTTTCTCTCACCAATTGGACTTCGTCAACAAGTGCACCCAAGAACACCGGCTGGCCTTTCTGATGAGCGTGTCTCACAGCTGTAGAAACAACACCATAGGGGATTGCTGATGCCATCACAGAGTCAAAAAAGGAACAGGCATGGCTCCTGCACTCTCAAAGATCTCCCTGTCCTTAACAGTTAGAGGTGCTTTGACACCTCCTGTAAATAGGTGACTCCAGTTTAAAAGTCAGACTGAGCTACATATAGAGTAAGAGTCCACTCATGTTCTTTTCTCTGGATGTTTGCCATTATATAAACTAACCAGTGTGACATGTGTCTATGGCAAAAAGGTTGTGACTGGAGTATTTCTAATTAAAACAATATTTAAATGCCAATTCATTCAGGTAGTATGGATTGCAGTTAAAAGTAAATTTCTAAAAGTTAAAAGATGCTAGAGCACAGAACTTACCTATGTAAAAAGGAATCTCATATATCTGTTAAACATTAGATTTAAAGGTTATGAATATTTAGACAGGGTTTACCACATGGGGTGAATGGTTTAATTAAATGTTACCTGACTGAGTACAGAAAGATATCTTAACACAGAGGTTAATATGGTGTAAGAGTTTATTTCTGAAACCTAAGTGAAACAGAACTAAACCACACAGGTCAAAAAATATAACTAGATTATTCACAGTGAAGTCTACCAGTTAGAACAGAACAGAATAGAATAGAATAGAATAGAATAGAATAGAATAGAATAGAATAGAAAATCCCTGTTTTGTCCCACCATTGAGAAATTCTGCCGTTTACAGCAGCAAAAAGAGAAAAGATGATCGCACAAATGTGGACCTTAGGGAAGTGCATAAGAATAATATGACAGTAAGGTGTTAAAAAATAAACAAATAAAATACTGTACTGTAAAGTATTTTAACAATATAAAGTGATCTGTTTTGTAAAAAAAATAGCTTAAAAGGTTTCTTTGTATTTCTTGTAATTCTGAAAAAATACAATAAAAATAAAACATAAAAAATAATGTAAATTTTTTTGTAAATTGTTTGTTTTTTGGTTCTCTATGCTTACGTGTTGTGCATATTTTGTAAAAAAAGTACATAACAATTTCTATTTATGACTTTTTTTTATACTATTTACCAGGTCAAAATTTACAGACACATACTTACAGATAAGTCAAAAAAAAAAAAACTGAAACCACTCTCAGTAACCACTATTTTCCAGGTTACTTGAAAATGCTGTAGAATGGCCCAGCCCTGGTTGCAGTCTGATGCTATTAATTTCAATGTATTATTCCTTAAAAGGTCAATACATAAATAATGGTATTAGCAAATAAGTAATGTATGTGCTTTTGCAGCAATCTGGCTAATTACCATCCTCAGTCCCACTGGCAGGTTGGTGTCAGGTGAGACTATTATTACCCTCTTTATTCAAAAGAGGTCTTGTCTTAATGCTTGTAAGCACATTTTCAAGTACTTCCTATTTAAATCATCCTTAATGACTTGGGAATTTAGGAAAGCATTTCTTGTTTTGTTTTTATTTTTCATATCAAGAAAGGCACCCTCCCTTTTTTTTTACTCTAAGGGTGTATCAATTTATGGATCCAAAGATCTCATTTTAATCACTCCTCTGTAATTTTCCTTTGTCCCAACTTTACCTCCTTAGGTAACTGTGGTGAATTTTCTGGTATAACAACAAAGTTTCTATTAGATTTTCTTAACCGAGTAGACTTGAAAAATTGTAAATAAGATTTAGTAATACAGTAAGGAAAATAAGTATTTGAACACCCTGCTCTTTTGCAAGTCCTCCCAATCATGGAGGGATCTGAAATTTTAATAAAAAAAGAAAAAATCCAGAAATCACAATGTATGATTTTAAAATAAAATATTTTATGATATAGCTGCAAATTTGCATTAACACACCTGATAAAAATGTTAATATTTGGTACAGTAGCCTTTTTATTTTTTTGCACTTACTGAGGCTAAATGTTTCCTGCAGTTTTTCCATCAGGTTTTCACACACTGCAGGAAGGATTTTGGCCCACTCTTCCACACAGATCTTCTCTAGATCAGTCAGGTCTCTGGGCTTTCACAGAGAAACATAATGTTTGAGCTCCCTCCAAAGATTCTCTATTGGGTTTAGGTCTTGACACTGGCTAGGCCACACTAGAACCTTGATATGCTTCTTATAGGTCCACTCCTTGGTCATCCAATCTGTGCACTTCAGGTCATTGCCATTATTGCCAAAATCTTGCAATACATGGCCTCGCTCATCCTCTCTTTAATACAGTGCTGTCACCCAATCCCATGTGCAGAAAAGCGCCCCCAAAAGCATGGTGCTAACACCCCCATACTTCACAGTAGGTATGGTGTTGTTGGGATGGTACTCATCATTCTTCGTCCTCCAAACATGGTTAGTGGAATTGTGACCAAAAAGTTCTATTTTGGTCTCATCTGACCACATGACTTTCTCCCATGACTCCTCTGGATCATCCAGATGGTCATTGGCAAACTTAAGACGGGCCTTGACATGTGCTGGTTTAAGCAGGGATATCTTCTGTGCCATGCATGATTTCAAACCATGACATCTTAGTGTATTACCAACAACCAACAACTAACAACTAACCCTTTCTTATGATTATTGAGACCCCACAAATTGAGATCTTGTATGGAGCCCCAGTCTGAGGGAGACTGACAGTCATGTTTAGCTTCTTTTATTTTCTAATGATTGCTCCAACAGTGGACCATTTTTTCACCAAACTGCTTGGCAATTTTCCTGAAGCCTTTTCCAGCCTTGTCGAGGTGTACAATTTTATGTCTTTGGACAGCTTTGGACAGCCCTTTGGTCTTGGCTATGTCAGTATTGGATTCTTACTGATTGTATGGAGTGGACAGGTGTCTTTATGCAGCTAATGACCTCAAACAGGTGTATCTAATTTAGGATAATAAATGGAGTGGAGATGGACATTTTGAAGGCAGACTAACAGGTCTTTGAGGGTCAGAATTCTAGCTCATAAATACAGGTGCTGGTCATAAAATTAGAATATCATGAAAAAGTAGATTGATTTCAGTAATTCCATTTAAAAAGTGAAACTTGTATATTATATTCATACATTACATACAAACTCATATATTTCAGATGTTTATTTTGTTTAATTTTGATGATTACAAATGACAACAAATGAAAATCTCAAATTCATCATATCAGAAAATTAGAATATTGTGAAAAGGTTCAAAATTGATGGCCCCTGGTGCCACACTCTAATCAGCTAATTAACTCAAACCACCTGCAAAAGCCTTTAAATGGTCTTTCAGTCTAGTTCTATAGGCTACACAATCATGGGGAAGACTGCTGACTTGACAGTTGTCCAAAAGACGACCATCGACACCTTGCACAAGGAGGGCAAGACACAAAAGGTCATCGCTAAAGAGGCTGGCTGTTCACAGAGCTCAGTGTCCAAGCACATTAATAGAGAGGCGAAGGGAAGGAAAAGATGTGGTCGAAAAAAGTGTACAAGCAAGAGAGATAACCGCACCCTGGAGAGGATTGTGAAACAAAACCCATTCAAAAATGTGGGGGAGATTCACAAAGAGTGGACTGCAGCTGGAGTGAGTGCTTCAAGAACCACCACACACAGACGTATGAAAGACATGGGTTTCTGCTGTCGCATTCCTTGTGTCAAGCCACTCTTGAACCACAGACAGCGTCAGAAGCGTCTTGCCTGGGCTAAAGAGAAACAGGACTGGACTGCTGGTGAGTGGTCCAAAGTCATGTTCTCTGATGAAAGTAAATTTTGCATTTCCTTTGGAAATCAAGGTCCCAGAGTCTGGAGGAAAAGAAGAGAGGCACTTCATCCACGTTGCTTGAAGTCCAGTGTAAAGTTTCCACAGTCAGTGATGGTTTGGGTTGCCATGTCATCTGCTGGTGTGGGTCCATTGTGTTTTCTGAGGTCCAGGGTCAACGCAGCCACATACCAGGAAGTTTTAGAGCACTTCATGCTTCCTGCAGCTGACCAACTTTTTGGAGATGCAGATTTCATTTTCCAACAGGACTTGGCACCTGCACACAGTGCCAAAGCTACCAGTACCTTGTTGAAGGACCATGGTATCCCTGTTCTTAATTGGCCAGCAAACTCTCCTGACCTTAACCCCATAGAAAATCTATGGGGTATTGTGAAGAAGAAGATGCAATACACCAGACCCAACAATTCAGAAGAGCTAAAAGCCACTATTAGAGCAACCTGGGCTATCATAACACCTGAGCAGTGCCACAGACTGATCGACTCCATGCCACGCCGCATTGCTGCAGTAATACAGGCCAAAGGAGGCCCAACTAAATACTGAGTGCTGTACATGCTCATACTTTTCATGTTCATACTTTTCAGTTGGCCAACATTTCTATAAATCCTTTGTTTTTATTGGTCTTCAGTAATATTCTAATTTTCTGATATGATGAATTTGAGATTTTCATTTGTTGTCATTTGTAATCATCAAAATTAAACAAAATAAACATCTGAAATATATGAGTTTGTATGTAATGTATGAATATAATATACAAGTTTCACTTTTTAAATGGAATTACGGAAATCAATCTACTTTTTCATGATATTCTAATTTTATGACCAGCACCTGTATTTGCAGCAGGATCATATAAATAAATAGTTCTAAATAATCCTATATTGTGATTTCTGGATTTTTTTTTACATTGTGTCTCTCACACTGGACAGGTGCCTCCTATGAGAATGTCAGACTCTTAAATACTTATTTTCCTCACTGTATTTAAAATATTAGGATTTGCTTCACTTATGTGGATGTGTGATAGAATAATTCCTTTAAGTAAAGAATTCATTTTTCAGATGAATTTATGATAGCGCATGTGATGAAGGTTGAGTGGGGCATTATATTTATTTTACATACATTCATAGTTTTACCCATGAATCAGATAGATGCATTTTATTTAAAACATGTACCGTATATAACGCCATTAGATTTTAATTCAGGTTTTTAGAAAAATAACTCTACATTATGCTTATATTTATGAATGATTTCTATGATGCTGAAAATAACAAGAGCAAGATCAAATACTTCTTTTAGAGCTTAACAATAACTCTTGATGCTTTCATAGAACCACAAACATGAAATAGAGGTTGGAGAGTCCCCTCTCCATTTAAACGAGAGTAAGCATAGTAGTATAGATGGCCATGTCAATACAACTAGCTTCTTGCTTTATGGGCATAACAGCCTCCCCATCCATCCTTAACTTACAGGTTATTGATTACAGCAGGCGCAACATCATGTGAATTCTATTTGTGCCATTGACTGTGATGCATTGTAAAAGCATAACTACCCATTAAATCTTTCCTGAGGTCAGAGTAAATCACACATGACCTTTGTGGTCTGTATATATAAGTATGTTTATTTGGTATTTTATTCATAACACAAAAAGCTTAAGAGAGTACTTAAGAGAAGGACATTACAGGTTTAATTCTTCATTCATTAACTACAGAAAATATGTATTAAAAATTCAAAGTCCTATAATATTATCATCCTTTACTATAATTATCCTACCTTTTAATTTTTATTTATAGATAATTTTAGACATTCAGTACATATGCAAGGTAGAACTTCTAATCTGCATAATTTTCTCTGAAAAGAAAATTCTGCATTGATATTGTTATATCATTATTTCCTGTGAAACTCAATTAGTTTCCTACAAATAGGATGTATATACATAGATCTAAAGAGCATAGTCTAATAGAGGCAAACATTTTTCCTTTTCAGTTTATTTCTTCTTGATAATGTAAAATTTGTTACCCCTCTTTCTGAAAGTAGCTCAACAAATGCACCCAAACCACTAAAGCAACAATTTGTCATTATCTAGTTTATTTTGCTAGGTACCTGTTTCGAGTTTGTGTTTTGTTTTTATGAGCACACTGTCAAAAAGACCAGTTGCCAGCAGTGTACCATAGTTGCACATTCAGCAGCAACACAGAGCCATACACCAATAATTCAAACCATACACAGATGCATCATCATGTCAACAAAGTCCCATACGCAGTGAAAAATATGCCACCAGAGGTAAAGAATCATTAAATATACTGCACTGCATGTGCATACATGCATATTATTAACATCTGCCAGCCCGCCACCCCGAAAAGCAAACAACTTGCAAAAGTGCAAACAGATTTCTGTACATCTGTACGCATCATTGCAATGCCACACGATGCCTTGCAGCCAGATGGCGGCGAGTTGCAGTATCTGAACAGAAGAGTTCACCGTCTGAACCATAGCTCCTTCATGTCTCACTAAGAATGGCAACAGGGAGGCTCATGGGAAATCTCACTGGCAATGGGGCCAGGCAGGTTTCTCATGAGGTTGGGAGAAGACCACCTGTGCCTGTGGGGTGAACAAACTGAGGCAACATGAGCATGTGTAGGTGCTTGCGTGGGTGGGTGCCTTTGTACGTGTGGGTTTGTTATATAAGGGGAGAATGGGTGATGGATGAGAAGATTTTACAGAATGTGGGAACACAGCCAACTAAATAGGAAATGAAATGATATTTCCTTTTATTTATGCAGAGAACAGCAAGAAAATACAAGCTGAATTAAGATGCATTTTTTTACACTTTTTGTGCACTGCAAGTTTCTGAGTGTACTACATCTTATGAAATTAACACACACAAGATATCCACTACATTAAGAAGTAGTGAATAAATTTAACAGGAAGCTCTTTGGTGTAAAGTCCAAGGGAGCTCTATGGTTCAAGGACCATAGAGATTTATAATGTTATCAAGTGAGCAGAAGGTGTGTCTCACTTAATTTTTTGCGTATTCATGGAGGTAATAGCTAATTTGGCACAACACTCTTACATGCACAGTGTTAAACACCTTCAGCCAATGCTTCATTAAACTGCAACTATCATCCTAAAAGACCCGTGCCTTTCTGTGGAAGCTTATCTTCGAGTAAAGATGGAGACCCTTTAGGGAGATGAGAACAGAAAGGAAGGAGTTAGACTTGGACTAGAAGAGCCATATTAAAATTAGAGAGAGTTAGAGAGAAGAGGACTTTCATATAGTCATGAAGAATAAGAGAAAAACGTATAAAAGTGAGGGATATTTGGATATTAGAGATATTGGACCTTAAGCGACTTCCTGTCAGTCTTTTTTGCCTGTCCCTTTTCTTTTATTTGGTGGTTTAAATAGGAAGATTAGGGCTATGAGTCACAAATGGAAATCAGCTGGTGGGAGGATCAAATGCTTTTAGCTTGTTTTGCCCTTCGGTCCGCACACCAGCTTCTTATCAGAACGAAATTTTTAAAGTTCTCCCACAGTAAACCCTGGGAGAATAAAGAAAGAGAAACCCTAAGTTCTTCTGACTTCAGAAAACTCTAGAGGCCAAACTTTCTTCTCTTTCTTCATGCTAAACTTTAACCCCTGACTTAAAAGGATGTTGAAAACAGAATTAATATTAATATATCTGTCCATGAAGAATATTTAGCTTTACTAAAATGCCTTATGAGTACAATATCCATTATCAGCCATTTGTTTTGGAGTTTCTGGCAGAGGAGAAAAAAAAATAAAACAGAAATTGTTTGTTATACCCTAGTTAAACGACAAAATTATGAACAGATTAGTCGAAATGTAACCAAATATTAAAGGTACTACTTTAAAGGTCTCATATTGTTTTACATTAAAAATAAAAAATATAAACAATGAGACCCCCAGAGTCTATATTTGCCATTTATGCAAGAAAATTCCTCTAACATTAGGCAGACAGCTTGTAAAAAAAAAACTCATTAGCTCTCTTTTAAACAAACTGTTTTAGCTTTCCGCACCCCCAGGCAGGCCCCCTATAACAATCAGTGAGAGTTCCCTAGAAGCATGGAATAATACAGAAGATGTTGTAGCAGTCCATTGGACGTAGTTTGGCCAATTGACTGCTACAGACCACTCTGGACAGCCTGACCTCTTAGCTAATGTGTGTTCAAAATGCTCACTTTGATTCCACTTATGATGTCACAAGGGGAATCAAATAGAGCATTTTTAACACACATTAGCTAAGAGGTCGAGAAAGGCAATTATAGAGGGGAAAGGGTTGTTTTCCTTTGTGAATCTCAAATACAGGCTTCATGACAGATATGACTACTAAAAAATGTTTATAATTTTATTGTTGATAATACAGAACTTTTAAGTTATGAAAATTGTCTCAAAACAGCTACATATTGCATCACTTCGTTATTATTGGTCTTCTTACCTACATGTCCTAAAAGTAAGGGGAAAAATACAGTCTTGTATACATACAGTTTAGGTCAATTTCAACAAAGTTTATTTCTAATTTTTGAATACCTTTCATGAATATCCACATAAAAATTAAAATATATCAAATTTTGACATATGAACTTTTGGGTTCTACAGTACTTCTGGTTTATTTTCTCTGGAGAAATGTCATTTACACTGCATATGAACACAGTTGCCTCCTGTCTGCCTTGTGTATAGTCTACAGTTTGTCTTGTTTTTTCCTAGTTTTTTGGCCTCACGATGTGATTAGATGAACTTACACCCCTGCATAAAACTTTTATGTTTCCATTATTCTACAGTGCTTTATTACCCATTTGAAGCCCTAAGTCTCTGATGTTTTGGACTGCGGTGATGATTACTGGGATCATTGTACATAAAACATAAATACATTTTAAAAAATCTCAAATAAATATAAATTCAAAAACAGTGGTACACATTGGTTACAATAACGTACGGACTTACGGGTAAGTTTAGCAGAGGCCTGGCCATATTCATTTGTTTTAGGAGTGTTTAAGAAGGGATGCATGCAAAAGCTGCAGGATGTGGGACAGAAAAGACCCTGGTCTAGTCAATCCCAATCTAAGCTAAATGTCATCAAAATGCCCTAAAGAAGAAAGTGTATAAAAAGTCAAAGAAAGAGAAAGAAAGAAAAAAGCCAGACAATATGTTAATCCAAAAGCTGAAAACGTTTTATACAATTTATTTTGATATGCCTGAAAAAGTGAAAACTATATTCCTCTTCACTGCAGTTGGGTTTAGGTTGTTTATAGCAGACCTTTTTTCAAGATTGAGGACATTATTTTTCTATTGTTGCACAGATAATAGATTTCCATCTATCTTTTTTTCCTGTGCACAATGTGTTTAAATTCTCTACATTTTGATCTATTTTCTGATGTGTTTTTATGACACACTTTGACCTGAAGCAAAATAATACTTTAATAAAGATTCTGCTTTGGATGCTTTAGAAGGTTCCAAAGTGAATGTTATCTTAAATTAGCTTAGAATCTAAGCTAAATATTTACATCTGTACACAACTATTGATAATTTAGAATAAACAAGTCAGTTAAAAACCTACAACACCCTCTGCACTTGTAACTCTGTGTCTCTGCAGGTTAGATTCCATACATGATTATTTTCTAGCCTTTTAGAATTATACACAATTATCTCTTAAGGTTAGAGAATTCAGTTCAAATCTAAAAAAAAGCATGAAAGAGTCATTTGTATTATTTTCAACAACATAATAATACTTACCACATCAGAAATAGGAATAGGCAATACATAGTGATAAATAGTGCAAAAAAGATATATATATATAAATAATAATAATAATAATAATGTTTTATGTTAATTAAAAAAATAGTCAAGTAAATCACTTTCTTGGCTTTCCAATTAGCTGGTTAAATCTCTTAATAAGTTGATGTATATTATACTTTCACCCTACTTTTCACTACATTTAGGCTTGTCTTATTCTTTGCTCTGAACTTGAAAATTGTTTGGAAATAATTTTCTAATTCAAAATAATTTTAAACTTATAGTGAACATTTTCAGTTGTTAGGTGAAGTTATGCTATGCTACTATGTAAGTAGGTAAACACATTTTTAAATGTATGTTTTTATTTTGATAGTGAGTGATGAAAGTGTCAATCCCTTTTTTCTATTGCCTGTCAAAAGCCTGGGGATTTGGTCATTTCCTATTAAATATTTTTACAGTCACTTTAAGAAATTTTAGGTAAAAAAGAACACCTAAAAACTTTACCTATGTAGTCAGTAATCAGGATTATGATTATACTTTTCAATATAATTTTATAGAGTGGCAGAGTCCTGCAGATAAGTCAGACTGGCTGCAAGGCTAACTAAGTTAACTGGGTGGTAGCATGGCAAATCCCCATTGACAGCTCACTCAAACCTAGCACTTAGAGATTTCCTACTGCCCTGTATCTGTTTGTAGCCGCTGAGTGTGAATATAAAACATTTGCAAGCTATGTGGCAAAAATTGCAAGTGCCAAATATAAAATTTTAATATTTTTTACTGTTCTGGAGATTTATTTTCAAGCCCATGCTTCTTTGATTCCACTGCCTACAGCTTCTTCTTGATATAAACATTTGCTCACAATCAAGTCAAGGTAACAAATCCATGTAAACAATGATATGCAGTGAGGTTCATGGTTGGTGAGGCACTGACTCCTTTAGAGTCAGATTTACAAATATATAAACCTAAAGGGGTAGCTTATTCAATTGGCTATTGGTTATTTCGTATTTCATCAGAGTTCTTCACACACCCACCCCCACACACACTCACACACACACCCACTCTCAATGTATGTATTAAAGATAAAAATACAACAGAATAAAACAAATTAAAAGTACAAAGTGGTGTACAAACAGACAATTTTGACCTTTAGTGGAATATTAAATTATTTTCAAAAACATTAAATTCTGATACTAAAACCGCTGACATACACCCCCCCTTCAGTTTGGCAGAGTACTGCCCTGCCTCACCCTGTGCATTTGTCACTCCGGTTTTATGTCGCAGCAGCAAAACTAAATATGTCACTAACAATTATTAACATAAATGCTTAAAGTCATTAACCAGACTGTTGAAAATCAGGCATTTACTTTTAACTGGTAAGACCCAACCAGGGGCTTTTGAAAGCCTGTTTAATGTTTCCATTTACATTTACCAAGATAAATTTGCTTTTCTGGTGCTTTGGATTCACTATAGACATAGTACATTCTAAATTACCTGGGGTTTTCAGTTACATGAGAAAACGGGGCTATTTTAACATGGCGACAGTTCTTTGAAAGTGGACTTTTGACATCTCCTAAAAAAATTCTAGTTTCACTTAATTTAATTTTGGGATATTAGTATAAATGGAGCATGCAATACAATTGAAATTTTAATTTATTAAAATAATTGAAAAAAAACAAGACAGCTTGTTCTTACGATTTCATAATTAAGTTTTACATTGTGTCCATCACATTTCAGGAAGCTAATTTAAATTTTGTACTATTTTGTTAAAAAAATGTCTTCCTTTTTTTTGTTACTAATGTTTTAAAAATATCAGCAGCATGTTATCAAAGCATCTTTTAGTTGCCTTATTTTGTGCCAAGAAATATCTGAAGCATCTTTTGTTCTCTTATTTTGTTTTGCTTCCCAAATACATAATCAAGTTTTTGAGTGAATAAGACCACCAAAACTGTCAAGGTGAAATTTAAAAAAACACTGAAGTCTGAACAATAACATTGCTGAGATCACTGAATGTTTTTATGTTTACAGAACAAAATCAGTAGATCTGTTGATTGCCCTTTTCTCCTTTTGCTAACAACCCAACTGCCTAACAGCCTATGGATATACATGTAGAACGTGAATTCAATTCATGTCAATACAATTCAAAAATACTGTATTGATCCTAAAAGGGAAATTCAGTTTTAGTACAGCCTGTCCACACATGCAGGTAGCCTACACAGTGTCCAACGCCTTGCTTCACAGAAAGACGCTGCACTTGCAAGTCTAGTCAAAGTTCTTGGCCAGTGTCTTAGATTAAACTGTCCTCTCCTGTCTGATTCAGGAAGAAACTACTGTATGCGAGGTAGGAGTAAGGATAGTTAGTGATTGGAGGAAAACATACATATTTTAAGGTTTATATTCAGTAGACAACAGTCTTTCCCTTGTTCACATATTTTGCTGCAGCTTAAGAAAATGTAGCTTATAAGAACCCCTGCCTCACCCTACTCTTTAAGTTTTAAATAATAAATGATACCCCCTTCCCGAACCTCTCCCGTGGGTCAAAGCCTGATATATGGAAGCCCAAGGGGGACATATAGAAATAATAGCTTTGCCAAAGTCTGCACAAATAGGAGGTGAGTGATGACATGGAATGTTAACATCTTTTGACATCTCAAACAGGAAAAACAAGGCACTGACATTTAAGCCGTTGTAAACTGCAGATGGAGACATTTCATGGGAAGACAAAAGAGCAACTACAAAATGAGAACAAAGGCCAGAGAACATACCTTGAGACCATATCTCGTTGAACTTTGTGCAAGCAGTGAGATGTTTTTGCCATCACTAATCACCCCTTCTAAATATTGAATTTCTGTTCAATTGTTCCCTCTTTGCATAGTGTGTGCCTATTAATCTAACTAGGCTGCACCCACTTAGGGTGCTAATTCGAATAATAGGATTGTGACTAAAGCTAGCAGAATGTGAAAGATCATTTGTTTACCTATTTTTACAAACAAACCACTTTCAGATCTCAAAGATTGTCTTTCATGTCTTTTAATTCCATAGATTTGGAATTTCAGGTCTCTTAGCAGCATTTTTTTATTTTACTCTGAAACCAGTTGTTTTTCCTTGGCTGTGACTTAATCAAAAGCTGAAATATAATCTTTGTTCAGTCTTTAGATTCTGATATAAAATGTAAGAGTTGTGTTATAAGAGTTTAATTAAGAGTCTCTATCGTGTCCCTTATCTTTATTAGGCCTTCCATTACCAAACGCTCCAGGGTAGCATGTTTTTCTCATCCCTAACCATCAGCGTAGTCCTTACTAGCTTGCCCTGACTGCTTATTTGTAAACAACTTAATTTGTGTGCGCCAACTAAGTCTGGTTTGGAGTCCTCTGGGTCCATAAGTTCTTGTTTTCATCGAAAAATCCTGACTGCTAATTTTAGTTTTTTTCTGAAATTCTTTGTGAATAACCCTTAGTTCAAGAACAACTCTTTATATTTTTTGTCTCCCAAATTTTTCAAAAAGCCCCTTGTTGTGGCTGGTTTAAATATGTGTTTTTTACTTCTAAATTATGACAGCAGTGGTTTTTAAAATCATTCATTGTGATTCGAGTCTGCAAGGCTCTTAAGAGATTTTTTTTCTTTTGAATATTTAGTAAAAAAATAACATTTTTTTCTTCTCATTGATATAGACTTAACAAAGTAGTATTCATATAAACTAAAAAGACAATCTCTTCCCTAAATCTTGGTTTTCTATGCCCCTCTACACCTCAATTTCTTCACAGATCCAACGCTTAATACCTGTACCATTTCACAAACAAAACTTAATTTTGTACTAATTTGTTTGTACCACGGTCTTATCTACGTTTTTTTTATAAACTACTCATGCATTACCTCATCAGAGACACATTTAGTAAAAAGGATGTTTTCTTGTTAAACACTTATTTTTCCTGTTTTATAATGATAATACCTGATATTACTTTGATTAAGAATTAGACAATTGTGTTGTTTCTGGATGAAATGTGTGCATTTTCTTTTAGAATTTATAATGTTAGATAATTATGATAAATAATTTCCATTCTCTGCAGTGTATGTAATTAAATTGATCTCTGCCGTGTCCTGATGTGGTCAGTTCAGCAACACATTTTTCACTCAGTAAACTCCAACCTACAGAGACCATTGCCCCCGAAACTGCAAAGCGGCTCAGATTGTTTCACAAATCCAGAGACAAAAGGCAAGCAAAAGTGAGTAATTTGGCGCTGGCTGCTTTGTGAAGGACCACACAGCCCACACAGCAATATTCAGAGGGACTAAAACACAAGCCAGGATTACGCTTATCAAGCATCAACTGTTTGGTCGCACAGACAAAGGCTTATTGCTGTGGGACAACTTAATGGCCTATGGCTGAGTGCAAAGAGTGCCTCTTTTTGCAGAGAAAGAGGAGTTGAGGGTGAACAAAGGGAGGAGGGGGCCACAGCAGCACAATCACTACTTTCGATAATGATGAGAGCAAATGAAGGGATGAGTAGTTAGGGTTTGTTGAGTGGTATTATCTTCTTTGGACCATAATGAAAAAGAAGCACATGAACCATAGAGTGAGAGACAGAACAATGGCAATTCCTCATCATCCAGAGGTCCCTGTGAGTGTTCAGAGCTAATAATAGCGGGGGGTTAAAAAGACTGCTGGAAGCTTGCTACAAAGTGTTGAGATGTTGTTGACATGTCATACACGTCTGTAACAAGGTGCACTTAAATTTGGTTAAAAGAAAGAATGAATGAAAGAAAGAATGTTAAATTGAATGTAAATCATAAGAACCATTAGAAACTGGTGGGACTGCATTGGCTTGCTTTAATCTAAATCAGTCATCTAAATGAACTGACTTGAGTCTATATGCTCTATTTTACATTTAATACTTTTCCCTGTGTACATTTGAAAGTTTTTTATGTATCATTTAAAGCAGGGTTCACCTACCTTTTTAAGGCTTAGAACTTCATAGGAAGAGCTACCAATACTGACCTATGAATGCAGGTGTTTTGGAGGACCAAACCTTTATGCATAATAAACATATTTTTATGTTCTTCTTTTAATTTCTAATTTTCTTTAAAATATTTATATTATGGAAGCTCTGTAAATGCAAGGGTGATTTAAAAAGAAGTGCATCAGAATAAACATTTGAAAAACACCATTGTGGAGTTGTTTTGTTTTCAGAAGGCGCTGAAAGACGGGCACCGTGTTGGTGAACCCTGCTTTAAAGTTTTATTCTCAAGTTATCTCTCTTTCTGTTTTCATATACAACAGGACTGCAGTGGCCCAGTTCGTAGCAAGAAGGCAATGGCTTTGTCTCCTGGCCTTGGGTCTTTCTGCATGAAATTTGCATGTTATCTCTATTCATGCCTGGGTTCTCTCTGGGTACTTTGGCTTTCTCCCACAGTCAAAAAACAAATTACTATAAGGTCAATTGGTGTGTCTAAACCGCATGTGCAAGGTTTGATCGACTGGTGACCTGCCCAGACCACATAGCCAAGTGGCCTGGGTCGCATTGGAAAAAATCGGATCTGTGTTGTTCAGACTACCATCAAAAGATCAGATCCAGTTTGCATATGGGCAAAAAAAATCAGATTTGGGTCACTTCAGGCTGCAGTGTGAACGTAGCCATAGAGAGAATAAGACTTTTTTTCTTTGTTGTTGTTTCATATCAACAGATGGTTTTGAAATAACAGAAGAATAAGAAGACAGGTTTAAAACAACAAAAGAATAACAATATTCCCACTACTGTATATCACTGAAATAGATAAGAACATCACAGTAAGATGCACTTTATGTGCTGGGGGGCGTGCAAGGGAACTGTCTTAGGCTAAATATAGCACAAGTAACCTCAAGTCACACCTAGAGAGAGTGCACAGCAATCAATCTAGAGGGTAAACGACCTGTTACCAGCAAGAAGTCAGAAGATGATTGTGTGAACAAACTAAACAACAAAAGTTGGATTTCTCCACAACAGAGGTAAAGATATTTGACCCAGGAGAAGTGAGTAAGCCAAGTATGTCATGGAGGATGCGCTTCCTCTGTCTACAGATGAGTAGCCCAGTGTTTTAAAAGCTTGTCAGCAAAATCCTTGTTTCACTAAGTGACAAAGTAAAAGCCAATCTCTAAGAATGTAGTCGTTTTGTTAAGATACTACTGCAATTGTTTGTGTGACAATTGTGTGCTATGGTCAGCATGGTCACTGTAACTTTTGATCAACTGCTGGGTAACTGGTTACACCCTTGCTCTGCTTGTAACCTACGTATTTCCAAAATGCAAAAGAAATAGATAGACCTACTTATTCCTGCCAGATCAAGCCCTTAAATTAACAGCTGGTTTTCAAGTGTACCAAATAATATCTCTCTTAAGACTGGATGTGAAATGGAATATGTAGCCTCTCTGGGCTAGCTTTATTAATCCAACAGTACCTTAAAAAGAAAAAGTTTAGGGTTATATTTATTGTCTACATTTAAACCCTTGACACCTGAACTTACACTCACCGGCCACTTTATTAGGTACCCCATGCTAGTAACGGGTTGGACCCCCTTTTGCCTTCAGAACTGCCTCAGTTCTTCGTGGCATAGATTCAACAAGGTGCTGGAAATATTCCTCAGGGAGTGTGGTCTATATTGATATGATGGCATCACACAGTTGCCGCAGATTTGTCGTCTGCACATCCATGATGCGAATCTCCCGTTCCACCACATCCCAAAGATGCTCTATTGGATTGAGATCTGGTGACTGTGGAGGCCATTTGAGTACAGTGAACTCATTGTCATGTTCAAGAAACCAGTCTGAGATGATTCCAGCTTTATGACATGGCGCATTATCCTGCTGAAAGTAGCCATCAGAAGTTGGGTACATTGTGGTCATAAAGGGATGGACATGGTCAGCAACAATACTCAGGTAGGCTGTGGCGTTGCAACGATGCTCAATTGGTACCAAGGGGCCCAAAGAGTGCCAAGAAAATATTCCCCACACCATGACACCACCACCACCAGCCTGAACCGTTGATACAAGGCAGGATGGATCCATGCTTTCATGTTGTAGACGCCAAATTCTGACCCTACCATCCGAATGTCCCAGCAGAAATCGAGACTCATCAGACCAGGCAACGTTTTTCCAATCTTCTATTGTCCAATTTCGATGAGCTTGTGCAAATTGTAGCCTCAGTTTCCTGTTCTTAGCTGAAAGGAGTGGCACCCGGTGTGGTCTTCTGCTGCTGTAGCCCATCTGCCTCAAAGTTCGACGTACTGTGCGTTCAGAGATGCTCTTCTGCCCACCTTGGTTGTAACGGGTGGTTATTTGAGTCACTGTTGCCCTTCTATCAGCTGGAACCAGTCTGGCCATTCTCCTCTGACCTCTGGCATCAACAAGGCATTTCCGCCCACAGAACTGTCGCTCACTGGATGTTTTTTCTTTTTCGGACCATTCTCTGTAAACCCTAGAGATGGTTGTGCGTGAAAATCCCAGTAGATCAGCAGTTTCTGAAATACTCAGACCAGCCCTTCTGGCATCAACAATCATGCCACGTTCAAAGTCACTCAAATCACCTTTTCTTCCCCATACTGATGCTCGGTTTGAACTGCAGGAGATTGTCTTGACCATGTCTACATGCCTAAATGCACTGAGTTGCGATGTGATTGGCTGCTTAGAAATTAAGTGTTAACGAGCAGTTGGACAGGTGTACCTAATAAAGTGGCCGGTGAGTGTATATACATGTATACAAATATATAATTTTTGCCTGTAAGTAGTTGCCATAGTTTGATTGTTAAATTTCAAAATTATGAAAAAAATAAATAGAAATGTGGGGATATTGCGAATTTGTGACAATATTTAAAATAATAATAACAATAATAACATAGAGCAATTACACCGGAAAGAAAATTGGTTGCTAAAAGTTACTTGCTCCACTGTGAATGTTTATTAACTGTTGTTAGGGGAATGGAGAGGCCATCATCACTTTTTGCGTAATACAGTTTGTTGCATATTTACAAAAATAGTGATCAAGGGGTTAAAATACATTTTACTGCAAAAGGGCTTAGAATGCATTCTCTTTTTACTTGTGAAGTCATCATTCCCTCTTTACCTGTTGTGGTTTTTATTATTGTGACCTACAGTACTAAAGCCTTTTTCCTCTGATACAACCTAAAATCATGTAGGATGGAGTTATGTGGTTTACCACTCAATGAAAATAAATGGGGATTAAAAACAACCCACTTTCTGCAAGTGGGCTTGCATAGCTCCAACTGAGATAGACCCCAAGACAATTTTAGTTGGACAAGCAGCAATTCAGCGTCCATTTCATGGGTCTGACAGGAAGAAAGACTTGGTTACAAAGTAGAAAATATCTGGTTTGAAGGAAAATAAAAAATAAAATCTGTCAATGGCAAGGCAAAACAGTCAGGTTTGGAGTCGAAGAGGGCATATAAAGCATCAATAAAACATCTAAAAGCAGAATACTTTACCCATGATAGGAGTTCAGAGGACAGAAACCAGATAAAGTTGTGATCCTTTTTGAGCAATTGTCAGACTCGGTACAAAAGGACCCAGTATTTGAGGTGGAAAGACAGTTAGGTTTAACAAAACATTAAATTACAATGGAACTGCAGAGAATGGTGTCGGTGTCTAAGGCAGGAACCTCTGCAGGGAGAGAACACAGGTTAGTGACCACAACTATATGATGGAGGTTTATTATGAATGTGCAAGTCACTCACCTGATCTTAAAGTTCAGACCGAGCCCGGAGGATGAGGCTGGTTCCAGCCGGTCAACTCCCAACAAGACCCGGCGAGCGCCACCCAGAGAGTCCCAGATGCTGAAGTCCTGGAGGTCGGAAAACAGGCAAGAGATCAGAATCGAGCAGAAAAAGGAAGGCAGGATAATCCAGAGGGAAAAGCAAATGGCAGAGTAGGGGACGAGCTCAGGAGTCAGAGCCAGGAGATCAGAGGTCCAAAGAGGTACCAAAGGGAAATCCAGAATTGGAATCAAGAATCCGAATCTGTTTAAGGTTCAGTACACAATAATAATAATAATAATAATACATTTTATTTGTATTGCACTTTACATTTAAAAAAAATCTCAAAGTGCTACAAAATTCATAGTTAAAACAAAACCGTACAATAAAACAGTATACATAGTTAAAATGAGACATTACAATAAAATAACATACCGTATTTTCACGACTATAAGGCGCACATAAACGTCTTTTTTTCTCCTCAAAATGTGCGGTGCGCCCTATGGTGCGGTGCGCCCTATGTGTGTTGCAACTGCGACTTTTGAGACCACCTCATTGAGGAGATGATGAAAGAGTGGCTGAATGTAAGGAGACCAGGTGTTTTTTTTTTCCACTCATCACCACACCATCGCTGTTAATCTGACTCCATGCGTGCCCATCTCACAGCTGATGTGAAAAACATGGTGAAACAAATTAATGCTGTGCTCGCTGTGAACCGGACGCAGCAGGTGCAGCAGAAGCAGCGAGGTTTCATGCAAAGTCAACGGTTGACGAGCGTATAGACGCAGCAAAAGGTCCCGTTGGCGGTGCGCTCCCGACTCGCTCAAAACGCGCTGCTGCTGCCCGAGATGGAAAAAATTGAAGTTTTGCTGCTGGAAGCGCCGCATCAACGAATCAGAGAATCTGATCTGGGAGCTGACAGCGAGACAGACACAGCGCTCTGATGACATATAATTTTAAAGCAAATGAAAAGGCTGGATGGATGAGGAGATGATGAAAGCGTGGCTGAGGGAGGTGTGTGTGAGGAGACCAGGTGGTTTTTTTCCACGCATCACCTTCGCTTTTAATATGTGACTCCATGCTTGCCCATCTCACAGCTGATGTGAAAAACATGGTGAAAAAAAATAAACGCTGTGCTCGCCGTTATCTCGGGGGTCTGACAAAGGAACTTCCACCGCTCGACATCGGTGTGAAGCGGCCGTTCAAAGTAAGGCTGCGAGCGGCGTGGGAGCGATGGATGACAGACGGAGACCACAGTTTCAGGATAAGTGGAAGGCAGCGCCGGGCAAGTTACGCCACCGTTTGCGGATGGATTGTAGATGGACTAACGTGTCTGCCGGCTCTGTTGTTCAAGCTTTCTCAAAAGCAGGCATTATTTCTGAGGAGCTGCGCTGCACGGGAAGTGACTCTGACAGCGCAGAAGGGGAAATTGGCATGTCTGATTTAGTGCAGCTGTTTAATTCAGAAACAGAGGATGATGACTTTGATGGGTTTGATTAATACTTTGTAATAAATACATTAATAAAGCACAAACATACTCAGTTTTGCTCCCGCTCTATTTTTCTAGCTGAAAACTTAATTCAACAGCAGCCTCTGGGCGCGTCTTCTCCTCTTCAGCGCGGTGGCTGGCAGGTGTTTTTTCATCTAAATAATCTAAATCTTGCAGCTATATTTGCTGTGATCAGTGGGAATAAAGTAGTTTTAATATGTTTTTAAGTGAGAAAATACACCTGAAAACTTCATAATTGCAGTCAGTTCATCCAGATTATCTATTTCTGTCGGAGGCGCTCAGACCCCCACATACCAGCGGTGCACCGACAGCAGAAATCCATTCATCAGCAGCCTCTAGGCTGGGCAGCCTCCAGGTTCACCGCAGCTGCTGGCAGGTCTTTTTCATCTAAATAATTTTAGCTGCAGGCACCAGGATACCGGTAATAAAAACGAACAAATTTCGTTGGCAGGTTTCAGGATTTTAAGTTAATTTAAGAGTGATCACTGCGCACTGTCATCTGCGATGTGTCTGTCTCACGGCCAGCACCCAGGTTTGATTAATACTTTGTAATAAATACATGAATAAAGCACAGTCATACTCAGTTTTGCCCCCGCTGTATTTTTAAATACGCAGTAGAGGTATTTAAAGGTAGTAGAGGACATGTACCTGTATATAAAAAACGCGCCCTATAGTCCGGTGCGCCTTATGTGTGTGTTAAATACAGAAATGGGACACATAACTGAGACTGCGCCTTTTAGTACGGTGCGCCTTATGGTCGTGAAAATACGGTACGTAGTAAAAACAAAACAGTTAAATAACCATAAAACCACACAGATATAATACTAACTAATGTTCAAAGGCTTTTTTAAATAAAAATGTCTTGAGGCCTTTCTTGAACGCCTCCACACTCTGTGGGACCCTAAGGGACTCTGGGAGGCCATTCCAGAGTTGTGGGGCAACTGCCTGGAAGGCCCTATCTCCCATTGTGCAGAGCTTGACTCTTGGCTGGTGCAGTCGGTGGGTGGAGGTGGTGGAGCGGAGGGTTCTGGAGGCGGTGTGAGATGTGAGGAGTTCCTTGAGGTAAGCCGGGGCAGTTCCATGTATGCACTGGTGAGTGAGGAGGCAAAGTTTGTAATGTATTCTGTGTTGGATGGGCAGCCAATGAAGGGACCTGAGGACTGGAGTGATGTGTTCGTGTTTGCGCCTCCTCGTCAGGACCCGGGCAGCACAGTTCTAGATGTGCTGCAGCTTTTGTAGACTTTTGCCAGGGACCCCGACGAGGAGGGCATTACCGTAGTCCAATCTGGAGGAGACAAAGGCATGGATTAACTTTTCTGCGTCGGGTTGGGAAAGGGAGGGGCGGAGTTTGGCGATGTTTCTGAGGTGGAGGAAAGAGACCTTGCAGAGGTGACGTATGTGGGAGTCAAACGTGAGATGTGGATCCAATTTGACACCAAGGTTTGTAACAGATGAGGACAGAGGGATGTTTTGACCGAAGATAGGGATACTGTTTAGGGAGAAGGACTTGGTTTGGTGTGGGGTGCCAATGAGAATGGCTTCTGTTTTGCTGCTGTTGAGCTGTAGAAAGTTTTCAGCCATCCATGTCTTTATCTCCCCCAGGCAGCAGTGAAAAGCAGATGGCAGAACTGTGGGAGAAGTGGAGTCCATTTTTATGTACAACTGGGTGTCATCTGCATAACAATGAAAAGATACCTTGTGTTTTTTGATTATCTGACCGAGTGGGAGCATGTAGATGGTGAAAAGGGTCGGCCCAAGGACCGACCCTTGAGGCACTCCGCAGGTGACTGTATGGGGTGATGAATTGGACTGTCTATGGCAACAAATTCGAACCTTCCCGTGATATATGACTGGAACCAGTTGAGTGTGGTTCCAGAGAGTCCAACTGTGGACTGAAGACGATGGAGTAGGATGGTGTGGTCAACGGTATCAAAGGCAGATGATAAGTCCAATAAGAGGAGGAGTGATGGTGAGCCCTGGTCCGCAGTCATGAGTAGGTCATTCATGACGCGGGCCAGGGCTGTCTCTGTGCTGTGTGCTGATCGGAAACCGGACTGAAATTTTTCATATAGTTTATGGGTGTGAAGATGACTGTGGAGTTGAGCTGCTACAACGTTTTCCAGAACTTTGGATAGGAATGGCAGGTTTGAAATGGGTCTGTAGTGGGCCAGGATTTCAGGGTCACACAGGCAGAAATCATACAGGAGTCAGAGAACAGATCAAGCAAATAGATCAGAACAGGGACAGGCAGGCTCAGATGTCCAAAGGTCAGGATCAGACAATCAGAAACACACAGGTATGCTAGAGAACTCTCACCAAAGGCTTGAATAATCTGACACTAATGTCTGGTTGAAGGCTGGTTAAATAGAGGCTAGAGCGCGTGACTCAGATGAGCGGTAATGAGAACTGGGCGGAGATAGGCAAGTGAATGAACTAAGTAATCAGGCCAGTCATCAGCGCCGAGATCATGACAGCCATGCAAAAACTGTGAAGTACAGTAGAACACAGCTTATTGTTCTTCTTGAAAAACAAGCTTCAACAAATTTCACAAGGACAGAAAACAGATAAAGTAAAATGGTAATCCTATTTGAGCCTCACAAAAAACAAAGAATAAGGTGCAGAGAGTGCAGGTTAGCACAGCTTATCTCCCTCTTTATGAAAAATGAGGAAAAAAAACTTCACAGGTTTCTCTATGAGAATCACCTTATTACAATCTTATTACAATCCTCTATCTGTTCAGGTGTAGTTGCTGTGTAGCAGTCTGGATATGAAGTGGGTCTCATGCATTTTTTCTTTTAATTATTTTTTTTATAACTTTTTATAATCTTTCCCAGTCAAATATGGGACAGTGTTTCAATTTGTGGGGCAGAGAGACAGAAGTGAAAAAAAATCTGCACTTCTTGCAATCTACTTACCCCTCTTAGTTGGAGCCTCTTCATACATGCGCCTATGCCTATGCATTCATACTTCATAGTAACATGGAAAAACAATGGATCAAATATTAAAAAGTAGTACACAATCTGCGCAACCCAGACTCAACTGTCTTTGTTTTCAATAAAAACATCCCACCAAATTTTAATAACAATGTATTTTTTTTTTTGTCTTTAGCTGACAAACTTCCTTGATACTTTATTTTACCACAGGCCATAGAGATCTGATGTTAATGTATTCCCAGAGGAAACCCAAATGCAAGCAGCCAGAGTATGCATCAAGTAAAAAGCCATCTAGTATTTTACCTGGAATGGTTTGTAGTGATATGTACACAAGGTGCAAAACATTTATAGTGAAAAGGAAATCCACAACATTATAATTGTGGCTCAACTGCCACTACTGTATCTTGGTAAAATTCCAGCCACACTGCCTCCTTTTGAACTATAGACACATTTGTAGATTACATTTATCCTGGGATCAACACAACTCTGAATTCACCTGTATATCCATCTGATAACCTAGGCATTTCTCTAAATCCATCAGATATATTCTCTCTTTTAAATCCATTCATAAAATACAGTCTATGTAAATCCTCTTCTTACTTTTTTCTGTCAGTCTTATTTCTATAATCCCCAGGTCTATCTGTAGTATCCTTTCTCTGAGTTTGCAAGAATTGCTTTCTCTACTCTACATACAGTATACTCTTCTTAACCTCCTGCCTGGCAGTGGTTACCAGTGGTCTAATCATGAAACAGCTTGCAAGATTCAATTTGAGGCTTTCTTACTGTAGTAACTGCTCAGCACTAGGTGATGACATTATGCTGAGCAGCTACTTTATTGCCTGTCATGCTTGCACTTTAAACAAGGTAGATTCAATAATACAGAAGACAGCACATTTGCATTTTTCAATTTTAGAAGATGTCAGAAACTATATTAGAATTTTATAACTTGGATCTAATGAGAATTTTGATCCCAAACAGAACTGAAAAAGGTCAAGCTTCTAGAAAGGCATTCCCTTCTTGAAACCTTGTAAAAAGGCACAAGAAATGTGTAAAAATGCAGATATAATTCTTATTGTAATCTGGAAACCCCTTAGACAATACTGGTGATCTTATTCGGTCCTTTATCTGAATTTTGAACGTAAATGCTTCTTCAAATGCTTTCTATCCGATATTGGATTGGGTTCATTCAAAATTCCTTGATAAATAATGGCAAACTCAGTATTTGCTGTACAGTAAATCCATCTATTCACCTTCTCTCTCTTGTTTATCAGGTCCGCAGGTGGCTGGTGCCTAGCTCAAGCAGTTTATGGGCAAAAAGAGGGGAACATACTGGACAGGTCAACAGTCTATCACAGGCCAATGGAGAGGGTTACAACTACACATGTACACAATCACACCTAAGAGTAGTTTAGAGTGACCAATCAGCCAAACAGTCGTCTTAGACAAAGGGAAATTATTTTTTAACCCAGAATTGTCCACATTTGCTTGTCCATGATGGGTTACAATAACTGATTCTGTACCCTTTGTTTACTCACACAGATAATTTGTCAAATACCTGACATTTTTTTTTTTTTTTAACAGCACTAGTGGTTCATAGGCTGACAGGTCGGATTCGAACTTGGGTCAGCCGCGTCGTGCGCGCTAATCCCTGCTCCACCCACACGCCCTGAAGTTGAAATAAAAAACATGTTAACATGTTGTTGGAATGAAATAACTAAAACTAATATGATAGAAAAAATATATACATTTTTTTATTTGAGATAAAGTAAGTATCCATAAATTATGCTGATGATACTCCGCTGTATCTTAAATTAGGTAGCAATGTGTCAAGACACCAACCACTCTGTTTTCACTTTCTTCCTCCTCTTCAACTTTAGTATAGCCCTCTCTTTGAACACTTCAAATCTGCCAAGAGTAGAAAATGTACCAAATGTATCTCTTCGTAACAACTTGCAAAGAGAAATAATTATTGGTATGCATATAGAGTTTAACAGCAACACAGTATCATTTTCGCTGGTCATAGCATTTCTCTTTTTAGTAAAGTGAATAATCTTAATGTTGTTTTATATTAACAGCATCACATCCATATTAAGCATATCAGTATAATCGCATTCTTCCACCTCTAAAATATTATAGAATTCTGGTCCACACAATCTCCGTTTGATGCAGAGAAGCTCTTCCGTGCCTCTGTCTTCTCCAGGCTTGATTATTGCGGTGCACTTTTCTTTTAAGATTCCTCAGAAGAAAATACAAAAATTACAGTATGTTCAGTGCAGAGCTGCCAGGATCCTGATGAGAGTGGGTAAACATGAACACAACAGCCCAGTGTTCTGTTCACTGGCTTCTCATCTCTGCTAGGTCACCTACAAAATATCTCTCCTCATTTTCACCGTCAGCAAAGTAATGCGCCATCTTACTTAAAAGATCTTACTTTTTACTGTCCGTCACAAAATCTCAGCCCTTACAACACCATGTTTTTTTGTTTTGTTTGGTTTTTTTGCAGGGTTTGCCCATTAGAAATCTGGGTCTGTTAATGTGCTACCCCTTTGCTTTAGAACACTTTCTTACTTTGAGAACTCTGTATGTTTAAAGTGAGATAAAAAAAAAAAAACCTGACCTGTGTTTGTCTTTCACCCAAGACAAAAACAGGTCAGCAGTATAAAGGTTTATGTCTTGTTGATTGCACACAGTCTTTAAAATGACATGCAATGAACCAAGACCTTGCCAAAAAAACAAACAAGCCAATATTCTATATATTACTATTCCACTGGAGTTCAAATTCTAATGCTTTTCTTTGCTGCATCTCGGTTCCTGGGCTGTTAGCTAAAAATCTTTACATGCACGACAACAGCGAAAAAAAAAGAAACCACAAAACATTGCAAAACACAATGTAGTTCCACACAGAAACACCCAAAGGAAGGCAGGCTGATCAGCCATGCTTGATTTGTGTTTGTTCCCAACGTGACAGACTTTCCTGTGGAGTCTATGGCTGCTGAATACTAAAGAGGCAGAGAGGCTGTGATCTGAAGCCGGCGCATGGGTCTAAGTCACCTCCCCAGAGACACCAGGTGCTTCGACGAACAAGGGAAGAAACACAGACTTAGACGTTATTCATTGATACCGCCCACTGAGCTAAAGAGTTTCAAATAGGAGGAATTACAGGATCAATAGTGTGATTAGCAGAGGCCTTGTAGCTATAGTGTTTTGTTGGCAATCCATTGCATCATGCTAAACCCAGGGCACAGGACAGCTGCTGCTCTGTCAGAGCATGAAATCCTGAGGTGGAAAGACAGGGAAAAAAAGACTAAAAATAAGTCAAACTAGGAAGCCTAGCAATGCAATGTATTTAAAGAAAGTGACTGGAAAAACATATTTTCAGTGTTCATTTAAATGATCATAATGATGTCAGTCTTACACTACAATTAGATGTTACTGAAAAAGTGCTAAAAATATCCATAAATCTCACCATTGTCTGTAACCTAACACGTTAACAAAGGAGAAACTGAAATAATCCATTTTAAGGCTCTTGGGATTATTTCAGCTGCTTGCACACTAAAAGCCTGAAAGAAATGTACATTATTTGCACCTACAAAAATTACAATACTAGAGATGGAACTTTTTTAATTATCTTAGTCTTTTAGTCATAGCTGAGGATATTACAAATTTGCAGTGGCTCTGCCAACAACAACAACAAAAAATATTAGGCAGCCATTTTAAATTAAATCCACAAAAGATCTATATACATACAGTATATATTACAGTCTGAGCAGAAAGTATCCACTTCTATCAAAGATATTGCAATAAGGATATTGCTGTAAATTATTTCTGCAATTTATAACTATGTCAAATGTTTGCAAACTCCTCTTGTTGCCGATCTGTTTTCGAAGAAAAACAATTTTATTAGTTTCACAGTAAATCAGTAAAACAGATCTGCACCAGATCTGCTGTCAGGATCTGCTCCTTTTAGTGTTTCTTTTACTTTAACTTACCCATTTTCGGTTTATTTCAACTGTATTTAAGTCAGTGCTTTCTATTTCCTCTTTGTCTAATCCTCTGCTTACTGTATATTATTTTCCTTTTACCTGAGTCCCTCTGTGTCTGAAAGTTATTCTTTCATCATTAGAATATATCTATCTTCATGACCTCCTGCTGCTTCACTTCTTCCTACGCCATATCCAAACATTCAAAAACAAAACGATTTGAATAACACAGGCTCATCCTGCACCTGGGGTTAGACACATTTAGTAAAGCTCTCTTGATGCTTCTTGCTGGGACCATCCTTTACTAAATGTAGACCAAGAACCCTTTTTCTGTTTATGAAGAAAAAATACATGGCTTAAAATGAAAAGTCAGATGTTTCATTTTTCACAAAAAAAGCCCAGAATATAACATCCAAACATGTTTTTTTTTTTTTTTTTTTGAGGTTAAGAAACATTGTAAACCCTTTTTTTGAGGACAGAATTTTCTCTCTGTCCCTTTTTGACAGTATTCTGCAGACAACTGATGCAAAAGTATTCAAATTTCTCACACATGCTTAACTTCATTAGCATGTGTGCAGTGGCATATAATCGGTGCTTTACACTGCAGAATAATATGTTTAGATGGAGCAGACTGTGCAGTAAATGATGTGCAAAATTTGAGCCAAAGGTCAGTGCTGAGCCCCCTTCTTTTTGGGTCACTATCTGGATGTAAGTAACATGAGCATACATTGTTAGGGTTAATCCAAAGTAAAATGTAGAATATTAATCAAGCAGTTAGAAAATTGTAAATACTATATATAGATTAAGCAGTTTAAGTGACAGAGCAGCCGTTAGCACTTTTGACTTATAGCAGAACGGTGATGCATTTGAAATAGAGCAATACCTAATTTCATGATTTTTTTTTTCTCTTTATCTCCTTTTGTTTTCTCACAGTCAATTTGACTCTTTGTGTGTGTGCATGTTTTGTTGTAAGAGTTTGTGCATCTGTTTGTCATGTCTGTTTCTGTTTCAATCTGTAACTGACTGGTGACCAGCCATTGGTGAACCCTAACCTCTCACCCAATATCTGCTGCAGGAGTGGGTCAACCACCCAGAAGCCTTGCAAGGATCAAGTGGGTTTAGAAAATGATTAAAGGTATTGTGGAGGATTTTCACAAATCTTTTTAATAGAACCACCCTCTCCACTTAAAAAAAAAAAAAACGAACATGAACAACCCTTTACCCGCTCCAGAGAGGGAACGCCTATTGAAATTGTGTATAAGGCAATTTCGTCTTGTTTTTTTCTCCTCTGTTTAAAAGTTGCTGTTCTCATAGCTCATACAAGCTTACTGTGTCTGAGGCTCTGCTTCTTCATGTGTCCAAAATAGACTCGGCATGTATTGACCGACAATAAAGAAGGGTACCTGTTTTGCCAAAGCATCACTAAGGCAGTGGGAATCACTACATCAACCAGATCTATTTGAGGGAGTCTTTATAAGTAAGGCGTAATAGGAGGCAGGCATGATCATTAGGTGAGTAATAAATCAAGTAAAAAAAAAAAGAACAGTCAATAGGTGAATGGGGAAAAAAAGCTGGGGAAAAACAATGCAGCATGTTTGGTATTAGTTGTACTTTGTATTTAAAAGACATATTTTTCAGATCCCTCATGTCCATCACATTACACCTACATAACACTAAAATAGCTTGATACTAGTTTATTTCTTTTTATTCTCTTTTTTGCTGTCTTACTGCTGTTGTCTAAGCATTCTCTGAACCAAGCAGTGGAAATATGGAGCTTATCGGTGCACCTGTCCTGGCTGAGAGGGCCAAAAGACTAATTTCAGACACAGTAAGTTCAACAATCAATTTTTATTCAGTGTTGGATTTTTATGAATTGAAAGAATGCTTGAAGAGCAAAAACACAATGGTACTTTGGTTTTAATTAAAGCCTCACACTTCTGCTTGAAAAAACCCAAAATAAAACTTCAAGCACAGTGTTCCTGGCAACTTCTGACAAATGCTTTTTTTTTATGTTCAAAAAGGCTGTTGAGGTACTTTCAGTTAAATTTTTTCAGTGCTTTAAAATATATTCACAAAGAAGCAGGAACAATTTGGCAATGTTTTAGGGTCATAACTTCTATTTATGCAAAACCATCATTAATCTCAATTTTAGATGTGATATCAGTGTAATATGATATAAATCTTTAGTGTCAGGTTCAATGAGGCATAGGCACTTTCCACCTTTATTAAACAAAATTAGGAGACATCTTCCTTTTAACTTTTTGAGCCAAACACTAAATGACTTTGGCCTTGAAAAAACCCCATTGAAAAGGCTTCAGAGTAAGTGGTATAGATGCTTTCCTATATAAATATACATATATATATATTTATTTATTTTTTCCAGGTGGGCTCCTAAACCATCCACTGCAAAAGCAAAATCCCCAACAAGCAGCACTAAAACACAAGTTCATGACATTACATTAACTAGAAAAAATATCCCCATTGGGTCCAAATAGAAAGTGGTTTTACACCTCAGCAAATTAGTGCTACTATGGACAGGAACACATTTAAAGTGCTGGAGCATAGAAGCTAAGCTCTACTTAAATTGCACACCAGCAGCACTCCCTTGTCCCCTGCCCTGCCAGTATGGCTGTACAGCATCACCAGTGTACCTCATTTCACTCCAGTCTTTATGCATTTAGTGCTGCTGTCTCTGTCTCACTAACTGAATTTCATTATAGCATGCTATTACACAAGCAAGCAGCTGGGCTGGCCTTGGGATGAGAGAGACAATCAATATAGTCAGTATCTGCCCCCTCTTATCTCTGTCGCCTCTGTCAGTCTTGCTATCTGTAATAGATCTTCAGGATTAAGGGGACCCCTCTTAAGACACCTCTTCACTGAGCACTGACCGGGCAGCAGAACACAAAAGGGGAAGACCCGGTCATGCTGATCTACTCCTTATGCAGGTTGAGCTGCAAAAGGTGTGTCAGGTAAATGGTAAAAGTGACATACTTGCAGAATGAAGAGGAAGTGGGAAAACATGAACAAGGTTCTTCTACACAGGATGGGGTGTAGGAGGGCAAAAGAGCAGTTGTGACATAGAGGGACAGCAAAGGCAGAGGGGGAAGGACTCCAGAGTGCAGAAAAACTGAGGATAAACAGGGAGTGAAGCGAAGTGCAGCAAATAAAGATAGAGGAAGAGGAAGGGAGAGAGATGAGCAGAAAGAGGATAAGCAGCAGGCAGCAAACGCAGGAGCCTATGTAATTTCTCTAATCCTCCTGGCATTTATACTTTCGCTAGACAGATAATAAAAATGAAAAATAAAATGGAAAACTTTCACCCTCAGACTGAGCACAGGATTTTTTTTTTTAATCTGTTGCCCTGCTTTCCTTTTTCCCGTTTTCCCACAATGCCTCAGTGACTTTGCGCTGAATCAGCTGTATTCAATTTGGGATATTACTTTATGTCAAGGCAGATGGCAGAGGTGACTCACTACAGGCTTTCTGCATCAATGATGACAGACTGATGGGTGGGTGAATAGAAAGTTGTATCTGACAATATTCAACCTTCCCTGCAAATTAGGGTTTTTCCTGCTAGTTCAATATAAATACATGAACTGAAGCCTGAACAGTTTTAGTAGTTCAGCAATACTAACTAAAGTGGTTTCTAAAAATGCCACTCTGATAACTTTAGTCTCAAACTTACTCAGCCACTGCAAGATATGTATCTTTAGCTTTTAGTAGCACGGTCATTTTTTTTTTCATACTAAGATCTGATAAAGAAGTAGTGCATATCCAGACCCTTGCTTCTGGCAGCGCTCCTAAGAAATTTTAGCTCACTCCTGACATGCTTGCCAGTTTTAAGTATGCATGGGTTTGCATGGTGCAGTTACATGTTTCCCCTCCCACCAGATATTATCAAGGAGGAGTTCAAGCAAGGTGGTTGTGATGGCAAAGCTCCACTGCTCCTTCTGAAACCAGGCCCAGGCAGGTTTTAGCTTGCTTACAGGTGGCATGTCATTTTCTCTCAGATTTCCTGATACCTGATTGAATCTATTTTTCCCTCTAGACATTACAGGTTTTCAGTGAAAGACGAAGCAAAGAAACTCCAGGGTGTTATTACTAAGCCATGCTTCGCTGTATCAATGCTGTTCTTTTCAGTATACACTTTCTTTCTCCTCCAGATATATGTTCCAGCTTAAAAAATCTAACTTTGATACATCTTTCCAAAGTTATAGCCCGATACCTGTTTTATTTATTTATACATTTGTGAGCTAACTGAAGAGGCCTATTCTTGTCAGTAGTGGAAAATGGAGTGGAGCTCAGACATAGAGCTTTTAAGCATTTAGTATGTACCTATTAATGAAGCAGACATTTGAGTGCCTGCTGCCACCTGATCTTACTGCAGGTCAAGGATTTTTGACAACTTGCTCCTCGGGAAACAGGTGTTACCACATTTCTATTAACTGAGTCGCAAAGAATGTTTCCAGCTGTTTCTCTTGGAAGAATACAGCCTTTCCTTGATTTTTTGCATCAGTTTTCTTGTTTGTGTAAGCCAATGAATTACTCTTTCAAATCTTTGGACAGTTCCCTTGACAGCCATATTTACATCATGCAATGAAACATTAACGAATATAGCTCAGGTGTTTCAAATTTTCTATCTCATGTAGACCGTAAGCAATGAATGAAGTCAACGGGTTGCATCAGCTGTGCCTGAGACTACATCTAATATGCAAATGTTTGCTCTTATGACAATTTATTTTAAAGGGGTTGAATACTTTCCAGTTTTATTGAAAGTCTAATTTTGTGTAGAGTGTCGAAAAAGCTCTCAATCAGTCAATAGTTTCCCTTATAAACCCAATTTGCCGTGGTAGCTTAAAAAAATAGACAATTTCCTTTAGCAAGCCATGCATCATATTGATTAAGATGTAAAAAACAAATTGCTTTGATTATTAAATCTTTATTAAGTTAAAAGTCCCTATTTACAAGAAAGACCTATTAAAACTTTTTAAAGAGCAACGAAGCAAGACTTAAACATTTTGTCACAGTGTCAAAAATACTAAGTAATAAACACGAAAACATAAAGAAAACAACAAGTAAGGACAGGAGCAAGGACTTTCTGACTTTGTTGCAGGCATTTTAAACAAGAAATAAAACCATCCATAGAACTCTGATCCAGCTACTTCAGAGGAGTCAGATTTATAGGGCCATCTGATGCCTCTGAAGCAAAATATAGAGAAATAGGTACTTTGCAAAGCACTTAGATTTGTGTTTTGTCAGGTCTGCAGCACAAGTTATTTACCAAACACCATTTTATGTAGAGGGTATTCGGTCTCTACAGTACCCTCACAGCTCCTAGTTAATCTTATGAAAATAATGTGGTGACATATTCATTAATAATTTCGTAAGTATTAAAAAGAGAGTGAATATTTTCAACTTCTTGCAAGGATTTAAATTCAGCTATGTGCTGTAGCGATGGATCAAAAGGGCTTTTCCCACTTGAGGGAAAAATTAGGATGAGAGAAAATTGAAGTACTTTTTAGATGGTACATAAAGCCCTTTGCAGCTACTTCTGGACTCAAACAAATGTGGCCCCTTTTTTCTAAGCACATCACAATTAACCCTGAGAACAAGCAGGTCAGAAAGAAGTTATTTCAGTCATTTTCAGTTGTTTCTACAAGTCTGATGATGCCAGTGCCCTTAAATCTTCCTGAATACCCTTTGAGTGATTGGATGAGCAGAGAACCAAATTAATGTGGGTGTATCTGGCTGCAGGCAAGCATGTGTAATTGGAAAGAAGAAATACATATGAATGTACTGAATGTACTCATATGAATGTCATTATTAGGAATTGAATGAAAACCTGCAGCCATCCAATGTTTGTTGTTCTGAACAGAAACCATGAAAAAGAAAATGAAAGTATTAAATAGATATAGGCAAAAAAATATTTTACTTATTTAAAAAAATAATCTAATTTGTACAATTCTTTATTTTGCTAATTATCCCCAAGTCCTATCCAAAACATAGCCCTCAGCCAAACTGCAGGATATACACAAATTTAATAAATGTTTAAATCTTTGTTCAAAGTATACAACAGGAGGAGAGGGCACAGTACACAGCTTTGGTGTATAGCTTGAGCAGGGAATTAAAGAGCCAGGCCACATGTGTAAATGAAAAAGTGAGTAGAAGGAGCTATGGGAAATGAAACTGGCAAAAGGGGGCAACAAAGAGTAATGCAAAAAATACAACATCGACTATATACAACACAAAATGGAAAAGTAACCAATGACCAAGAAAACATAGACTGACATAAATTGAAATAAATTAAAAAGTGTAAATATAAACTTAAAAAGAAACTTAAACAGAAGTCCTTAAAATTGAACCTAAAGAATGTCCACCAATATTGTTTAGACATGTTATGTTTGAATGAGTGTTTGAATAAACTTCTTAGTTTGCACACAAAAACTACCACTAAACTTTGCTTTTATAGGTGAAATAGAAAAGCTACCAAAATCAAGATACTTATATGCACTCTAACTGTAAAACGATAATTCTTAATTGAACAGGGCATAAAGTTTGTCTAAAGTTTATAAAATGGGGTTCTAAAAAAAATGTTGGAACTATAACTATATAGTCGCATGTTTACATTATCACTGCTGCTTACCTTTATCAATATCAAATGAAAATAGCTTGAGAGCTGTACTGATCGAAATTTCGTTTTGTATACACTTGTGTGTACAAAATGACAAATAAAGTCTCTCGAAGTCTAAGTTAAATGTTTTATCCAGACAATAGGACAGGCAGCAGAGACTGTTTAAAATAATCCCTACAAGAAGACCTGGAACCTTCTTTGTTAGTTTACTGTCTATAAACTCATTAAGGCTGTGAAAACAAAGTCTTTCTTAGGACTTAATTGAATAACTAAAAAATGAGACATCAATTCCACCTTTAAATGAATCTCTATTTGCAAATGCTTTAAGTTAATAGAAAATTTCCCCTGGTTTTACAAGGCAAGGAGTAGAAATAAAAGATTGAGTTTGATGATTAATTAAATAATTTATGCCAAATACCTGTTTGCATCTTTAAAATCAAGGGAAGGGTTTTCAACTTTTTGGTCGGTCTGTATTTTTCTCCCCCCCCCCCCCCCTTTTTGAAATCATATTGGCTAAGTTACATACAACAATTTTGTTTAGGTTAGTCATAATTTATATAAAAGCAAAATAAAAAAATAAATCAGGAAACACAAGCAAATACTATTAGTTGTTTTATTTTGTGGTGCAAAAGTAGTGTAATACAAGCAGCATGTCCCCCTAGATGGTGTAACAGTAGCGATCAGGAGAGTGAAAGCTTCTTGTCCCCATGGGGGCCTTTCTGTCACTAAAAGCACTGACAGAGGTTTTTTTTTTTTTTATGACGTTTCCACCCGTTTTGCTGTAGTAGTACAATATGACTATCTTTGCCCTTACAACTATCCAAAGGTAAACTCACAACTTTACACAGTGTTCAAAGTGCAGAACATTTCCAGTTAGTTCATCCAGGGAGCAGGAAGATGTTAAAGCTCTGAGATTAAAGTTCTGTTCACGCTGCCACTGTGGACATTCAATAATTTACTGTTGTCCTTTAGCAAACATTATGCACCCAGTACAAGTTGAGACAGCCCAACACTATTCATGGAAGGTAAAGTATTAGAGTCTGCTCTGAAGCTTTTCAGATTTCTTTTTTAAGCTTTGTCTTCTCACAGTATTTTATTTCCAGTTCGAAAAAATAACTTCAAACACCACATAAACATCTCCCATTTATTAGGCCAACTGAGGTGTTCATTTGTAAAATCCAAACTAATCATTCATCCTTTGGTCCTACAGGTTTTCTAAATCACCACTTCAGGGCAGGATGTTAAATGAACATTTTCTCTATTCCACTTAACAGGCAGTTAACATTTTATTGTTAATATTGTTGAATCTTTTTAAAACACTTGAACAACATATTTTAAAATCTGTTTGGGATACAAAATAAGATACAAAATAACCTTTTAAAACTATACAAAACAAACTTGTTGTCACAAAGAGATCCAACAAAATGTAGTTGCAGATATCAGTTGGGGGGGGGGGTGGTGGGGGATTTTAACTAGTGCCATCTTGAATTAGAAAAGAAATACAGCTTAATTCTGGCTTTTTATTTGCCATTATCTTAGGTTTTGCCGTTGTCAAAATAAAAAAGGAAATCAAGGTAGATATGATAGTACAAATATTTAAATATACCCCACAACGTGTAAAGAAGGCAACACAGTTTCTTCCCTACTGGGAGAGGAATGGTCATGCAGAGAAGGGCTTCCTGAGGTGTGGCACAAGTAATCATGTATTTGCCTTTATTACTCAAATAAACGCAGTAGGAGTCTATATTTATTGTTGAAGTGTAAAAAAATATATATCTAATGGGAATGTTATATCTTAAATGATCTGAATGGCATATTTGACCAAATGTCTCAATAGGAATGTTAATAAAACACTGTATTGAAGAAAAAAAGTCATGGTCTCAGTGCCTTAAGAGCAAGCAAAGAAAGGTGTAACCAGCCCAGAATGTAAAGATTGAATCTTCTCATTTCCTGATGAGACTGAGGGCTTAGTTGTCATAGGTAGGTCAATGCTATGGAGGTCAGCAGCTGAATATGCCCATGAGTTTTAATGAAAGCATATTGGCTGCAAAGAAATCAATGTATCCTTCCAATTCAAAATTCTGCCTATGTTAGAGAAAAAAAGCCTTTCAGATGACAAATCTGAGACTGACTATACGCATTTTGAAGGCTGTATAAGTAGGTTGCTCAATAATAATGATACGGCATGCCAACATAAACATATAAACTTGTAAACAAAAAATTAGAAACCTTTAAATCAAATTGAGACTTGAGGTAGAGTGAGTTTTTGAATTTAGCTTACCTTCTGCAAAACAATGAATCATACCCACTCTTCACTGCGGGACAACAACAAAAAAGACTGACACATCTTAACAGGAAAAAAGAAATAAATAATGCAAGGCCGAAGCTGTTCTCATATTATTCTCAGTGACCAAGCTCACTGCAATTAGCAGTACACATTAATGACAATAGCTAAATGTGCATCAATGTAGATTGAGTGTGACTCTTGTTACATGTAATGTATACTGTCAGAATTGCAGACTCTCACTTCTGCATCTTTCCATACTTTAAATGAACAGAACTTCGGTACTGCTAAGCGGTGAATCGTTGTTGGAAACTTGCCTTTTAGGGATGTTGGACTTAATTTATCCAACTTGCAACTCCAGGTTGCAAATATAATTCACCAATCAGTCAAAATGGTTATATAAATACATTTGTGGCAGCTGAGTGTGCTTTTAATTGAAATAATACCAGAGAGATTTGTCTTACTCAAATTAAAATAATTTTCTAATTGCTAACGGGCATACTCTTAGAAAAAAATGTCCAAAGTAAGTCTAAATAGTGCTATAGTGATTACTCTGCATGAATGAATCATTTGCAGTTTGCTCAGAGTTAAAGAAAAAATCTTAACTTTTGGTGTCAGTGAAGAGTCTAGAATCTTGGAACCCTGCAGGGTGCAGTCATAAGAATTTGGATAGCCAAAACACAATATATCCTCAGACTCAGGCAGTGTACTAATTATACACACTGGGATCAAGCTACAAAAGTAGGGCTAGAAAAACACAGCATTTAATTAAGCTTAATATAAAGAAAAACTGTGACAGCACTCTGCCATGCTGTGAAATCATGCTGGAAATGTTTGTTCTGTAGTTATACTTCTAATTATACACATAGTATTTGGTTGCTCTAAACCTACAAGAACAAAGTAAAATGTAATGTCTGGAATAGGTATATATACAATCGATGAGCTGCTTGGTGTCCAGTAAGATGTGGTCAATTACTCTTTTCTTTATTAGATTGGACAAAATCATGGGCGTTGTGGTCAGGTACACATTGTCAACAATTTAGCAGACTGTCATGTGATGTTTTTGGTGAGAAATGCCCTATAATGGGTCAATAAAGGGATTTAAAGTCACATTTACATAATGCTCTGTTCTTAACAAGAATTTTTAGCCCCTTTAGAGTTTCTGCTCAATCCCTCTAGCTGGAAATGTTGGTCCTGACATGCAAAAAAGACGCTCAAAAAACTGCTTTGTCCCTACTACTGTCATTAAAATGCACAAGCTGAAGTGACACAGACACTCTCAATGGACTGTTTGTTTATCTTGCTTTTTAAGCCTTGGTCTCTGCATCTGTTCCCTTTGGTTAGAGTTGTGATGTCCTGAGCTTTTTGCGCACTGCTATAATTTATGCATTGTGTCATGCTGGATGATTTTTTTGTGTGTGTGTTTCTATATGATCCACTAAAAAAGAAAAAGAAAAAGATGTACCCCCAGATACAATGTAATATTTAACCTTACACCTTGAAAGGAACAGTCAAAGCTCCAATTAATGGCTGTAAACGTAAACTTTTTTATTTTATTTACTGATTTGGTTTAAGGTCGTGGTTTGATGTAATTAAATGCTTTAACACTGCCCCATATATTCTTTGCGTTATCTTTTTAAATCCCTTAAACTATTAACATTTACATGCAGAGTCACAAGAATGCCATGAATGCACTTAATTTCATACTAAAATATGGTGTACACTAGGCAACAAAATTTGAGTAACAGTACAAATCTAAACTTTACAGGTCTTTTTTTGAGACTGAACTATCTTAAAATCTTCTCTTATTTAGCTGCATTAGAGCCAGTGACCTCAAAAAACTGAACAACTTGATAAAAGAGGTTCTTCGAATACTCTAGAGCTAAATCAGATTTTTCTGGGGCATCTACAAATCCACTGTAATATAGACAGGCAAATAAAACTTTGAAATTAAGCATGGAGTGTTTGAGATGCAACACTTAAGATGTCCTTTTGGGATTGATAAAGGTTTTTTTGAACACAATTAAACTGACATACCTCATAAGCTGGTAAAGTATGTATAAAATCCATCCATCCATCCATCCATCCATCCATCCATCCATCCATCCATCCATCCATCCATCCATCCATCCATCCATCCATCCATCCATCCATCCATCCACCAACACTCTTAATCCCAAGTGGGGTCGCGAGGGGTGCTGGTGCCTATCTCCAGCTGTCAATGGGCGAGAGGCGGGGTACACCCTGGACAGGTCGCCAGTCCAATCGCAGGGCAACACAGTGACAAACAAGACAAACAACCATTCACACACACACTCACACCTAAAGGGGATTTAGAGAAGCCATGTATACAATCTTTTTTAGATTAATATTTTCTTTATACAGCACATTCAGATCCCATTTTATACCCCTAATTAATTCTGGGGGGTGTATTTGACTTTTGTGCGAGTGTAAGAAGATGTAGCATATGCCACATTAGCAGTTTGCCTTGGTTCATTTACCATTGTTTCCTGGTCTCCTACACATATGTTAAAAAGTTACTCAAGCAGCAGCAGCATGAGCCAAGTTCCTTACTGATTGTTGAAATTGTCACTTTTGAAGGAATAGAGAAAGGCTCACTCATAGCAATGCAGGCTAGTCTTAGCATATTTTTAAGAATGACATAAATCAAGGAGCAGAATGAAAAACGGACTGTGTGGAGACCTTGCCTTTGTGGGCTTTTCTTGTTTGAAAATGAACCCTCATGAAAAAAGAAAAACAAAGGACAAAGCCACATTAACTCTGAATTGTCTTGCAGGTTTTAATTGAAGTCCAACACTCACACCATCTTTTTTTTTTTTTGCATGAAGAGGTCACATTTCCAGCTGATGGCTCCATTATTAAATTGGTAATACCAACACCATACCCTCATTTTCTTTTGATATCTTTAAAAACTTGTGAAGACCTGAGCATTTTGCACAGTGCTATAATTTATGCATTGTGTCATGCTTGATATTGTTTTTTTGTGTGTGTATTTCTATATGGTCCACTGTTATGTGCGTCGGGCACATTAATTATTTTTGTTTCTTTTTTTTCCCCTTTTAGTGTTGTATAGACCTTAGTTGAGTCACCTAAATTTTAGAGTTGATAATTATTTCTTTTTTCTTTTGTAAATGATTCGATTACGTTAATTTGTTGTGATATTGGTCCGCCTATAAGTAGGCTGGGTTTTTCCCCTCTGGGAACCTTCTGATCGAGCCACCGTCACAGAGAGTGCGTCCAGATGCAATGCGCACGTCTCCCGTCTTTGGAGGCCGCCGCTGAACTCTCCAGCCTGCCATGTGGTATTTTTTCCGTTAGCCTTTGTTTTTTTGCTGATTTTTTTTGTAACTTTGACCTGGTGGAACTGGTTGTCCTGTTTTCGTTTTTTTTTTTTTTAATATATATATTTTTATTAGAGTTTTTCCGTTAGTTCGGTACTAGCAGAGGCTTCGACGGCCCTGTATAGGATTGGCCCTCTGCTGTACCGTTTTGTTGCTTTGGATCGGCTCACCAGGTACAACTTTCCATTCATAATTTGTTTTTGTTTTTTTTGGACACGGGTAACTGGGGAAAAATCTGACTGTTTTTTTTGTCTCTTTGCAGAAAAACAAAACAACTGATCTAAAAAAAAGTTCCAGAGATTAAGAATAAAATCATTCTTTTAAACCTCATGTTTGTCTCGTGTCCTCAAATATGTTGTGGCCTGGGTGGTCATAACATATTTATGGGGGCTTGTTTAAACTAAGTCTGCCTTTCACAGCTATTCTTGTTCTGTGGTTGTGTTGGAGCTGTCCAGTGCTGAACCTTTTGGAGCTGTCCAGTGCTGAACCTGAAGGTGACGTTTTTCTCCCGGCTGTGACTGAAGGAAAGTTTTCAAATTCAGAGGTATTAGGAAACTTGCCTCTTTTGTTGTCTCACCTGGATTTTTCTAAGCTGTTTTTTTGTCTCTTTGCAGAAAAACAAAACAACTGATCTAAAAAGAAGTTCCAGAGATTAAGAATAAAATCATTCTTTTGGACCTCATGTTTGTCTCGTGTCCTCAAATATGTTGTGGCCTGGGTGGTCGTAACATATTTATGGGGGCTTGTTTAAACTAAGTTTGCCTTCCACAGCTATCCGTGTTCTGTGGTTGTTTTGGAGCTGTCCAGTGCTGAACCTTTTGGAGCTGTCCAGTGCTGAACCTTTTGGAGCTGTCCAGTGCTGAACCTGAAGGTGACGTTTTTCTCCCGGCTGTCACTGAAGGAAAGTTTTCAAATTCAGCGGTATTGGGAAATTTTCCTCTCTTGTTGTCTCACCTGGAGTTTTCTAAGCAGGCGGATGTCATTTATTTGATCCAGTCATATGGGTCGCTGTTTGCTGACATCCCCACTCAGACTCGTGTGCTCAGTCATGATATTGATGTTGGTGATTCCAAGCCTGTTAAACAACATCCTTACAGAGTGAACCCGGACAAGCGATGCCGTTTGAAAACGCAGGTGGAGGATTTGGTGAAACATGGACTTGCTGTTGCAAGCAGTAGTGCGTGGAGTTTGCAATGCCTCCTGACTATTAAAGCCAATGGAAAGGACCGGTTCTGTACGGACTTCAGGAAGGTTAATAGGGTGACTAGGCTGCTATCCATTGCCTCGTATGGAGGATTGTGTGGACCATGTGAGGGCTGCTCAGTTTGTGACCAAGCTGGATCTGCTGAAGGGATACTTGCAGGTACCCTTAATGGCACAAGCCCAGGAAATTTCCACTTTTGTCACTCCCAATGATTTCCTTCAGTATACGGTCATGGCTTTTGGGATGCGTAATGCCCCAGCTACGTTTCAACGGCTAATGAATGTTGTGTTGTCCGGTCTATCATTCTGTGAGGCTTATTTGGATGATTTAGTGATTTGTTCTGCTACATGGGCTGAGCACGTTGAGCATTCAAGAACTGTTTTTGCGCGTCTGAGTGAGGCTAATTTGACAATTAATCTGTCTAAATGCCAATTTAGCCAAGCCACGGTGACCTATCTTGGAAAAAGGGTGGGGGGAGGTCAAGTGCGACCCATTTAGGCTAAAGTAGAAGCTATCTTGTCTACTCCTGTACCCACCACACACACTGAGCTGCGCCGCTATTTAGCTATGGTTGGTTACTACAGGGGGTTTTGTAAGAATTTTTCATCTGTTGCTGCCCCGTTGACAGATCTACTTAGCCCTAAAGTAGCCTATGTTTGGTCTGACCAGTGTCAATCTGCTTTCGAACAAACTGAACATTCGCTAGTTAATGCTCCTGTGTTGTCTGCCCCTCGCTTTGATGTGCCGTTTAAGTTGGCTGTGGACGCATGTGATTCTGGCGTCGGAGCTGTCCTTCTCCAGGATAGTACTGATGGGGTGGAACATCCGGTTTCTTATTTTTCCAAGAAGCTGGACAAGCATCAAAGATGGTATTCCACCATCAAAAAGGAGGGGTTAGCGTTAGTCCTGGCTCTAGAACACTTTCAGGTGTATGTAGGCGGTTCTATTGGGTCTGTGGTTATTTTTACGGACCATAATCCGTTAGTTTTTTTGGATCGCATGCGCAATAAAAACCGCCGTTCGATTAACTGGTCTCTGTGGCTCCAATCGTTTAACATCTCTATCCAGCATGTTCGCGGTAAGGATAACGTGGTGGCTGATGCCCTTTCACGGCTTTAGTTTCTTTTTCTGAATGGGAAGTTTTTTTCTTTCCCTACAAGTTACATCAATCCCCATTCAGAGTCTTTTGGTGGGGGTGTTATGTGCGTCGGGCACATTCATTATTTTTGTTTCTTTTTTTTCCCCTTTTAGTGTTGTATAGACCTTAGTTGAGTCACTTAAATTTTAGAGTTAAAATTATTTCTTTTTTCTTTTGTAAATGATTCGATTACGTTAATTTGTTGTGATATTGGTCTGCCTATAAGTAGGCTGGGTTTTTCCCCTCTGGGAATCTTCTGATCGAGCCACCGTCACAGAGAGCGCGTCCTGACGCGATACGCATGTCTCCCGTCTTTGTAAGCCGCCGGTGACCTCTCCAGCCTGCCATGTGGTATTTTTTTCATTTGCCTTTGTTTTTTTGCTGATTTTTTTGTAACTTTGACCTGGTGGGACTGGTTGTCCTGTTTTCATTTTTTTTAAATATATATATATTTTTATTAGAGTTTTTCCGTTAGTTCGGTACTAGCAGAGGCTTCGACGGCCCTGTATAGGGTTGGCCCTCTGGTGTACCGTTTTGTTGCTTTGGATCGGCTCACCAAAGTATTTTCCATAGACTGTTTTTTGCTATCAGCAAATCACCCCTGCAGGACATCTGACACAATATGGCATTAAGGCACTAAATGGGTTTCAGTTTTCAGAGGTGGGTGTATTCATCCATCCTTTATACTATTTATAGTACATCCTTATTCAAATTCATTTGTTGTGATCAGTGTACATCTCCTCAATAGCGAATATTTGCTGTCAGTTGAATCAGCTCTATGATTTGTCTTTCAGAATTAAAATTTATTAAGAGAATTTATGAAGGACAGTACAATCTAAAGTTTGACTTGTGCTAATACTGTTCCTTAAATAGAATGGATCAATATTTCGCTGTTTACTGATGATAGATTTGCACAGGTCAACATAAAGCTGATGAGTAGGTGAGTGTATATGTTTGTTCTCATACAAATTCCTCTTTGCCGGAAACTTCAGCTGGTGGTGCCTGGGGGGGAAGTACATCTTTGCTTAATGTCTTTCCTCGATGGAGCAGAAGATAGTTTGTTTTACTCCTGTCATGGCCAGTTGGTGCTTTGCTCGATGTTGAGATGCCCTAACAAATAGTGATAATAATACACTGATGGTAATGGTAATAAAACACCTTTGTCACACCACTCAGACACTGGAGAGTAGAATGGATTAGCCTGGATATTATTTTTCCCTTTTTTGGCTATACTTCACTGCTTCTCTGCACTAAGCCAAGCTCATTGCATATTCTGCAATGCACATATGGTCTTGCATTAAAAATTTGGAGGTAAATCCAGAGTTATGAAGCGGCAAGCACAGCACTTGGAGGCCCAGTGCAGCAAAACAACTTAATGTCAGTCACTAATCTAGTTGCAGGTGTTCAAAGGAGCAGAGCTCAATTAAAGCAAATTGGCTTCCACACAGTTATTTAAATTAGTTTAGAATCAAACCCCCATAAACTAAATATGCTTACCTTGGCAGAAATTCCCCCCTTCCTCCAGACTTACCAAGACATTGTTGAGAAAGGAGGAGCTGAAATAAAAATAAATTGATATTTAAATCAGCCTGGAATGTGAGTAAAATGTGATCAGGGTCTGTACTCTCCCTACTGCCGTAATCAAAGCTTGAATGTGATGACACACACTCCATGAGGTGGTTCCTGGTGAGTATCTCACGGGAAGCCCAGGGTAATAAGGTATTAATTCACTACCCACACAGCAATTAGATATCAATTAAAAGCACCAGTGGTGTATCTGACATAGATGGACTTTGAAACTTTTTAAGACTTGTAAACCTGATTAATAGTTGAATCACTAAAAGTTAGGGGAAACTTTCTAACCTTACAAAATGTATGCATTTTAAGCAAACATTTCATCCCATCAAGACATTCTCTTTAAAGACTCTGGGTAAAACCTGCTGGGTATAAAACTCCAGTTTATATGATTTTCTTGACTGACATCTGTTCTGGATTGGTTTGTAGCACCTGAAAACAGGTCAAACATAAGGCAACATCAGCCTCTTCGAAAGATGTTAAAACAGATTCAAAAGTTTATTTTATTTTATTCTGTTGCTCTTTGTTTTAATAACACTTTCATATACAGATCTGAAAATGGCAATTAATAAAATAAATAGATTTATACATTACGTTTAGGTGAAAACAGACTCTTCCAGTTCATATACCGGTATTAGTATTAGTTGTACTCAGTACCCATGAAGTTGCTTCTGTGTTAGCTTTAAAGAGGTTGATGACTCCTGGTTTAGAGTAGCAGGCTTTGGTTATGCATTTCAGAGTTATGAAGTTTTATAACTTCTGATGCAAACTCAAATTGAAAATGCATTATACAGACATGATATACGTCAGTGAGTTTCTCAGGTGTGAAATGATTATGTACAAGAGCAGTTGGAGCAAGAAGATGAAGAACTCTACACTCCAGCATTTTTGTATAGGCTTTCCCAGAGAGGCTTGAAAAGGAACATTTCTATTTTCCTAGAGGTTCAGGGCGTGCAAGTGTTCTGATCAATGAAGTAGGTTAACATTATGGCCATCGAACCAGGTTTTGGTATCTTTGCCAAGTGTCAAGTTGTCCCGGGAAATTAAGCTCTCTGCTAGTTAGTAGAAGGAAGCATGAAGTGCAGGACAGTGGATAACTACATTGATGGACTTAAACCATGGTAAATTGAATACATTTATAAAAAACTTTTAAACCTCCAAAGAACTTTATTGGAGCCAGGTTAAATACATCACACCCACTTACATGTACACACTCAAACAATGAAACCCAGATTTACCAATTTGTCACAGAAACTTAGGGAAGGCTTACTGTACCTGTCGTGTGAAGGGGAAGCAATAACTGGGATCTGAAAATCTGTGGCATCAGCATTTGTTTTAGGTGATTTAACCAATGAAGGTGTGACAGTTTCTGACAAAATACCCAAATTGTCTGAGAGGTTCAATACTGTATGTGTAGATTTTATTATCTGTAAAACCTAATATATATATATTATGATATATATAATTTATTGTTAAAATTAATTATTAATATTTGTTTTTTCTTTCTTGGTTTGGAGAAGTACCTGTATAAGAATAGGCTGAGAATAACATGTCAAGCTCTCTGCTCTTCTTTTCGCTTCTTTCGTTGTTTACTTGCTTTAACCTTATCTCCTGTTCACCATTTACTTTGTTTTTCTTTCTATATTGATTTTACTCCTTTTGTCTGCTTGAATATCTCTCCCCACATCAAAATCACTGGTCCAGTGGAGAGGAGGATCAGTCAAAGTACTCTATTCACATCATATCAAATCTGGCTTATTTTCTCTTCATATCATCTCTCTTTCCAACCCTGGACTTCTTCCCAATATCAGCAGTCTCTTGTGGCCTGAAAACAGATCAGTCAATCAGTCTACTACATCCCCTGCCCTCCTAATCTCTCTATTTTCCCCTTGATTTTATCTCACCCTCTGCCAGCTCTGTGTCTTGAATGTCAGTCTGCCTATAGTTTTAACTAGTTTTTTTGCCTCTCTCTTTGTGTGGCTCGCAATTCTTGTTGATCAGAGGATCCGTCAAATCCACTGGGAAATGAACAGTGTGTTAGCAGAGGCCAAAGCACCTGTGGGAAGCAATGACCACAGCAGGAACATGAGGCCAGTTGTGGCTAAATAACTTTTCCTTGTTGTTTTGAAGGGAAAAAAAGCTAGGGAGATCTGCACAGGCAGAAACTAAGTTGCAGACAAATTTAGTAGAAAATTACAGCCAGTGGGAGTGTTGTGATATTTAATGAAATTGTGATTGCTGTCCTTTCTTTCATTGCAGCTTGTGTTGAACAAAGTTTTCGTACCAAGAATAGTAGTGGCCTCAAACAGAGCTCCAGGTTGACTCAGATCCTTTTGAATTATTGTGCACCCTGCTAAAAAAAAACAGCGTAATCTGATGTGCACACTTCAAAGCGCATATCTTGAAAGAGCAGTTTTTTGGCTGAAATGATAAGATGAAGAGACATGGGAAGCTGCAGTTGGTGTACTTACAAGAAAACATCTAATTCCCTTCATTTGTAAAATGTATCTTATAATTTTCATGCCGAGCCAAGCTGCAATTATTGAAGCGCAGTAACTAAGTTAAAAGATAACTTCTCTGGACCACAACCATGTAAACAACCTCTCATTTATAATTTAGCACAGAGACATGGTTCAGAGCACATGAAGAAGCTTTAAGGTATTGCATGATAGCAGAAGCTAATGTTTTTGTAACTTGGTGTTAGATCCTTTGGTAAACCAAAGAACAGGAAAAAAAACAAGTTTGTTGTTTACTGAGCTACAGTATAACATATCAAATACAGTTTCTGTTACATATAAACACTAGACTACAAACTCCTTTGCTGATGAAAATCCTACAAGGGAAAATTAATGAGCAATTTTCTGATAACAAAAACCCATTATCCTTAGCCAGCATAAAACCAACAGCTCATTTAATACATGTGAACATTGGTCATTTTTCTGTTCTACAGACTATTTTTACCACTGGCTGACTTTTAAAGGAAAAGAGGTGAAATATAAAATCTAAAGCAATTAAAAATTTATATCTTAATTATTTATGGTTTTATACCATGGTATAGAAAAAAGTATGTAAATGAGAGTAAATTCACCAACTGAAAACACAGAGAATAAATCTAAATCTGTTGCTTATATTAAGTAGCCTTAATTTTCCTTTTCTCCATAAGTCTTTTATATTGTGAATTTTAAAAAGTCTAATAATAGACTTTTTTTCAATGTCCTCCTGCTTACAGGTAATTTTGAATATCATTTGATAACCAAAGTTTTCATACCCTATGAATGGTTGTCAGAAAAAGAGGAGCTCTTTGGATGATGATGGTTTCGGAGAGAGGGGTTTGTCCTGTAACCTGTGGGTTGCCTAACTGGGCTTCTCAGTCTATGTGTTTTTGGGTGAGACACTTAGCCCACATTAAAAAACTATATACCCCACCTTTCATCAAACTCGAAACCACGCCCACATTCCAAAGTGACAGCCGGAAGTCCCGCCTTAATTAAACCGGAAGTCCCGCCTTAATTAATATAAAATTAATATAAAATTAATATAAAATTTATATAAAATTGATATAAAATTAATATAAAATTGATATAAAATTAATATAAAATTGAATAAAAAAATAAAATAAAAAAATGAATAATTAAAAAAATTATTAAAAAATGTATAAAAATGCATATAAAAAATTAAGTATGTTATTTTAATAACGGTTATGATGATTAAATGATTATTTTTAATTACTTGTATTGATTTCTTATATAATCACTGTAAGCACTCCGTTTCAATCTCTGCCTGCCTGCAGCTTGAGCAGCTGTGTGATGAGTGCAGTCACTCACAGCCCCCCCCCCAACCCCCCCCGCTGCAGCAGCTGTAGCCCCCTAAGTCTGCCTTGCTATGAGATACGTCGCCTCATAGGATTCTGCAAGAGATACAGTATATATATATAGATATATCTATATATCGATATACACGATTAATAATGATGTACATGTATATGTATCGGTCTATTAAAAGACAAAAAAATAATTAATAAATAAAAATAAAACATAAAAACCAAATGTCTAATTTTGTTCATTCATACGGTTTAAGCGTCCCACATGCGCAGTAGAGACTTCAATAACGTCACAAGCCGTCTTGCTCCTTGTTTACTTCCGTAAAAATGGAGGGAAGGTTTAGATCGCATCTAGCTGTCTTTCCCAAACTTAAATACACAATCGTTTTTAAGATGGTTAGAAAAAACAATAAATAAAATGCTCTCCCACCATGGTTGTTGTCTTTCTAGCTGCTTCTGTGCTCGCTCAGACACAGGTTGCAGTGGAAAAGATCTGGGTCACTTTAGGCTGCTGTGTGAATCCAAAGGTTTAGATCGCATCTAGCTGTCTTTCCCAAACTTAAATACACAATCGTTTTTTAAGATGGTTAGAAAAAAAAATAAATAAAATGCTCTCCCACCTTTATCATCCAACATGGATGTGGTGTTTCTAGCCGCTTCTGTGCTCGCTCAGACGCAGGTTGCAGTGGAAAAGATCTGGATCACTTTAGGCTGCTGTCCTTGCTCCAGTAAGAATAGGTGACTTACTGAGGCTGACTGAAGCATTCTATACAAAGACGATACTGGCCGTCCTAAGGGTCTCCTCATGTGAAAGGTCGCATCATGAGGAGCTCACACCATGCCACACGGTTTAAGAGTCACCTGATGAAAAAATAATTAAAAAATGTATACAAATGCATATAAAAAATTAACTATGTTATTTTAATAACGGTTATGATGATTAAATGATTATTTTTAATTATTTGTATTGATTTCTTATATAATCACTGTTAGCACTCCGTTTCAGTCTCTGCCTGCAGCAGCTTGAGCATATTGGTTATTAATTCTCCAGTTTTATATTTTTAAAACACTTTACAGAATTGTATTGTTTATATTTTAACTCTTCCCTATTATGTTATTCTTATACATTTTTCTAAGGTCCACATTTGTGTGACCATTTTCAATAATCTTTCTGCTGCTGTAAATTTGCCCATTGTGGGACAATAAAGGGATTTTCTATTCTATTCTATAAAAGGGGTAGAGAGATATAAGTAAATCTAAACAATGTATCTACAAAATGTATCTGCAAAATCTCTAATATTCAACAACAACAAAAAATACTTATTTAAGCATATTGTGCAAAACAACAGTAAAAAAATTTAACTCCTATCAGATTTATAGTCCCCACCCTGCAGATTTCTTAGAATCTGTCCTTAAATTACAGCCAAACCCATTTACACAGTAACAGATAAAAACTTTAGATAAACCAAACATTACCGCCACATATCTGACTCTATAACCATTAAAACAACTAGTAACAAGTAACATTTCCTCTCATCACGGAGCAAATCCCGATGATGAGACATTTGTTCTTTCTATCAACCCCCCCATACTGTCCTTCCTCAGGGTCACATGATGTGATAGGTCTCACTATGAGGAGCTCACACCACGTCACACGGTTTAAGCGTCACCTGATGTGAACGGTTAGAAAAAAGAGGAGAGACTCTTTGTGGATCTCCTGACCGTGGTCTGAATCAGAGTTCTTTTCCCACGGAAGAGGATTTGGGAACAATGTGGCGTAGCATTATATAAATTCAAAAGTCGCGGTATCTGTCTTTGGTAACTCCTGATTCGATCAGCTGATAAGGTGGAGCCACAGCGTCACGATCTGAGCCACAAACCGTCTGAAACACAATATGTTTAAAGTTAGTTTTTTGTTCACTCAATTCACTGCCTGGGTTTTTTTTAAATAGACAGAATCCTTTTTTTTCCTTTTCACTATTCAGTCATTGATGGAAATATCTATCGTACAAACCTGATAGATGACAGTCTATGGATTGCAAATGTTTTGTAGCGTTCTGCTGCCTGAGGAAAGATTTTCTGCTTTTCTCTGCTGTTCACAGAGAGCAACTTTGACACAGCGGTTTTTCAGCTCTACTAAAATTGTATCAATAACTGGATAGTGATATTCGTATCTAAAGGCTTATCTATCCATATGTTTGATTATATTCTTAATTTGAAACCAGCCATTTGGGAAAACTATAGCTTGTTAAAACAAACTGTCCTCTTTTTTTAATATAATTTTTTGTGTTAATCTCTTAATTTTTTCAAACATTTATTTCTCTACTGAATCATTAATCTTTTTTTATCTATCCTTAGATTTTTGATTTTTTTTTTTTTTTGTAATTCTAATAATAGATTTGATATAGTGGCAAACTGATAAATTGTTTAACCCTTTCCTGAACAGAAATCAGAGAAACGCTTTAGGTAATAGCACCTGCACCCTGTTAACGTAGATTTAACAGATATATCAGCTATATGGTAATTTCACTTTTATTACTGAAAGGTTTTCAAATAGCATAGATTAAGAAAAAGTAATTGCATACAGTATTCAGCCTATAATTTTTTGTCTGCCAAGACCAAGCAGTTTTTAACACATCTCAACCTCCAAATGTAGCTACTGTCTTCTTAGTAATTATGTGAAAAGAGCCTAGAAAAAATCAGAAAATTTCTATTCCTGTTTATTTTTATTTTTATTTTTTTTTTTAAGAAGCACCCTTGTCAGATGGCCAATTCTGTAAAACGGGAGGACATTTTAAGTGCAAATTTGATGGAGCCATCTAGCAATTAGAACTTTTGCTCTATCTAGCGTCATTGTTCTGAAGCAGGGGTTTGAGCTTCATGATACGTTTGTAAGTAAACCCTTTAAGTTTTTTGCAAATACTCCTTGTGCAATTACTTGTTGGCCTCAGCCTTCTGGGACTTGTAGCAGTCATCTTTTTAGCAGACCGTCTGAGGAGCAGAACTTAAACTATTGAATATTTTCAACCCAGTTATCTGTTTTCTATACCCTACCAGCTTCTCCGTCAGTTTTGTTGTAGAGTGAGTTCCTGTCTTTATGTGTCATTACAAGAAATGCAGGCAGCAGAAAGTGCTAGTTGCTACTTCATTGCATTTTTTTAAAAACACATCTGCAGTTTACAACCCTCAGTTTGCAGTAAGGTAATCTGTCTAAAACCTTTGCTTTATTTTGGAAAAAATATATTTATATTTCAGTCTTTACTAAAATCCCATTTAAGTAGAAATTTTAGGTTATTCACAGTACAAAAGTCAATAATATTGCCTCCTTATCCTCAAATATCCTTGTCCTATGTCTCCACCATACTCCTGTAACCAAACACAAGAACAATCAAATAAACGTTCTGGTATTAGTATCACACTTGGAGGAAAGTTTGTGCCTTGAAAAAAAAGTGAATTATAAACAAGCAAAAACTCACATTACAGACCGTTTCTCCTAGAACTTGTTTACAAATGCTTATGTAGGCAAAACCACATTATACGCTCATAACTGTAGCCGTATGACATGATGAATCAAGCATTTTGCAAGATCTTTCTATATACGAAATGACGCACTGTATTTAGCATTTTAGATAATCAGTATCTCTGTTTTCATCATTTGACCATGAAAAAAAATTATTATCTTTTTTTTTTTATCTTTTCCGGAGAACCTATTTTTCTACCACTTTTTATAAACAGCTACTTTTTTATTTCCCTAACTTTTCTCAATACAAACAAGCATAAAATAAAATTTTTAGATAAAGGCATTACTCTGTTGACTCATTCTATGGGAGACCTACTAGTATAACATGGAAATAAGAGTTACACAAGGGAAGGTAATAGGTTTTTCTTTTTTTTTAACTGATGCAAATCTAAAGGAGAAGCAATCGATTACAGAATTATCCAATGGTGTCAAACATCTGTTGACTGAACATGTAACAAAAACAAAGCATTACCCACTATTATTTAAGCTGTAAAAACTTACAAAAACATTTTAAGGAGCAGATTAGGGTGACATTCGCTGTATGGTTAAAATGTAAACTGCTCAGCTTATACTGCTGTTATTTTTTTCCTCATCAAAATTAGTTGTTTTAGATCTGCTACTTTATGTTTTTGCTTGTCTATCTTTTTTTTCTTTTTGTCATGAATGCAACAAGATTCAAACCAACCTCTAAGTAGTCTTAAACATCTACGCTTTCAGTGATCATACCATCATTTCTTTGTATAACTAACTAGTATAGTCATGTGAATATAATGTTTTTGATTGAATTAGTTGGGCTATTTATTATTTACAATGAAACCATCATGTCTGTACTCTTTAATGCAAGTCTGGTTTCAACCCTGTAGGCATTTGACCCTTAAACATGATATAACCACTCTGCCTAACTCTTTAGTCAGAACTATATCGGTCTGCAGAAGATAAAACCATGTCAAAAAACCTACAGGATCAGAATTTCAGCTGTGTCGGATCAGTAAACATTCTAGATGATAAATTTTACAGTATTTTACAAAGAATGATATTACGCCCTTTAGGTAAAATTACATCTCACAATCAATAGTACTTTACTTTTTCTTTTTACTGAAAGGTACTATAGAAATAATTTGGGCTCACCTTAAACCTACCGGTCCTGAATCTGGGCTATTCAGTCACGGGCAGGAAAATCAGCTGTTCCACAAAGCCCTTTAGGTTGGACCAGCACCACAGAGCTATAAGGTGAACAGTTAGTTTCCTGGTAATGTGGCTGTTTTTCATGCTTAGAAGAGAACGAGCCTACGGTCATCTTGAGTTACTCAATCATAAAACCATATGCAAGTGTTTAGTCAAATACCTCTCTACTGCTTTAGTCTAAAAAAAAACCTCATCCTTTTCATTTCTCCTATTACCCAAAAATGTTTGTCTAAAACCTAAGAAAATGTTTTGTGCTAACATTAGGCAAAGCATAGTTATTACAACTAGAACTATAGATGAATCGGGACCAGTTTCAAATTCTAATTTTAGTCAAACTTTGTTGTCTTGTAAGACAAAAGATAGGAATAATTTAGAATTTGTTAAAGTGTATAACCAATGAAACACTTTATTTGTTCTTTTGTTTAAATCTAACCGTTATTCCTTATCTCCCAAAAACATATTCTTACTATTTCTACCGTAAAATCTTTACTGATGACTCAGAATTTAGGCACTGACTATTGATTTATTCTCAGTCATCGATCAACAACTAATTATTTTGTTTTGGTGGTCTATAAAATGTTTCACTAGTTGGTAGGATCTTTGCTTCAGAGCTTCGTTAAATTCTAATTAATAAAAACTAGGAAGGACCAGTGCTTTGATACAAACATGGGGGAAAGTCATGTTATCTCCTGACTTGTCTCCTGACTTGTCTCTCTCTCTCAATAAGATTCAGCTCTATCCTCCCTGCCAAGCGGTCATAGGATAAATGTTTGTTTTATTAAGTTGTTGAAATAAAAAAGTTTACGCAAGCTAATAGGAACATGTTTTCAGTCCATACAATCTGAATGAGAGAGCAACAATTTGTTTTAGAAGCATTTTTTAACATATTAAGAAAATGAACAAATTAATAAACAAGATGTTTGTCTTGCATTCTGATCTTTTTCTTTCTAAACAGAATCAACTCAGAAATCTCCCCCCTATCACACCACCTTTGTAAGAAGCACTTTTAGCAATGAGAAGTTTGGAATTAACCTCTGACTTTCATTTTTGGACACAGAAAGATTTTCACACCAATCTTACAGAAAGTAGGGCTGGATTCTAAATCAATCTTTGGATTTCATACATGTATTCAAAAAAAAAAAAAAAGTATTCTGCTTTCCTAACAGTGTAGGGTTTCTTGTAAACTTTACCACAATAATCATTTTTAAAATCATTACCAATCATGAAAGAATAAAAGTTGCTTTCATTGCTTTACCAAAATTGTGTAAATAATGATCATATGTGTAATGACACTCTTTGTTGTTGTATCTAATTTCCCGGAGGATACTTTGGGAATGAGAAGTTTGGTATTATGCTCAGATTTGCGAGATGCGTAGAACCGTTTTTAAATTGAAACCATTTATTACTACAATCGACAAAATACAAAACTGTTAGTTAGTATACAACTATTATTATTCAACCTATCACAGCCATAGTCTAATCTGTTAGATTTGCGTAATAAATGAATAACTAATTGGAAAAGCTCTCCCTATTCAGAGACAATACTCGGCTAGATCCATATCAGGTAGAAGCTTGTTTTTTTTACCTTCTTGATTTTCAGAGTGAGAGAACCACAATCAGTTTCATCACAAAACAGAAGATCAATGTTTTATTATGGTATCATCATTAAAACATTTTAAAATTTGCTATAAAGATTAGGAATACAATAAATCCTGATAGTAAAGGCTTTTGAGAAATTGTATTTCTATCTCTCTCTAATGATAATTCTTTTACCTTATTTCCCCCCACAGGATTACACCAAGTTTATGAATCTTTCTAGAATGTAAGGAGAAATAGTTTGCTTGGACAGGATTGTTATATACATCCATGCTGATGGGAGTGGTCTGTGTTTTTGCACTCTTTGAAATCTGAACAAATGTTTGGGGAAGCGGAATCATCCATTTCGAGGTCTTCGTTTTAAAAAAAAACTGAAATATATATTTGAATACTTTTTATTATATTTTGTTAGAATGTGAAAAACATTATATAATCAAGTTTATGACAGAAATGAAATAAAAATGTAATATATAAATGTAATATATTTAAATCTGCAATTGATCCTCATAATTTTAAATCTCACCACATTTTTAAAATTGTAATTCTATCTACTTGTTCAAGTTAGTAAACCTGTAGTATTCACTGGTTGGAAAAATGAAATGTTGAAAAACACTCAAAATATTGGATGAATGATTCTTCTGCTGCTCCCTGTTGAAAAACACTGTCAGTGGTTTTTCCCCGGGTCCGTTAATTCGAGTGCAGGTAACTTAACTGAGATGGAGTGTTATAAAAAAAAATTCTGGACAACCAAGCTTCGATTCGCCTTTTCAAAGGGAGAGGAGCATCAGCAGCACGCATCTGCGAACAGCAACTCTGATGCTTAAACATATATATATATATCTTCATCCCCTTTTTCTAAATAGGTCCTTTCTTTTTTTTAATAATGATTCACATTTCCATAAGGAGCTGATCTTAATTCAGCTTTGTAGGTAAATAAATGGTTCAGTTGTTTTGTATGTACTTCAATCTGAACCAATACGGAGAATATAAAAGATTATAACTTTGCAAGATGTATGAATCTTTAAACTGCAGAATCAGTGAGAAGAGCAACACTGAAATCTGAGCATAATACCAAACTTCTCATTCCCAAAGTATCCTCCGGGAAATTAGATACAACAACAAAGAGTGTCATTACACATATGATCATTATTTACACAATTTTGGTAAAGCAATGAAAGCAACTTTTATTGTTTCATGATTGGTAATGATTTTAAAAATGATTATTGTGGTAAAGTTTACAAGAAACCCTACACTGTTAGGAAAGCAGAATACTTTTTTTTTTTTTGAATACATGTATGAAATCCAAAGATTGATTTAGAATCCAGCCCTACTTTCTGTAAGATTGGTGTGAAAATCTTTCTGTGTCCAAAAATGAAAGTCAAAGGTTAATTCCAAACTTCTCATTGCTAAAAGTGCTTCTTACAAAGGTGGTGTGATAGGGGGGAGATTTCTGAGTTGATTCTGTTTAGAAAGAAAAAGATCAGAATGCAAGACAAACATCTTGTTTATTAATTTGTTCATTTTCTTAATATGTTAAAAAATGCTTCTAAAACAAATTGTTGCTCTCTCATTCAGATTGTATGGACTGAAAACATGTTCCTATTAGCTTGCGTAAACTTTTTTATTTCAACAACTTAATAAAACAAACATTTATCCTATGACCGCTTGGCAGGGAGGATAGAGCTGAATCTTATTGAGAGAGAGAGACAAGTCAGGAGACAAGTCAGGAGATAACATGACTTTCCCCCATGTTTGTATCAAAGCACTGGTCCTTCCTAGTTTTTATTAATTAGAATTTAACGAAGCTCTGAAGCAAAGATCCTACCAACTAGTGAAACATTTTATAGACCACCAAAACAAAATAATTAGTTGTTGATCGATGACTGAGAATAAATCAATAGTCAGTGCCTAAATTCTGAGTCATCAGTAAAGATTTTACGGTAGAAATAGTAAGAATATGTTTTTGGGAGATAAGGAATAACGGTTAGATTTAAACAAAAGAACAAATAAAGTGTTTCATTGGTTATACACTTTAACAAATTCTAAATTATTCCTATCTTTTGTCTTACAAGACAACAAAGTTTGACTAAAATTAGAATTTGAAACTGGTCCCGATTCATCTATAGTTCTAGTTGTAATAACTATGCTTTGCCTAATGTTAGCACAAAACATTTTCTTAGGTTTTAGACAAACATTTTTGGGTAATAGGAGAAATGAAAAGGATGAGTTTTTTTTTTTTTTTTTTTTTTTAGACTAAAGCAGTAGAGAGGTATTTGACTAAACACTTGCATATGGTTTTATGATTGAGTAACTCAAGATGACCGTAGGCTCGTTCTCTTCTAAGCATGAAAAAACAGCCACATTACCAGGAAACTAACTGTTCACCTTATAGCTCTGTGGTGCTGGTCCAACCTAAAGGGCTTTGTGGAACAGCTGATTTTCCTGCCCGTGACTGAATAGCCCAGATTCAGGACCGGTAGGTTTAAGGTGAGCCCAAATTATTTCTATAGTACCTTTCAGTAAAAAGAAAAAGTAAAGTACTATTGATTGTGAGATGTAATTTTACCTAAAGGGCGTAATATCATTCTTTGTAAAATACTGTAAAATTTATCATCTAGAATGTTTACTGATCCGACACAGCTGAAATTCTGATCCTGTAGGTTTTTTGACATGGTTTTATCTTCTGCAGACCGATATAGTTCTGACTAAAGAGTTAGGCAGAGTGGTTATATCATGTTTAAGGGTTAAATGCCTACAGGGTTGAAAACAGACTTGCATTAAAGAGTACAGACATGATGGTTTCATTGTAAATAATAAATAGCCCAACTAATTCAATCAAAAACATTATATTCACATGACTATACTAGTTAGTTATACAAAGAAATGATGGTATGATCACTGAAAGCGTAGATGTTTAAGACTACTTAGAGGTTGGTTTGAATCTTGTTGCATTCATGACAAAAAGAAAAAAAAGATAGACAAGCAAAAACATAAAGTAGCAGATCTAAAACAACTAATTTTGATGAGGAAAAAAATAACAGCAGTATAAGCTGAGCAGTTTACATTTTAACCATACAGCGAATGTCACCCTAATCTGCTCCTTAAAATGTTTTTGTAAGTTTTTACAGCTTAAATAATAGTGGGTAATGCTTTGTTTTTGTTACATGTTCAGTCAACAGATGTTTGACACCATTGGATAATTCTGTAATCGATTGCTTCTCCTTTAGATTTGCATCAGTTAAAAAAAAAGAAAAACCTATTACCTTCCCTTGTGTAACTCTTATTTCCATGTTATACTAGTAGGTCTCCCATAGAATGAGTCAACAGAGTAATGCCTTTATCTAAAAATTTTATTTTATGCTTGTTTGTATTGAGAAAAGTTAGGGAAATAAAAAAGTAGCTGTTTATAAAAAGTGGTAGAAAAATAGGTTCTCCGGAAAAGATAAAAAAAAAAAGATAATAATTTTTTTTCATGGTCAAATGATGAAAACAGAGATACTGATTATCTAAAATGCTAAATACAGTCCGTCATTTCGTATATAGAAAGATCTTGCAAAATGCTTGATTCATCATGTCATACGGCTACAGTTATGAGCGTATAATGTGGTTTTGCCTACATAAGCATTTGTAAACAAGTTCTAGGAGAAACGGTCTGTAATGTGAGTTTTTGCTTGTTTATAATTCACTTTTTTTTTTTCAAGGCAAAAACTTTCCTCCAAGTGTGATACTAATACCAGAACGTTTATTTGATTGTTCTTGTGTTTGGTTACAGGAGTATGGTGGAGACATAGGACAAGGATATTTGAGGATAAGGAGGCAATATTATTGACTTTTGTACTGTGAATAACCTAAAATTTCTACTTAAATGGGATTTTAGTAAAGACTGAAATATAAATATATTTTTTCCAAAATAAAGCAAAGGTTTTAGACAGATTACCTTACTGCAAACTGAGGGTTGTAAACTGCAGATTTGTTTTTAAAAAAATGCAATGAAGTAGCAACTAGCACTTTCTGCTGCCTGCATTTCTTGTAATGACACATAAAGACAGGAACTCACTCTACAACAAAACTGACGGAGAAGCTGGTAGGGTATAGAAAACAGATAACTGGGTTGAAAATATTCAATAGTTTAAGTTCTGCTCCTCAGACGGTCTGCTAAAAAGATGACTGCTACAAGTCCCAGAAGGCTGAGGCCAACAAGTAATTGCACAAGGAGTATTTGCAAAAACTTAAAGGGTTTACTTACAAACGTATCATGAAGCTCAAACCCCTGCTTCAGAACAATGACGCTAGATAGAGCAAAAGTTCTAATTGCTAGATGGCTCCATCAAATTTGCACTTAAAATGTCCTCCCGTTTTACAGAATTGGCCATCTGACAAGGGTGCTTCTTAAAAAAAAATAAATAAATAAAAATAAACAGGAATAGAAATTTTCTGATTTTTTCTAGGCTCTTTTCACATAATTACTAAGAAGACAGTAGCTACATTTGGAGGTTGAGATGTGTTAAAAACTGCTTGGTCTTGGCAGACTAAAAATTATAGGCTGAATACTGTATGCAATTACTTTTTCTTAATCTATGCTATTTGAAAACCTTTCAGTAATAAAAGTGAAATTACCATATAGCTGATATATCTGTTAAATCTACGTTAACAGGGTGCAGGTGCTATTACCTAAAGCGTTTCTCTGATTTCTGTTCAGGAAAGGGTTAAACAATTTATCAGTTTGCCACTATATCAAATCTATTATTAGAATTACAAAAAAAAAAAATCAAAAATCTAAGGATAGATAAAAAAAGATTAATGATTCAGTAGAGAAATAAATGTTTGAAAAAATTAAGAGATTAATACAAAAAATTATATTAAAAAAAGAGGACAGTTTGTTTTAACAAGCTATAGTTTTCCCAATCGGTTGGTTTCAAATTAAGAATATAATCAAACATATGGATAGATAAGCCTTTAGATACGAATATCACTATCCAGTTATTGATACAATTTTAGTAGAGCTGAAAAACCGCTGTGTCAAAGTTGCTCTCTGTGAACAGCAGAGAAAAGCAGAAAATCTTTCCTCAGGCAGCAGAACGCTACAAAACATTTGCAATCCATAGACTGTCATCTATCAGGTTTGTACGATAGATATTTCCATCAATGACTGAATAGTGAAAAGGAAAAAAAAGGATTCTGTCTATTTAAAAAACCCAGGCAGTGAATTGAGTGAACAAAAACTAACTTTAAACATATTGTGTTTCAGACGCTTTGTGGCTCAGATCGTGACGCTGTGGCTCCACCTTATCAGCTGATCGAATCAGGAGTTACCAAAGACAGATACCGCGACTTTTGAATTTATATAATGCTACGCCACATTGTTCCCAAATCCTCTTCCGTGGGAAAAGAACTCTGATTCAGACCACGGTCAGGAGATCCACAAAGAGTCTCTCCTCTTTTTTCTAACCGTTCACATCAGGTGACGCTTAAACCGTGTGACGTGGTGTGAGCTCCTCATAGTGAGACCTATCACATCATGTGACCCTGAGGAAGGACAGTATGGGGGGGTTGATAGAAAGAACAAATGTCTCATCATCGGGATTTGCTCCGTGATGAGAGGAAATGTTACTTGTTACTAGTTGTTTTAATGGTTATAGAGTCAGATATGTGGCGGTAATGTTTGGTTTATCTAAAGTTTTTATCTGTTACTGTGTAAATGGGTTTGGCTGTAATTTAAGGACAGATTCTAAGAAATCTGCAGGGTGGGGACTATAAATCTGATAGGAGTTAAATTTTTTTATTGTTGTTTTGCACAATATGCTTAAATAAGTATTTTTTGTTGTTGTTGAATATTAGAGATTTTGCAGATACATTTTGTAGATACATTGTTTAGATTTACTTATATCTCTCTACCCCTTTTATAGAATAGAATAGAAAATCCCTTTATTGTCCCACAATGGGCAAATTTACAGCAGCAGAAAGATTATTGAAAATGGTCACACAAATGTGGACCTTAGAAAAATGTATAAGAATAACATAATAGGGAAGAGTTAAAATATAAAAAATAAAATTCTGTAAAGTGTTTTAAAAATATAAAACTGGAGAATTAATAACCAATATGCTCAAGCTGCTGCAGGCAGAGACTGAAACGGAGTGCTAACAGTGATTATATAAGAAATCAATACAAATAATTAAAAATAATCATTTAATCATCATAACCGTTATTAAAATAACATAGTTAATTTTTTATATGCATTTTTATACATTTTTTAATTATTTTTTCATCAGGTGACGCTTAAACCGTGTGGCATGGTGTGAGCTCCTCATGATGCGACCTTTCACATGAGGAGACCCTTAGGACGGCCAGTATCGTCTTTGTATAGAGCGCTTCAGTCAGCCCCCCACTTTGTATAGAATGCTTCAGTCAGCCTCAGTAAGTCACCTATTCTTACTGGAGAAAGGACAGCAGCCTAAAGTGATCCAGATCTTTTCCACTGCAACCTGCGTCTGAGCGAGCACAGAAGCGGCTAGAAACACCACATCCATGTTGGATGATAAAGGTGGGAGAGCATTTTATTTATTTTTTTTTCTAACCATCTTAAAAACGATTGTGTATTTAAGTTTGGGAAAGACAGCTAGATGCGATCTAAACCTTTGGATTCACACAGCAGCCTAAAGTGACCCAGATCTTTTCCACTGCAACCTGTGTCTGAGCGAGCACAGAAGCGGCTAGAAAGACAACAACCATGGTGGGAGAGCATTTTATTTATTGTTTTTTCTAACCATCTTAAAAACGATTGTGTATTTAAGTTTGGGAAAGACAGCTAGATGCGATCTAAACCTTCCCTCCATTTTTACGGAAGTAAACAAGGAGCAAGACGGCTTGTGACGTTATTGAAGTCTCTACTGCGCATGTGGGACGCTTAAACCGTATGAATGAACAAAATTAGACATTTGGTTTTTATGTTTTATTTTTATTTATTAATTATTTTTTTGTCTTTTAATAGACCGATACATATACATGTACATCATTATTAATCGTGTATATCGATATATAGATATATCTATATATATATATCTCTTGCAGAATCCTATGAGGCGACGTATCTCATAGCAAGGCAGACTTAGGGGGCTACAGCTGCTGCAGCGTCGGGGGGGGGGGGGTGGGGGGGGGGCTGTGAGTGACTGCACTCATCACACAGCTGCTCAAGCTGCAGGCAGGCAGAGATTGAAACGGAGTGCTTACAGTGATTATATAAGAAATCAATACAAGTAATTAAAAATAATCATTTAATCATCATAACCGTTATTAAAATAACATACTTAATTTTTTATATGCATTTTTATACATTTTTTAATAATTTTTTTAATTATTCATTTTTTTATTTTATTTTTTTTATTCAATTTTATATTAATTTTATATTAATTTTATATCAATTTTATATTAATTTTATATCAATTTTATATTAATTTTAAATTAATTAAGGCGGGACTTCCGGTTTAATTAAGGCGGGACTTCCGGCTGTCACTTTGGAATGTGGGCGTGGTTTCGAGTTTGATGAAAGGTGGGGTATATAGTTTTTCACATTGCCTGCTGTTGGTGGTCAATGTGTACGCTAGCACCGCTTGTGTCAGTTTGTCCCATGTTAGCTGTACCTTCATTATTGCGTTTAGTACTTTGTAATCCACAGACTTGATAAAGTGCTTTATAGATACAAGTTATTTATAGCCATCCAACAAAGGATATTGTTATACATTATTTCATTACATTATTATTCAAACTCAACTGAAACTTTTCACCAGTGAATGGGTTGATTCCTACTATTTCCTATTGCAAGCAATGTAAGCAAGAAACAGAACAAAGCCCACATCTAAAACATGATATTTACATGATACAAGATCTAATAATACGTAAAACATAACTTTCCATAATTAGGTGGTTGCAATTATACAAAATATTTATTCAAATTAAATGCCAGATTAATGAGTGAGAGACAACACAATGTAAGCAATTATATTTGTACAACATATTATTAGGCTAAACAATTCAAATTTTATATTAATTATGTTATCTTGTGGTGTTTTTAATGCTAGACTTCTGTTTTTATTTTTTCCTTTTCAAACATTTTATTGTCATTAAACTGTCCCAAGTACAGAGCAACGAAATGAATCTGGGGAGCAGTGGGCTGCCATTGTGCAGCACCCAGGGAGCAGTGTGGGGGTCTTGCTCAGGGACCCAGAGTGGCTTGAACTTAGAACCTCTGAATTCCAAGTGCAATACCCAAACCAGTAGGCCGTCACTCCCCATTATATAATTATTATGTGATTTGTGCTGTTTGGTTGCAGGGTGAAGTAGTTGGATTTGCTGAAATTGTTTTTATTTATTTATTTTTTTTTTAATTCAACCTAAAGTAGTATTTGTAAGAGATACACTGATTGTATAAGAAAGATTCATCTGTGCAGCTATTTACAGCTGTCTCAGTGCACACTCAAGTTGGTGGCACAAATATAATGCAATATATTGCTCCTGAGGTTTGTAAGGGCCTCTTAACAACTCAGATTAGAATTCATTGTGAGATAAAAAAAAAAAAAGATAGATAGATTTAATTTTTTTAAAGTAGGTGAATTTTAGTGTATTATATCCACAACAAACTTTTCTTTTTTGTAAAATACTTTAAAAAGCATGCATCAAGCTCCTTCCGATCCAAGTTGCAACCTAGTTTTGCTAACACAGAAAATCCAAATAAAATAGATTTAAGTTTGTGTTTGTGACATAAATGTAAGATAAAAATGTATGAATATATTAGCAAAGCATCGTTTACTGGACTCTATGGGTCTGATCTTCAAAAGGTTTGTGTGCTAAAATATATGTTTACTTGTTTGCACTTGCCAAGAAACTCTTCATTTATTACTAATGATTTGCATGTGAAAGTTTTTGCAAACTTTTTTTTGTATCTGCAGCAGAATTTCTCAGACATTGATCTGATGTAAGTTGGAGTTTTTGGTTTTGATTAACTTCATTAGCTTTGACAGTCAGGTGTAAACTCACACAAAATCATTTCAGTGAAAATTGCAGAGAAGAAAGAGGTATTGGTTCAATATAGAATGATGGAAAAAGAGTCTGTGTGCATTTGAACATATTTCAATGGTCAGAAATAATAATAGAATAATATACATAAAAAAAGAGAGATCTGCACAGGCCTGCACAAATTATTGCAGCCTGAAGCAATCTATATCCAGTTAATCCCAAACAAAAAAATACCAAAAATGAACACAAATACTGTGGCACATTCATAAAAAAAAAAAAATATATATATATATATATATTACTATTACAGAACCTGTAAAAAAAAAACATTGGGTTTTGGGGCTGGTGGTTTAGTGTACATCTCTAACTTGTGGCAAGAAAAATGTCTTTCTTCACATTCTTATTGCATATGCTGTTTCCTTTGCATATGCAACTGAGCCTCCTTATATGTAATCTTTGATGTCAGACTGTAAGTTTGAGTTCCTATTTCTTTTTTCCAAAAATTTTATTTTCACTGTGGAAAAAAAAATAATGATTAGCACCGTTATTGAACACTAAAAGATTTTAGATTTAAAGTAACTTTGTAGTTATTATGGCAGAAGCACACCCGTGAACTCTGACAGCGGCATACTTAAGGCCACATGGCATGATAAATGAGTCAGTCCACCTTGGAGGATATTACCCTTTTTCCTCCAGCGTCACCTTTCATCCAGCTTTTCCTCAAGTCTGTACTTGAACACTATAAATACTAAAAGAGTGGCCAGCTTTTAAAGTTTGCTCACTGTTAACGCTTCCTTGACAGGACATTTTTGTTGTCCATACCTTCAGATAGCAAAGTTTGCACAAGAGCTGGGCTTGTGACAGGGAAACATTCATCATATAATAAAGTGATGCAAACTTGTTACTAGACACCAAATTGAAACTCTGTGAGTGGGAGTAATACATGGTGAGGAGGAATGGTAGTTATTTCAGGGTTATTTCTTTGAATTCATTGCCAACGATATCCTGTTTGAGACACGTTTTTAACCCTTGCTGCGAAAGGTTCAGGAGAATATCATACAACAAAAAAGAAAACAGTGAAAGTTGGCTAGATAAATTATTTTAGCAGCAAAATTAATCATTTTCATTTAAGTTCAATGTGAGGACATATGTAGAATACATGCATATGAAATAAAAACAGACAAGGAATCACTTGTTGATCAAGGCATATTTTATTTTATTTGAACTAACATTGTATTGTTTAACAGTATTCTGCTGCCACCTTGTTCTTGTTAGGGTACAAAACACTGTTAACCATTTACTAAAACATATTCTTAACAGTCATTTATTGAATACAATACTTCATGCTCATATTGATTGATTTATACACACATTGAAATTCTAAAAACATATGTTGTAATATTGGAGAATCTTTTAAAACTTTCTTGAATTTTACATTCCCTGTCAAACTTCAGTGAAGGAATTTAAAAATCAACTCCATCTAAGATATTGTTCATTTGTTAATTACCTTTGTAAAGCCTACTACTTGCTCAATGATTGCAAAAACTGAAAAATGATTGCAAGGACTCTTTTTATACATTTAAAAGCTAATATAATACATTTTGTTTGCATATATTATTTAACACCATTCTATTGGAAGCATGCATCTTATAATATATGCTTTCAATATTAGCTTTTAGATGTCTAGAGGATCAAAATTGCGAAGATTATTAGCTTCAGACCAGGCTGAATACCGGGATCCATCCATTTCTGTGGCAACCTGGTTGCCACTGTCAAGTCTGTGATTTTCTCCACCAATAGATGCTTTGCAATCAGGACAATTTGATCTCTGATTAGCTCCACCACACTCTGTAATGACATAGACATGGCCATTAGGACATTTATGCCAGTGGCCTGGGGGCATTTTCATTGCTGAGACAATCATCTTTCTCTCTTCTTCACTGATCCCCAAGCCAGTGACTGGAAACTTTTTATCCAGACTCTTCATGGCTTCTTTAACATTTAGTTGATCTTGCTCTGTGAACTGGCCATCCATCTCCAAGGCATGTCTGATTTCTTGAACTTCAGACTGCATTTTGCTCATTTGGCCTTTTGTATCTGCAACATGGCACCGGCCATTAAGTTCAGCCAGTAAGGTGAGTCTTTGTAGCTCTCTCTGCAAATCAAAGACTTGTTGGTCTGTGAACTTCTGGTTTGTGTTATTGAGCCAGGACATGAACTGTTTAACTCTCTGTCGAAACCTGTAGCCATCTGTGAATAACATTTTTTCCCTTTCGACTTTTAGGAGCTTTGCTACTCTTATCAGAAAATCAATCTTGTTTTCCAAGACCCACAGATCACTTGACGTGAGGTAGTTTTTTTCAAGCTTTTCTTGGATATCCCTATACTCCTCCTGCACATACATGTCACCAATGGTATGATTTTCAAACCACTGATTTTTCAGGGAAGCTCTTTTTTCCTCAATATCAGACTGCCTTCCATTTATCTTCCTTTTTACCATTTCTATCTCAGCCAGACTGCGGTTGATGAGTGATCCATAGCGCAGATTTTTACGTATTGGAGTTTTACACCTAGGGCATTCTTTAAGCTTTATGGCTACCTGCCCTTCTTCAGGTCCCTGATTAATGTCAGACATCCACTGGTCCATAGCTGTGGATTCAAAGATGTGTCCACAGTCCTCAAGCTGAATAAAGCGAGCCTCAGGGTCATCTTCAGTGCCAAAGAAAATCTCTGAGACATCTTCATAGTGGCAGATGCGACATTTACTTGGACATTTGTCCCCACAGAGACCAATGCATGGGTGGCCACATTCTAGGGTCTCTTTACAAGGTTGAGTACATGGTGGACGATCGCATGGCTCATGGCAAAGTTTACTGCAGCGTTGGTGAGGACACTGCCAAGCACAGGGCTCAACGCAAGGAGCGCATGGTTGCCCACACTCCCTCATACAGTTACTGTGGACACAACAGTTTTCACAGGACCTCTGACAGGGGGGGCAATCACGTGTGCAAGGTTCCGTGCACTTGTGAGAGCAGATCAGAAGACGTTCACATCGTCGAGCGCAGGGGGTGTGGAAGCGCCCCTGGTTACACTTGCTACAGGTACCGCGACAGCCGTGCCCACATTTTAACTCATGCTTACATGATGCCCTACATTCAGGTTGCTCTGTGCCTGTTTGAAAGCAAGCACCTTGCTGGTTGTGCCCACAACTAAGTTTTAATATTACTGGCACTGTGCACTTGGTGCTGCAAGGTTTCCCACAGACTGAATCACAGGGATGACCACAGGGAAGCAGTTTCTGGCAAGGATCCTGGCAAATAAATGTGTCTGGTTCTTGGTGGCAAGGAACCATTTGTGTGTGATGACACTGAGGTATGATCTTCTCAACTTTTACTGGACATTTTGTTGGACATGTCTGATGGCACAAACGTGTGCACTTATGCCCATGAATACATAAAATCTTCTCACACTTCTTAGTACAGTTAAACTCCTTGTGCTTTGGGTCATAGGGATGACAGACTCTTGGGCAAACATGGCCGCAATCCAAACGAAACTGGCAAGGCTGGGTGCATCCCCCCTCAGGCGCCTGTTTGAAATCCTCGGCAGAAGAAGCCTTGACCTGTCGATTTGGATGATTCTGGCAGCACAGTGTCAGAGCTTTCCCAACTTGCTCCTTCTCCCTCAAGGTGTGGAAGATATTACTCCACAGTTCAACTCTGCTCAGGATCTCACTGTTGCCAATACAGTAAAGGCCTTTCTTGGCTCGTGACAAAGCTACACAGACACGATTGGGAATGTTCAAAAAGCCAACTTTTCCTTGCCGGTTGCTGCGCACAAGAGACAACAAAATAATGTCATTTTCTTCTCCCTGATACTTGTCAACCACGTGTACTTTGACCCCTGAGAAGTCACTGGCAGGCATCTGTTTGCGCAGACAGTGAAGCTGGCCAGTGTAGGTCGTGAGTATAGTGATTTGTTCTGGTTTGTAATCCTGGAGGAGGAGGTATCTGCACAGAGCAACGACAAATTTTGCTTCATGAGAGTTCTGATGGCTTCTTCCATCTTTGATCTCTTCCTCAAGGTGGTTGTGTTCCAGAAAGAAAAGATTTGTGTTCAGGCCCTGTTCAATGAAAACAAAAGCACAGCTGTTGAGGGATCAGGTATTTTTTTGATCACAGAAGCAGATTTATAATAACTGCATGAGATAAAATGTTTCATCACCTTGATGTTTTCGTACTCATACACAGACGGATGGTTCTCTAACTCCGAGTAAATGTGTGGGGTCAGAAGACAAGCAATATCTGGCCTCATACGATGCTGAGGGGCGAAACACATAAAGAAGATGAAAAGACAAACTCCATCTGAGATTAAAAATGTGTTTCAAAATTAAGTTATTCTAACTAACAAAGTTTTGTGTTTACCAACACAAAAGTTTAAATAAATAAAAAATTAAAAAACAAGAAAACAAACAAACCTGATAGTTGAGTCTGACGTAAGGCAGTCCCATGTTCACCAGCCTCTCAAACATAGACATCTCCAGGCTGAAGTTTTTTGCAAGCTCATAAACAGTGGCACTTGGTCTCAGCTAATAATAATAAAAAAAATATAAAAAACACCCCATAAATCATCTTTTACACTTTAGATACACGTTAGATTCTGTATTATTTTCATCCACAACTTTATCAACTTTATCAGTTCAGCATCTTTAACCAAATTTTTCTTATTTGGCTGGGCTGCACATTCAATTTATTCCCATTGTTATTGTTTTCTGAATAAATTTTCAAATCTATTTTGGATTTTTTTTTTTTTTTTCAAACAAAATACACTTTTATGTTTTAATTCAAAAAACAGTTTATTGTTAATAACTATCCTGGTAATACAGTATTTTCCTAGATTTGGAATGTATTTTAAATGTCAAATAATATGGTGTTGTTGTTTTATTGTTGTAAGCATGCTTGTGCCTTTTTACAGGTTCTGGTTTTATACATGAAAATGATTTTTAAAAATATAATCAAGATTTATCTGGCTGAATTTGTATTGAATTTTGTTTTCTTGTTTTTAAGCATAAAATCTTGCGTGCAACTCCATCCATCCATCCATCCATCCATCCATCCATCCATCCATCCATCCATCCATCCATCCATCCATCCATCCATCCATCCATCCATCCAATTAAAAGTGATTAATCTTCAAAGTTGTTTATTTAGTTAGAAACTCCCTGAATAAAAGTGTGAAGTAATCTAGTCTCTCACCTGATTTGATATTAATTTTGTGTGTGGTTAACAGCACATATAGAATGTAAGAAAATGTATTTAACCCCCCTATCTTTTGTCTGTGTGCGTTAGTAATGTTGTCTGTGTGTAGTTTTGCAAACCTAATTTAGCTAGAGGACAGAGTGTGATTGTGAAAGTGTGTGGGAGGGGTGTGGAGGAGGCAAGACACATTCTAGTAAAAATGTGAAGCATTGTGTTCTGCTCTATTCAACACCAAACCTGTGATTAATTAATAGCACAACAATGCCAAACTTATTTTCCTTGGAAAGTAGGATGCACTTTCCTTTGCAAACATGTATTCAAGTTTGGTTTCTGCAAAAACACTATAACAAACATTTTTTTTTAAGTTCAAGTAAATGCCCAATAGTTTTAATCCACTGCAAAGAAAGAGAATTTATTTGAAACAGCATGACGTCTTTCCTGTTACATTATTTAAAAGAATGCTTGAGGATTCATGGTCATATTATAAAGAAGTAACTTTCTTCATGATTAGTCCTTTATCCTCCTGATTTTTTTTTTTTTTTTTTGTCAAATGGTTAGTATATTAGATTTGGCCGTACACATGCTGAAAGCCGTGAATAAACAGGGTAATATATGCAAATACTGATTTTACAGCAAACAGAAGTTACACAGCAAGATGAGATCAGGACAGAATATTTAGACTTGTGATAGAACTCTGTGTAGTTGTGATCACATGCCACAGATTGCTAGACAGGCTGCCTGCCCATATGTGCTTGGCAGGCCTTGACAAGTTGTTGTATAATAGTCTATTGATGTCCAGAATATCACTCCTCACTAATCTCTTCAGTCTTCAGTAATGGTAGCTAATTTTCTTTTATTTACTATAGTTTCATATTTTGCCATACCTCAAGGAACATAGGGAATAGAAAAAAATACAATAAATCCCTGTGATACTTTATTAACTAAATTTCATCCAGACATAGAAATGGGAAACCTTTCATAGCAATTTGGTAATATTGCACACCAGCAAAGAAAATCTGTTGGTTTAATGAGATGTAAAATTGATAATTGTTTGAAAAATTGCTGAATTTTTGCAAGAGTTCATACCTGCTGGTGGTCTCCGATTAGGATTAGATGTTGGCAGGCTTTGCTTAGAGTAGTGATGGTGTGGGCCTCCAGAACCTCTGCAGCCTCTTCAACAATTACAAGACATGGACGTACTTCCTGCAGAGCTTTACGGAACTTTGCAGCCCCTGTGGTTGTCATGCCGATAACCTAGACAGAATGGTACAAGTCTGTTAAATCACACATCCAACTTACCACATTCTCACTCCCAATTCGTCCAAGCCCCCTCGTGTCAGCATCCAAAGTGCAGGGTAAATGACAGATTGCAAACATTGTATCACGTGACACAATAGTGGCTCATGACAGTTTTCTATTTTACTTTAGCCTGCAAAGTCAGTTTTTCTCTAGGTTTAGGGTAAGGGATGGTTTAGTGGTAAGTTTTTACTGCACAGCCCGTGGAAACATTTTAGGAAGTTCCTGCTACAACCTGTTCTGAACACTGCGTGTCAGTTAGAGACTGTATTGGCCTTCTGTCGTCATCAAAACTTCACACCTTAAGCCCCTGTCTCACCTTGACGATTTAGCCAGCGTATGCCTGAGTAGTGAAAAATCTGGCAAAAATGCTGGCAAACGTTGGATAAGTTATGGATGAGTTTTGTATGAGTTCTGAGCATGCTGAAACATGCTTAAGCACGCTGGCAAATGGCGACATATGCCAGCGTATGCTCATATGTAGAACACAAGTCACAGGTAAGTTATCTGATGTTAACATACGTTAAGTGTAAGTTACTCAAAGGTCATGGTGTCTAGCTTATCCAAAACCTACAATTAACTTGTGTATAACTTATGCGTACCTTATGAAGAACTTATCTCCAATGCATATCAACGTGTTTGACGTGTTCCAAACCGCTGAACGTGTTTCCTACTTACAGCTACTGTATAATGGTGTATTGGCAGCGTTTTGGTATAAAAGGGGGTTTAGATGAAGAAACCATCAGTTCTCCTCCAGACTTTATCCCCATCATAGGGTGAGAGTGAAGGTGAGTGTGATGGATCTTCCCTGCATTCACGCCCAGAGCCACGACCAACCAACTTCGTAGCAGACATGATGATGAATTTGCTGCCACTGCAAACCTTTCTTTTACTTCTTATTTATCCTTTGTTTTTTTGGCAGGTGGTAAACAGCAACTAGGTTAATACCGTAATTAGAAAAATCTCTTTATGCAGGTCAGGCGCATTACCCCTCCCCTCAGGACACTGGCTTGTGACATTTAAGTTAGGCTGTCGCTGGACATAATTTTTGGACTCGTTATGAGTACTCTATGCACATGCCCAAAATTGAAAAAATACATAAAAGGTAAAGCATATGTCAGTGTTTTAGAAGATTCTGGGACATCAGGCATAAACTGGATAAATCGGCAAGATGTGACAGAGGCTTTGTAGGAAGGGGGGGGGGGGCAGCTTGCTATTAAAACCATGTCAAATCTGATATTCAATGAAGCTTAATTTAAAAAATAATAAAATTACTGTGAGACACTTGGCTAAGTAACTAATTCCTAATAAATTTAATAAATATTCGTTCCAACAATTAATCAATCTAATAATTCCATACCATTGCTTTCTTGAGGACATGAAGGTTTTCCTGCCGTTTAACATCAGCCAGTCTGTCCACTGCATTTTGATATGCCTGCTCAGACTCTAGGGCTTTAGTTCGGAGCTCTATCCTGTAGCGTGTAACCCACAACCTGCACACACAAGCAGACAAAATGTAAATGCGTGTATTTAAGAGCTTTTCAGCTGAACCAGTGTTCTATGAGTTGATTAAAGTGATATTGCACTGATTTTTACAACTGGTGATACCTACAAATTATTTTAGGTTAGACAGAGACAACAAAAGACATGCCTAGTTGAGGTTTTAAACCAGCCAGTTTGGTCAGGATGGAGAAAATTAAAAGCAAAAATTATCATATATTTGAGTGCTCTTTCCTAAATGTTCATATAGGTAAAGTCCACAGTGAATAAACTTGGAATTAGGGCTATTTAAGTTAAATTCATACTGTCTCAATACAAAATGAAATTAAAAACAACATTCTTATTGGTATAATCCATGTGCATGAAAAAAGAAGGTTCTTAAAAGTATTCATAACGCAGATAAATGATGACATTCATTTTTGCATTTACAGATGCAGCTTTTGAAAAACTTTAACTTAAGTTAGATTGCCCAGTTACAGAAATTACACCGACCAATTAAAATGTGATTGCTCTGTCAGAATTTAAATAAAAAGGTAAATGGCTTTGATACCACAGACAATTACTGGAACGCATAGTTAATCTGTGGCTAAAACTTATTTAAATGTAGACAAAGGTACAAATAAAAAAACAGTAAGAAGATCTGACAAAAACTTTGTACAACATTATTGGAAATGGTGTTTTGTTGGCTCTTCTGTCTTTCTGTAAGGTATTCATTCTTGATCAGTAAGAAGATCATACATGCTGACCAACATATTTGCTCCTGGCTTTGCTTTTACAATTATTACATTAAACAACGTACAGAGATTATATTTATTATAAGATGACTGAATTAAAAACACTACATCATGATAATGAGTACATTTTAACTACATGATGTCTCTAGGATGAGTTCAATTACCTTTTTAAAACAATATCTGCACTCAGATAAAAGATCAACTTAAATTTTGGATACAAAGTGAAGGGCTTGTCTTGTAAGGCTTTTTGAACATTTAATAATACATTTGCATGTCCACTGCTGGTCATTAAAAATGGAAATTATATGAATACTTAAGATTTGGCCCCTGCAAATTGAAATTAACAAGGGGCACATCTTTAGCATTAATCCACTGGGAAAAACGTTAATTGGAACAACTAAATGTTATCTTTGGTGGAAAATCAGACAGCAGCTATGCAATTAGAATGTTTATCATATGCTGCAAAACTAACTATAAAACACTATATTGCAAAAATACTGAAAAACAAATGTTTGTTAGTGCATTACAAATAAATGTAATGTACTCTAGACAGCAGTATATAATAGACAGACAACTAAAACCAAATGGTAGGAACAGAAATATGATGGTTTTAATGATCTGTCTTGTTCTCTAAATAAACTGGGCTGCAGCTAAATTTTAGCTCTGAGGGGGACACTTTATATTTCAGATTGTTTGACTTTTCACATTCTAATGGCATAATTCTTCTGCCAGCATAAGTTTAATTTGAGAAACAAAGAAGCAAAGTAGAACCCCCCAAAAAATCAAAGAGAGGGTAGTTATAGTATACAAAAAAGAAAAATACAGAAATAAGTGAAAGAAGAAAAAAAACAGTGAGTAAAAGAAATCTAATCAGAAATGTAGACATACCGGTAAAGTCTCCATCTGTCTTTCAGATTAAGACTCCAAACGTCAAACACATTACTCTCCTCCTCCTCAGTCATTGCTGAGCTCTTCCCAATCTCTTTTCTGATTTTGTGTTTCATCTTTTTTCTCTGGTCCCGTTGCATCTGGACAAGTCAAAAGTAGTGTATGTTGAGTTATGTTGATACTTAAGCTGTTTTTAATAATTAGTTAAATCAGGATGCTGTTGAATAATTTGAAAATCAGTATCATAAGCCATTATAAATAACAATGCAAAGAAAATATCACACAGGAACCTTCTTGACAAAGGGAAACATATTGAGAGTATTCAGAATAAAAATGCTGTTGCAAGTACAACATGCTGCAACCGTGAGGTTTTATCAAAAATCACACTTAACTGCTGTGTTTAATTAATGCTACAAAAAAAAAAAACTTTAAAACTTAACTTAATTATTAAATTCCCTGCATGAAAAAATGGTACTAATCGGGTAAAGGGTCCCTTGAGTGGTTGGTAATTGCTGGTAGCGCTGTAGAGCAGGACGGTACACAAGATAATGCACACCTCTAAAGTAAGGGACAGGGTTCACACTTTTGCTAATTGCCTTGTCCTGTTCTATAGGTTAAAATTAAATATTATTATCATGCCAGTTAATATATGTGAGAAAAATAATTTTTTTCTGTTGATATACAGCAAGAGATTATATATGTATGTATGGGATGTGCAGGTTTAGAGAAAATATCCTCCTTACTTTATGGAAAATGCTACCGATTGGCATTGGGGAACAGCAGAATTTTATGATTCCTACTTCTCTCCATTTTATTTAGCCTCTTTTTAAACTTGTTGTATAAAAAGTTGCATTACACACTTATTTCTGCATTTATTCAGGCTGTATTTGTTCATTAGGGCTCTTGCAAATTGATTGTGCTGTATATAAAATGCCATAGTGTGGTTACCTGCCAGGCTTCTCCACTCTGCTCTGCCCGCACATCAACGTTGTCCAGGTTCATAACCAGCATCAGTTCTTCCATTTCTCTGACACCATCCTCCAAATTCTCTTTCTTCTTGTCATCTCTGCCAGCTCTGGGACCAATTGTCCAGCCGTCGTCAATCATCCGCTCTGCTTGGATCAACTCTGCCTCTTCTGCAATTTCAATGAGTTCATCTTCCTCCTCCATCGCTTCCTCTTCTATAGTTAACGCGACAAAATATAGGAGAAACAGGAAAACAATAATTTAGGTCCCAGGTTACAAATGTAATAAAATGAAATAACATTTTCTTTTATATAAATAACTAATATGAGGAACAAAGCAATAACAAATGCATCAACTTGACAGAGAGAATAGTGTTCTAACAATGTATTTATGTGTTATATATTTTACTATACAGACATTGTAAAGTTTCTTACTAATTGCTAATTTCTTTTTACTGTTAAACAGAAATTCTTTGAGGTATTTATGGTCATTTTAATGTTCTGGAACTTATATGCATTTAATTAAAAAAGTTGTAAAGCCAGTTACCTAATAACTACACATCATTTTCACAATTAAAAAGCTCTACCTTGGTTTTCATTCGCAGTCTCTGGCTCCCTCTGCTGGAAATTAGTTGAACCCAAACCCAACCACTCCATTATCAGACTTGTGTTCTTTCTGTTCCAGTTCTCAGTGCTGCACTCCATCTGAAAAATCATTTCAAGTTTTGTTTGATTTCCTATTTTAATTTAAACACTTGTAAGGAAAAAAAAATGTTTTATATTAACTTACAGGGAGGCATTTGAGACTATCCCAATGTGTGTCTAAAATAAACCTCTGGAGGAAGGTTTCCCGCATCACACCTTTAAGCGAGCACTCAAGCCTCATGCCCTGGCTTTGGATGGCCCTTTCTTCCTCACATAGCTGCCTATAGATCTTTAAATCAGGAAAAGTAAAGGATTTAATAAGATGTGAATTTCACTGAACACTTTTTATCTTGTGTGTCATGCCCCTGCACTGTAGATTCAAGTATGTAAGAGCCCACCTGATTATAAGCGGTACGAAGGTGTGGTGGAAGTGTACGTCTGAAGTTTTGTGAGTGGGTCAGCTCACGCAGATTAAATTGTTTCAGGATCTCACTGTTGCTGCGACCTCCCACTCTCACAATGCCATCTTTCAAAAACTTATGAATGCCTGTGAAGCAGAGCCAAAGCAAACCAACCTTATGGAAAAGAGCTTTATTATTCCTAAACATTTTACTATGGTGCTGGGCTCAGACCTCAATGTTACATGGAAAAAGATTAGAATTAAAAACAACTGAGGCCAGATATATTTGTATTTCAAAAATGACAATTGTGAGTAGATTATATACATTATTTTTTTATATATAAATCTTTACTGATCCATTCATGGCAGCCAGGAAAACAAAAATCTGATTCCATTATTACTGCTTACCCTCCAGGAACTGATCCAGGGCATGGTTAGTGTAGCACACGACCAACACTGGAGCTGGGTTGACGCTGTTCCAAAGCTCCTGATTGGTTAACAGAGCCTGAGCAATTTTTAGGCCAACATAGGTTTTTCCTAAAAGCGAGAGCAGACAAGGAATAGATGGATTTAGACACATTCATGTGTTACATTATCTAGGACAGCAATCTTGAGAACAATTTCTGCAAGAAGTAAAGTAACATTTTTATTTGTTGGATGAAACCAGAGCATTTTGGCAGCTTTTTTTGAGAAGATTCCAGATTTGTACAAATATGAAAAGTCTGTTCAATATTTGTCTCTTTATGACAGATGGGATTATGGCTTAAGCAAAATCTTTTCGGTTGCTCACCAGTGCCAGGGGGTCCCTGTATGATTGCCAGCTCCTTAGTGAGGGCAAGCTGAAAGGCTTTCATCTGAGACACATCCAAGCCCAATTCCTCCATGTCAGGCCAGGCCTCTGGATCCAGGCTTTTAAAGGGCTTTATGCTGCTTTTGTGTTCAGGGTTGGCAACAGGGGAGAGGTCATACACATCATTTCTCCTTAGGTAAGCTGGTGGTTGCACATCGGTGGAGCACTCTACAATGTATCTGGAAGAGTTCAAACCAACATTAAAATGACAACCAGAGTGCCTCCTGTGCAGGTTGGCTTTGGTCATTCAGCATTTGTCGCAAGAGTTTTCAAAAGTTCCATAAATCTGTTGTGAACAAAAACATTTAACCCACATGAATCTGTTCGTATAGCTGGTTAGAAACAGTGGGTGTTCAAGGTTAAACAACATGCTGCTCTGGAGCTGATAGAGGTTATTTTGCTAAGAGGATGCTTATGAAAAACAACAATATCCATAAGCCACTGTTTTCATAATGTAGTAACAATAGATTATCAGTCAGAGGCTTCTTCACATCTGCTGCATCACTGACCACAGCAGGAGATTCATCTTGTCCAAAACAATAACCTTTAATGTAAGAAATGTAGCTAAGAAATTGACTTTCACGTTGATGTACAAATATGTATTTTCACCTGTAGGTATGGCATTGGCTAATACACAAACAATATCACAAGTAAACAATAGACAATGTTACAAGACCTATATTTGTTACAAATTGAGTAAGGGATTATCTAAGTGAGCTTTGTGACATTCTTCCATATGGTACAAAGATTTGTTTGCACTTAAACCTCAAACTGAAATGATTTCAAAATACCTAGAGGAGAACCGAAGCATATTTATGGTTTTAACTTTAAATCTTAGTGATGTTTGCCAGCAACACATAAATAGAAAAAGTCAAGCTAGGGTTAGGGTTATTTAAAATTTGGGGAATTCGTAATGTCATGCTTTGTAATTGCAAACCACTGAGCTCATATTTATGGCATTACATGCACATTTTCTTCTCTAAATTTAGTCAGACATATTCTACATAATCAACAGGTTTTCAGCGCGCAATTAGATTAAAAAATCTTCCAGGACACATAGAGAAACATTCTTACCTCTGAAAGGGCAAATCTTCCTCAGTCTGCTCCTTTAAACCTTCTAGAACATATCGGTAGGCCTCAAAGTATGCTGTTGTCTCAACCATCAGAAACAACTGATCAGTCTGTGGATGAAAAAGGGAAAATGTTAAATTTATTATATTAATTATATTTGTTTCTTAGGATCCAGGCAGGTTGTTTGAAGTGTTTGCTCTGCCTCACCTGTATTCTGGGCAACTTGAGTCTGCTTTCCTCTGTAAAGGTAATCTGGACCTGCCCTTTCTCTAGATCTTTGGGATCTCGGTCAGAAACCGTGGCAAACAAGAAGCTCTCAAAGTTATCGTAGGACAGGCAGACCAGGGAACCAAAGAGCAGCCTCTTGGAGTTCTGCCAGCGCACAAACTGCAAGAACAGAAATAAATTCGTGTTAGCAGTCTTTTTTGATAATATATTTATTATTACATCTGACAGGTGAAATTGATCAATAATTTTACCTTAAGTGGCTCAGCATCAAACTGGACAATGTAGGCGAGACCAGTCTGTGTGCACTTGGGCACCACCAGATGTGTGTCGTAATAAACACGAATGTCGTCGAAACGCTTCATCTTCGCTGGATTATCATTCCTTCCGGCGTCCATCTGGTTCTGGAGCAACTGTTGAATTCCCATGCGAAGCGGTCGCACAAAGTCCTCTCTGAGCAGCCGGAAGTGTGTGTCGAGGTAAAGGTGGGTATTTGTGTATCGTTGGGAAGTGATGTTGGGCCTTAAAAATGGCCTGTGGTCTTGCTGGAACTCCTCAGGAGTTGGGTAGAGCGGTATGTTCCTGAAATCATCCTGCGCTTCACCTTTAGTAAAAATGTGGGCACTTTCACTCTCTTAACCAAGATAAACATTTCTTTAGAAAATCGTTTGATCAGAAATACCTTAAGAAAGTCTCACCTTGGTTATCATCAGCGTTAGTTAGAAGAGAATATGAGTCCTTGTCTGTGCGCAGGGTACCCTTTCTCGATCTTTCCTGGAGATGTTCTATTAAGCCCTTCAGATTTTCCATTTTTTCCTCCACTTTAGGCGGAAAGTCTATACCGGATGCCCTCAGGGTGTTGATAGAGGCTTGGAGCATTGTCACTAGCATATTCACTGTACTGACAGAGCTTGCAGGGAATATACTAACCACCTAATAAGGATAGATGAAGAACACTTTATTAGGTGCAAGTATTCTACACAGTCAAATGCATTAAAGCATTACCCAATTGCAATGAAGGATTTTTCCTAAACAAGTGATACATAATCTCAAGCAACAGTTACCTCTGACAGAATGGCTAGGATGTTTTCCAGGTGGTGCGGGTATTGTGCTCTACGATTAGGGTTGGAGTCAGACATCATACCTCCCACATAGTGAAGCAGGGTGGTACCTAGGAACTTTGAGTCTTTTATGATGTCAGCCAGGTGCTGCAGGGTGCCTCTGTCCGTCCTTGAACTGAAGGCTTTGCATAGCGCAAGGCACACAAGCTGGATGAGGTCAGGTCTCATTGGTGTCTCAGAAAGCAGGAGTTGAAAGCCAGGCTTTGAGGAAAGAGTAATAGCCACAACAGATGGCTCCTGTTGCGAGAGTTCTTCCAGTGTTTTATAACCCATTTTACGAGGGCCAGCACCATCTTTTTTCTCTTCCCCGCCTTCCCTTCGGTCTCCATTGGGCGCTCCTCTCCTTATACCTATTCCTGCTGCTCCTCCTCCTTGCCTCTCAGCTCCACCTGGGTGTTCATTTCTGCCTCCTCCAAACCTCTGCCTGTCTGCACCTCTTCCTCTATGTCCACCCCTTCCTCCTCTCTGTCTATCTGAATCTCTTTGGCTATTTCCTTGGCTTTGTGCTCTTCTTCTGACCCCTTGTTCACTTGTTCCGTCTCCCTGCAACCCGCCTCGTCTTGGTCCTCTTTGTCCATACCCACCTTCATGTTGGCCAGTATCGATATCTGAAAGACAAAAAAGAAAAAAACTATAGTTAGGCTAAATAATAAAAGTGAAAAGGAAATGCATGTACAGTACCATTCAATTTTATTCATAAACATTGATTTTTTTTATCTGATTTTTCTCTTTACACCTACAAACTTTATGCTTTCTGGAGTCATTCATGAAATTATTGTGAAATGTAAGTAAAATGACACATGGTTCTCAAAAATTCTCTACATTTGGATCCAACCTTTTATACTCACATATCCATAAATAAAATCCTGTGCCACCAAGTCATCTAATTAAACAATAGATAATGTTTTGATTTAATAGTAGTAAAAATAGATTCAGAGTATATAAATGAAGAAAATAGTATCTTTATTATAAAAAAAATCCAACAGACACATTAGAGATCATTTCTGAACTTTCTTAAACAAAATGCCCACAAAGTACTGTGCAAAATATTATTCCAACATGGAAACCTAATAATAAAAGGCCAAGGAACCAAAAAGCCGAAAAAAGGACAGAAGGGAGAACTTAGTGACAGTATAGCTGAAATGCAAGAACAAAATGTTGCTGATGAAAAAAAAGCAAATAGGTTTCCTCATTTGCAGCTTGTCACAACCCTCATATATGAGGCATATATACAAATAATGATATAATTAAAAAAACGGCTCAGACGTTATCTGAATTTATTTCTGAGATGATATATAGATGATATGGGGGAGTGTTGGTCTAGTGTGTTAAACCCATCTCAAAAGGGTTGGGTTAAAAAAAGTGAATTTCCCTATTGAGGGAAAATAAAGGGATTTACATGACATTTAAATATTTCTACTCCTACGCCTTTTTTGTTTGTTGTTAGTATTGCACCGATACCAGTATCGGCTGGGGCCCCGATCCACCACTAAAATGGTGGTATTGGTAAGTAACGACGAACGGGGCACCGATACCATTTTGAGAGCCAAAAGTTTATTCAACTATTGTCACCCATTCCAGGCAGGCGATAAAAAGCTCTACTGGATTCACTTATTAGTAGGGATGCACGATATAATCGCCCCCCTATCGGTATCGGCCTGTATCGGCCTTAAAACTGAATATCGGACATCGGCCACCCCACCGATATTTAAGCCGATATTTGATCAGCTTCTGAGTTTCTTAAGTCTAAAAAAAAAAAAAAAAAAATACTACTTCTTCCTCTTCCTCAAAAACTTATTTTTTACAGACTTAAAAACTTCTAAAGACAGGGGAAAAAATATTGATATATTAAAATATCACAATATCTTCATATGCTGATATATTGCCATTTAAAAACACCATATCAATCTTTTTTACTAATGAAATATTGCTATATGTCATCGTTATGCTACGAAATGTTGCCATATTTTTATATGTTGATATATTGACGCGGTATCGATCTATTTTACTAACAAAATCTCACAAGAATTTGCAAAATATCACGAGAGTTCGTAACAGAACGACGAAATTTCACGAGATTTTGAAAGCAAAATAGATCGATACCGTGTTTTTAAAAACCAATTTGATATCAGCATATGAAAATATATTTGAGTATATTATTTTTTAAAGTGTCAGAAATGGATAACAAAACTGCTATTTTCAAGGACTACTTATTTTTGTCCAGCATTAACATCGGTATCGGTATCGGTTATCGGCTACATGAGTTTTAAAATATCGGCATATCGGATATCGGCCAAAATCCCAATATCGTGCATCCCTACTTATTAGTCTTTTTCCTGCTTCACAAAGGTAGGCAGCAGCTTGACAAAGCCATGATGGCAATTATTTTACATCCAAGTAGTATGCAGTTCTTCATATATACACACACATTAATTTCAAACAGAGGCTATCGGTATCAGGGCCAAAAAAATGGCATCTGCGCAACACTAGTTGTTGTTCTGTGTTGCAAATTGGCACTATATAAAGAAACTAAGTTGAACTGAAAACAAAGACTATGAATTTAACAAGACACAATGTAAAAATATCCCAGGAGTAAAAATTCTGCTGCAAAACACTACTGTATGCGTGTGTGCATGTGTACTCCACTATTAACATGTGAACTCACCATTTTGAGGCCCTCTTCTCCCTGACCTTGAAGCCAACCTTTCCATGGTCTTTCAGGAGGAAACTGCTGATTTCTAGGTAAAGGGGAAGAAAGTGAAAATATCTAAATTCCATATCAAAATGGTAAAAAGAAAAAAAAAAAAGCAATGTGATTAGTTGAATTTCCTTGTAAAACATTGCAAGCCAACAGCTCCATTGCTAAAGAGAGTATTGCAGTCAGATAAGAGAGAGATACTATCATTGTTTATGTTAAAGCAGGAAATAAAAGCAAACTGTCAGCTTGCCTTTCAGTTTAACAGCAAAATGGAACTACGTTTGACAGGAAAATATATGACTTTTCATTAAAGTACTCACACTGCGAAGAACTAAGAGTTATAACATTTTCTTGCGCAGAAAATTTTTTAAAAACAATTTTAAGCGACGAGCAGCAACAATCGAATGACTTCATCAGAGGGGAAACTGCGCCCTCTAGTTGCGAAACCTCATTTCCGCGTCTCTGTAAGTTTCCTTTTCTCTCGAAACGGATGCCAGTTTTCACAACGATAACAACAAACGTAAATGTCTTAAACCACCCAAACGCCTACTTGTTTTGAAGCGTCGTCTGATGGAAAAATATTATTATTTATTCCTCACTTCTTGCGTTCACTCAATGTCTGTAATGCATCATCAAGTTAAGGATATTATCATAGCTTTTATTAGAAATCGCATCTCAAATATTTCCTGAATTCCATTATGAAATGAAACTCACCTTTACTGAAATTTCCGTACGAATAATATCAAAGAAATGAACTAGTAAAAATATAGAAAGGTCCAGTTCAGCGGAAGCTGTCTGTGATTCTGACTGCGCCAGCAGAGCAGGCACGCCTTTAAATGTCTGCTAGTTTTCGTTTTCGTTTCATCAGAAATAATTTACCACGCCTCGTGAACACAGCATGACTCAGATATTATTCACCGAATATCACCACAACTCCAACTGATTGTTTTGATATAAAGATAGAGCAGGGAAAACCAATTTTTAATATGACAAGACAATCTTAGGAGACAAAACTGAATTGTTTAGCTTAAAAATAAAATATAGCCAAGTAAAAAATAAATAAATAAAAAAAGAAAGATTGATTAGCTGTAATTTTATCTTTAACTTACCAGCTCCGCACTGAGCGGGTGTCAGGTGGCGCTTCTTCTGTTTATAACAGCAGTTCAGAGCAGTGTTATTTTGCAGCAATTCCTTTAAAAGATTTGCCCGATAAACCAGACTAAATGTGAGATAAAATGTGTAATTTAACTCGCAAGCAAAAATGATTGAACATTGCAACAATGAAGAGTAGAATGGAGAGATTTGATTGTAATGGATTATTCTTTAACAACCAATTAAAGGCAATTGGTAATTTAAAAAAAATAAAAAATCATGAATTTAATATTTGATGTATTGGTTATTATTTCATTTATCTGCTCGCAAGAAAATATGGCAAGTAGATTAATTTATAATTTTCAAACCATTTTAATTTTTCATATATTAACATTTACTTGACAACAAAGACACTGTGGTTAATTATGCACATAAATATACTGAAATTAAAGTTAAGTACAAAATCCATGCCCTTTTCAGAACTATATTTTGTGTTATATGGGTAAAGAGAAAATGATGTGTCTCTGCAACATCTAGGAGTCTTCAGTAAAATCCTAGATAAATAACTACTTTAATAAAAAGTATTAAATAATCAATTTATGTAGATATTTCACTTGTAAATATCTTTTTTTTTAGAATGATTATTGATAAAAATAATTAATGACAATGGAAAAGATGTTTGCCCCAGAACTTAAACCTCAAAGAATTGTATTCACTATATATGCGTCTATTTGTTAGTAAAGGCTGTAGGAAAGGATAGTTTGTCTTCATTTAGAAAATATGGATGCTCATTAATTTTCATGTTGGAACAGTGTAGCTTAACCCTGAGGTTTTGTCGCCTATCCACTTTTGCCCACCCCTCAGTTTACATTGGTTATTGCCTGGCCATCCTTATGAAAATTTTCTGGCTATGTCTCTGAAATGAGACTCCCGCCCACTTTCTTATCGCTCCTAGCTGGGCCATCCGCCGGGTAACCGGTAAGGAACTGACCCTTTCCCTCAGCTGGAGCTGACGTCGTAATTGTGTCTTAGCAGGGAAGCTAACGCTGATGTAGACCACTTCCGCCGCCAATGTAAACGTGAAGCGGTCCTTTGGCTCCAACTTATAGCTATTTTAGACAAGGGTATAAAACACTAATGGCTCTCTTAGCAGAGCTATGGCTTACAGAACCAGAGCAGTGTGATGCTAGCTGTGTTCCCAGCTAGCACAATAGCATTAGAACTGTCCAGGGCCGTGACATTTTGAAGGCTACTAATGCTAATTAAACAACGGCTAGTTACTTCCTTGTTGACATGTACGGCAGGCTAATGGAGAAAACAGAAAATGGGAAGAAATGATTTGCAATAAGGACGCGTCGAGAAGAGGAGCGAAATGAACTCTGCTAGAAGTGATCGGGCTCCGTCACCGATGAATGGAAGACAAGGTAAATGGAAAACCGTGTAATATTCAAAGTTACATTTAAAGCTGTGAGGCTGACTATACATTGTAGGGCACATATATACTGTTTAAATGCAATCAATTCCCCAAAGTATAGTTGTTAGCTGTTTAATTTTTAACTGTACCGCTAAAAGTAGACTTAAACTTAACCCGAGCTCTCTTTCAGTAGACTGGGAAACCAGGCGGACACGGAAAATCGCAGACATCACCCAGGCCCTGAGTGTCGATCCAGTGGATGTAGCAATGCTGAGGAGGATGGCAATCAGTGAGGGGGGGCTCTTGACTGATGAGTTACGCCGTCAGGTCTGGCCAAGGCTCCTCAACATCCCCCCTCACCTCTTGGACCAAGAGCCTGGTACTGTTTATTTCATCCATCTACTTTTACTAGTGCTTCTACAAAGTAAGGGGTCATCTTACTGTTTCTTTTGTAGAGTTTGCAGGAAAAATAAAGCTAAGAAAAATATGCTGTATAATGTATTCTTCTCAGCTCTGCTTCAATATCAACTGGTAGCAACAGACTCCAAATTGCTCTTGCAACTACAGTTGCCCCACAGACCTTTAAAGGAATAGTACACCCAAAACATGATTAGCCTTCATTTTCTACTCACCCCCATGCTGAACAACACTCTGGAGTACTTTTTTGATATCTCAAATGCATCTGGAGATCTGGGAGGCTTCTTGTTGTCTGCTGACATTCAAATAATGGAGGTCTATGGTGCCCGAGGCAGAAAGGTCCATAAAAGTCCACAAAAAACGTGTCAATATTCCTCCATACTGCTCGTCCAATGTATTCCAAGTGTCCTGAGTGGGTAGCATCCAGAATTTACTCGAAACGAAGTCATTTAGAATGTTTTTAGAGCATAAACAGTAGTGTGAAGGTTTTCCTGAAAGCGCGCGCCAGCGCGTTCACGATGCTACGGAAGCCGGCAGACCAAACCAGGGCCGTTTCTCAATATGCGTTCTTGAGCGTTCTCGTGTGCTCGTGTACTCATGACACGTCATCAGCCTATGCCCGAGTACCGTTCCAATTCTCAAGAACGCCAGATCGAGAACGCATCAAATCCCCGGATGTTGTTCTCACCCCGCCCTCTTTATCGAGCATGCATCAGAGCAGACTTGTGCGTTCTTCAGACTGACCGCTTTCCCAGAATGCCCCGCGGCCGCAGCTTGATTCCAGACAGCGCTCACAGTGTTAAGTTAAACATTCCATTTTCTGCTGCTGTTGTTCTTCAAAAGTACGTTTTGAAATCGTTTGATGCGATAACATTATACATTGAAGCCTCCCTGTGTGGCCTGTTTACAGAGTTAGTGTGAAATAAAAAAAAAGTCCGACGTTGAGCGGACCAGAGTGACCAGCAGACCTCCGAGGGTAACCGCAGCCAGGGCTAAATTTACCCCGTCTGTAGTGCACTTCTCTCGGTCTAGTTATGTGTGAATTACCGCTCGTTCTGATGGCGATTTTTTGCGGTTCGGTAATTTTTTTTAATGTTTTTTAAGCTTTAGAAATTAAAAATATTGTTTTCAAAATGTTTTGTGTAGGGAATAAATAGTTTTGACTGTTAAAGAAATGCTAAACAACGTTGCCTGTGATGACGTCACGAGTACGCTTCTGCTCCAACGCGAGTACGTACTCGCGTTCTCGTGAATTGAGAAACGCCCCAGATGAAAGTGCGCATTCAGCGTCTGCTCTGCCGGTAATGCAAGCGTAGAAGAAGAAATGTGCTGTTTACCTGTGCAAAGAAAGAAACAACGAAAGAAATATATCTGAGGACTTCAGTGTTGAGGAAGAGCATGAGTTCTTTGCCGAGCTGAATGCGCACTTTCATCTGGTTTGGTCTGCCGCGGTTTCCGTAGACTCGTGAACGCGCTTTTAGGAAATACTATACACTACTGTTTATGCTCTAAAAACATTCTAAATTACTTTGTTTCGAGTAAAATTCTGGATGCTACCCACTCAGGACACTTGGAATACATTGGACGAGCAGTATGGAGGAATATTGACACGTTTTTTGTGGACTTTTATGGACCTTTCTGTCTCGGGCACAATAGACCTCCATTATTTGAATGTCAGCAGACAGCAAGAAGCCTCCCAGATCTCCAGATGCATTTGAGATATCAAAAAAGTACTCCAGAGTGTTGTTCAGCATGGGGAAGAGTAGAAAATGAAGGCTAATCATGTTTTGGGTGTACTATTCCTTTAAGGGTTGCATTGTTACTTTCTAAACAGGTACAAGTTCCCCCACACAGTGTCAATGTTAATACAAATATGTCTTTTCCAGGAAAAGTAGAGCGGGAAAACGATAAGGACTACAACCAGGTCTTGCTAGATGTTCAGCGTTCTCTGCGAAGGTTTCCACCTGGTGAGCAGTGTGCAGCAAATGAGAATATAAGCTCTGCCTTTGTAGCGTGCCTTTATTAGGAACATGGTTCAATCCAACAAAAACTGTCATTAAAGCTCAGATAAAGACATTTCTAATCTGGCAAAATTTTTACCCTTATTTGCTGGCTAAGAAATATCTGCTTTTAATCAATGCTGGTGTAATATTTCAGCCACATTATGCCACCATCATTACATCAGTCATTATGAATAGCCATGTTTTTCTCCAATACTTTTATTTATTTAAATTTAGGACAATTTTCTTTTGAGACAGCCTGAAAGCTCTTAGTTGTACAGAAAAGGCTCTGTTCATTTAGCTGTTTTTTATTTTTTTAAAGTTATCATCCTCTCTATTGCTTTGCAGAGATGTGGGTAGAGTAGCCCAACATTTTACTCAAGTAAGAGCATCACTGCTTTAAGATTTTGTTTTTTACTCAAGTGAAAGTAGAAAGTAGTCGTCCAAGAAATTACTCAAATGAGAGTAAAAAAAGTAATTTAACTGGCTATTTAACTTCTAGGTAATATCTGTTCTAATGTTCATTAATATTGCATCAGAGAGAAAGTTATAAAAATTCGGGATTTCAAAGTATAAAATAAAAAATCTAAATGACATGATTACTAAATAACAAATAGGGGTAGAAAAAGCCGTTTTCTATATCAATAACTTATAAAACCAGTTGAAAGGCTAAGCATACATGTTTTCAAATAACAATAGCATAGTTTTACAAGAACACTCATTAAAGAATGGTAAAGTATAATTATTTCTAATGCGTTTTTTTTTAAAGTTACTCAAATAAATCTAACTAGTTATGGAAAAAACAGAGATGGGTAGCATGTTGTGACATTAAGAGTCCTGCCAAATATTATCTAAAAGCCTACGGCTGTATTTCATCTGTAATTTGCTTGTACAGGTATGCCAGATGAGCAGAGAGAAGGCCTTCAAGAAGAACTAATTGACATAATCCTGAGGGTTCTGCAACGTAATCCGCAGCTGCACTACTACCAAGGATACCATGACATTGTTGTCACCTTCTTGTTAGTCGTTGGAGAACGCCTGGCAACTGTTCTAGTAGAGAAACTCTCCACACATCATCTCAGGTATCTGCAAAAAGCGTTTTATCTCTATTTTGTTTTATTGTGTTTGGTTTATCTTTAAAGGCTAAATTTGACTTCATATTAGGAATGCAGATTTTTGATTGATGAAATAAACTACATTTGAATAATCTTTTTGATCGACTAAAGAGTATTTGAGAAGTGGCTATTTCCTTTAAAAAGTGAGTTTTCTCTAGTATCAAGAAGATTTTTCCATACTATGCAGGGCCAAATATTTTTACAATTTGCTGACTTTAAAAGAATTCTGGGGTTTATCTAGTGTTTATATTTACAAACAGAACCACATAAAGTGTATCTGCAATGTTGCCATTAAAAAGTGTAAATAATCCTGGACCAGACTGTAGATCAATTCATGTTGCTGCTCTAGAAACATTCCTCTTTGGCATTACTTCTATTTACAAATACCAGTGAGGCTTTGCTTAGAATGAACAGCTGTGCCCCATAGTGGACGACACAAACACTACGACACTAAAAGAAACTCCTTCTGAAGGGCTGGTTCTACTCCCCGCAGCAGTGTGTCGCAGTGAGCTTGTCACAGATATTTTTGATTTATGCTAAATATTGAAGCGTGGTCTGCGCCATGTTACTCCACGCCACAACGCAAGACGGACAATCATGAAGTAGATGTGGGTCTAGATACGGCCGAGGCGGGGAGGAAGTGGGGGCAAGTTGGTGCGACAACGAAGGGACATGAGGGCGGATGAGGGATGCAAGTGTTCTCGCGCACCCCACTCTTCTAGCTGGTCCAACTTCATGAGTCGTTTTCCGCAATACCGGTCATACAGACAAAACAAGCTGCTAAGGTACCAAACAGGAAATACGCATACTATAGAATGGATGTAGATTTGACCAATCAGAGGCCTCCTGTCTGCGGCACTGTCTGCGGTCATCTACAATTTGGGAAAGGTGCAGCAGAGTGTCTGCGGAGGGGCGGGGGCGCCTCTGCATTCACTGTGACGCCTACGCAGACGGCCTAGTTTAAAAGTATAAATTAGCCTTAAGCAGACATGATCAATTAATTGGGTTGAACAAATTTTAATCTAATAAGCAATTAATCATGAGTGTTTACATTATTTGTTTTGCCCCCCCTTTACAGGGACTTCATGGACCCCACGATGGACAACACAAAACACATTCTTAACTATCTGATGCCTATCATTGAAAAGGTCAACCCTGAGGTGCATGACTTCATGCAGCAGTAAGTTTCTCTTTAAATTTACATACAACTGGTGCTTAGAGATGTTCCAATAATCAAAATGAAAGGGTAATAAACTGTTTAAAATAGGAATTCCCTTTAGATAAATGAAAATAAATAGAAAAAAGGTTAAATACATTTGCTTTGCCTTTAGAAAGACGGTTCATTTTAAATGTAGGAATTTACTGAGCTCTGAATGAAATCTTGCAATGGCTAACGTGTAATCCTTATGAACATGTACTGTTGTCAAAAAACAGAAGAAATGTCTTTTTCAAAAGGTAAAATTTACTGATATATATAATGCTCATCGATATGCACAAAGTTAGAATATTTTTATGCTTTTAAATGAAGACACTGTAGTCTTTAACAGAACACTGATCCTATTATGATGGCTTAACTTTAGCCGTAAGCAACATGTCATTAAATCCTTTCCTCTTCCGGTTGATTCCATAAATTGCCTTTTTAACTGACCCTTTCTATCTGATCTTCACTTCTCTCTCACAATGTCTGGTTGTTGTATCATATGGCATACACTTTATAGGGGACACAAAGCTATAGTCGGACAAACAAAACATTATCTCAGGCTCGCTTATTTAGTTAATCTCATTACAAGTCTTTTATTAATTCTCAGGGCTGAAGTGGGCACGGTCTTCGCTCTCAGCTGGCTGATAACCTGGTTTGGCCATGTGCTCTCAGATTTCCGCCATGTTGTACGGTTGTATGACTTCTTCCTGGCCTGCCATCCACTGATGCCAATTTATTTTGCTGCTGTGGTAAGTTTCCTGCCATCACTGCTTGCTTGAGCATTTCTTCAGTCCCGTTTAAAATAATACATTTGCATTGTACAGTAAATGTACTCTGTAGTCTCTAAATGTAAACTTTACTTTATTGGGATCCTTGTGCATGACTTGCTACATATATACTTTTGTAATTTTGTAAAAACAGAGTTTATACAAAAAGAAATTTCATTTTGTACAGCTTTAAGACCGTAAATGAGCAGAAGCTTAGCAGTGAAATGAAGATTTCCATTCCATAAAGTGCTGCAGTGATCAAATCAGATCAGTGTGGGAGAAAGAAACATGGTGCAAAAACACATTAATATGGAAGTTCAGAGCATTTCAGACAAATATATATGGTGCAAATATGCAGTATTTTGGTTTGGTGTCATCAGTGTGATGCAGAGTCTGTGACTTGATTTAGATTTTTTTTCAACAGTTCAGCTGTCTGATGACAGTGGAGAAAAAGCTATTGCAGAATGTGCTGGACCTGCAGCGGATGCTGCGAAGCCTCTTCCCAGAGGGCAGCAGGGAGAACAGTCCATGGTGGGGGTATGAGGGGTCATTGATGATGTCACGCAGCACTTGAATGAAATGTCTTTTGTTGGGGGAAGAAGAGCCCCGATGATCCTCTGACCCGGACTAACTGAGGTCTGTTTGTGAGGACGTCTAGCAGCCAGTTGCTAAGAGGTGTATTGAGGCCCAGCTTTTCCAGTTTGCCTGTCAGATGCTGTGGGATGATGGTGTTGAAAGCTGAACTGCAGGAGTCCAGGGACTGCATCTGCATGTGGGTGTTCTTCTCCTCCAGGTGTGCTAGGTTAAGGTGAAGAGAAGATGGCGTCCTCAGTGGAGCGGCTCTGTCGGTGGGCAAACCGGAACAGGTCGAATGTTGGGGGGAGACTAGAGACAATGTGTTCTTTAACCAGCCTTTCAAAGCACTTCATCGCGATAGGAGTCAGTGCAACAGGCCGATGGTCATTGAATGGGATGACCTGAGGCTCCTTCAAAGTGAAATTTGACATAGTCGTTATTAGCTACAGAGTTAAGGAAGGTGACAGCCTAGATTATTAAGTTTTTATTATTTACTTGGATTAATCATTAATTTTGACAGCACTGTCTAATGTTTATAAATATTTTATTGCCCTGCACTTTTCTTTTTTCTCTTCTTTTCCGGTTTTCTTATCTTAAATTCAATGCCCTTGCAAATTCCCCTGGCTGAGCTTGGTTAAACATCTACAGTGCCTTGCGAAAGTATTCGGCCCCCTTGAACTTTTCAACCTTTTGCCACGTTTCAGGCTTCAAGACATAAAGACATAAAATTTGATTTTTTTTTTTAAACCTGATATAAACTGGCATCCTAGCAAGTTCAATTCAAGAATTTATTGTCATTGTCAAAAAAAGGCAACGAAATTGTGTTTGGGGTACAATACTTAGTAGCAGCACGTTCCAAGTAAAGTGCACAAGTTATATAGATTGTTAAAATAGTAAGAGATTACAGCAGAAATTTCCATTAGTTTACATCTAATTTAAGTTATTAGCCCACTTAAAATAAAAAAGGATTAAAACAACTTGTTAATAAGATGTGTAGTATGATATATATAAGAGTTCTACTCTGGGAGAAATGAGACATTAAATGTTTCAGACATAACCTTTTGATCACATTAAAACTTTTTCACATTTTGCACAATGAAACTTGTGCTGAAGTATAATATAAATTCCTGTATCTTTTGTCATTTTAAATAAACCGTTTTAGCTTTTTTACTAAGATAAATTATATAATAGTAAAAACATATCATTATCCATCAATAAAAATTTAATGTCATTAGAATATGAGCAAATCTGACTTAAATTCAATTTTTCATGTCTGTCCTTTTACCATTTAATGGTTGTCTAAATATGCCGCTTCAAGATGATTTATGGAGGCTGTTTTGATACGATTCATTAAACCAAATCACAATGAGCACTGCATGCCTGCAATGTTGCAGAAATATCCACATGCTGTGAGATCTTTAGCTCTTCATATCTAAGGGCTGCAGACACCATATGTGAGGACACGCAGATTTTTTTTTTTTTAAGGTTTTGCTTCATTATGTTCTTGAATTTTGAAGGTAAAAAAAGTGAGTTACATTGTTCTGGAATCTTAAACTGATCTTATTTGAGCCGCCACTTTTTCTTCTTCCTGTTGGATTAACAGTTGTATTTTTCACTGTAGGTTTTAGGTTGAAAAAAAAAACAAATAATACATGGATTCAAAATGATACAGAAAAAAATTTAATTTGTCTAATTAAATTAGTTCTTGTTGGTTTTTATTTTATGCGCTGCATAGATTTTTATTTTTTTTAATTCATTTTGTGCACTGAGAATTCCCAAGCAGGGCACAATAGGACAAAGACACAGGTTAGAGGGAACATTGGTAATATCTATACTCCTACTTTAGTAATACATTTAAATGCTTCAGACACCTTAGTTAGGAAAATGTTTTTTTTTATTCCTATTGTCTGATAAAAAAAAAGGGAATTCTGGCCTTTCCATCAGCTGTAAGCTGTAATCCAAATAATTAAAAACAAACAATATATATACTCCATGCCCCTTTATTTATAAAGCACCTTTGAAATAATTCTGGTAATCAAAGAGCTGTACATACAATATAAATCAATATGGCTGTCAGGAATTAGTATAATACAGGGTTCTCACCAGCACTTTCAGCATATTGGGCCGCTATGCTGTAAGTAGTCAGTGTTATACTAAAATTAGTCCAATAGGCTCATTTTCTAGGTGTATCATCCCTTGGTTCTGTCCAGCACATTTCAAATAACAGTTGATGATTTTAAAAATGTTACTAAAATGAGGCAGACGTGCTGAATTTTAATGATTGTGTGCTAAATTGCTTTACCTCGGAAGACTTTTGCTCTGATACTCAGTGCTAATGGTCCCTCAAAACTGTGTTATTTGTTTAAATGTTGCAGATTGTGCTGCACAGGGAGGACGAGGTGTTGGATTGTGAATGTGATATGGCAATGGTCCATCACCTGCTGTCTCAGATTCCTCAGGATCTGCCATACGAGACTCTGATCAGCAGAGCAGGAGACCTCTTTGTCCAGTTTCCTCCCTCTGAACTGGCCCGAGAAGCAGCTGCCCATGAAAGGTACTTAAGTCATTAGGGTTGATGCTTGTAAGCACATTACATCTACAGGCCATTTGTGCAGTCTATCATTTCTCTGCTTCTAAATGACCGCTTCTTCTTTTTATTAAAAATCACACTTTTTGTCTTTTGCTTTTCACAATCATTACTTGCTGTTCTTTTATTAATTCTTTCAATTTCCCTTTTCTCCCTTTAATGTATCCATTTTCCTTCTAAGCATGGCGTCTTCTACCTTTGAGGACTTTGAGCTTGCATCCACTCAACAACGGCCAGACGCAGTTCTCCGCCGAAGACGCAGACAAAAACAAGCTTCTCCGGAGAGCTCAACAGCGAGCGCTGTCATGACTGTTGCACGGCCTTCAACTGCCCGCCGCTTTGTCAGATTGGCAGTAATGGGTCTGACTGTGGCTTTAGGAGCAGCGGCTCTTGCTGTGGTTAATACAGCTCTGGAGTGGGCCCCCAAGCTGGACTTGTTTCCTTGAACTACTTTTAAAGCCAACCTGCCAACTTTTGTCTACAACTAAATAAAGCTGGTGGGTCTTTTTCAAGAAGCATTTTTGGAGTCTTAACACTTTCTGGACTGGCTAAGCTCAGTGACTGAGTTGGACATGTTAACTCTGTCATCAAGAATATGTACAAACAGCCTGCTCTAAAAGGATCTCATAAGGCACCACACTTTATCCTTAAGGGTATGTAGTTTTAAAAGCTGCTGGCACTCCCTAATGAATCCGTGTTATTATGAAGAAACAATTTCCAAGGACTATCATTGATGTGTCGTAATCAAAGTTTATTTATATTTTGTTATAGGATGTCTGATTTACCGTAATGCTCACTGAGATTTATGCTGAAAGCCTGACTCACTACACTTGAAACTGCTGCCAACTTTGAGAGAATGTGTGTGTGTTTGTGTGAATGTATGGGCGCAACCCATTTGTTTTACTTATTTGATATCTTTACTGAGACCAACTTAAGGATTCGCTCGATCAGCCATCTGTAGAATTAGAAGTATTTCATTTTAGGGGAACATGAAGCAAATTTAGGGTAGTTATTTTACTCTTTTAGTTTATTTGCCCCCTCCAGGGTTTAAAATGTAAAAAATGTTTCTCAATTCTAACATTTCAATGTATCACTATATGTGGAACATCTTTAAAACCTGTTTCAACCTTAATTATTCATTTAAATTAGGGTCATTACTGAAATCTTTATTATATAAATAAGAATGACCAAAATAACTGTATTCTTAAACTATAAAAACTTTAAGAATAAAACTATAGTCACGAAGAAATTTTACATTCATCTTGTTCTTAAAAATATTTCCTACTAGACATACCGTCTAACGGCTTGTCCTCTTTTTCTTTAGTTTGAGTAATTCAAATAATCACTAATGCCTTTGCCAGGTATCTAGAAGTAATCTACTGTAAATAAGCATAAATAAGGAGAATCTCTTAACTGCTGGAGCACAACTGGTCTGCCTTTAATGTGCTATCCTATAAGTAGGCCTTTGGAGAGTGGAATAAAATGAAAACTACACTTTTAATAAACAGAAGGCAGAATCATTTACACATTTAGATGCTGGCAAAAATGACACTTTATTTCATAAATTTAAGCTTTGTACAATATTGATCAAATTATATGTGGCTATTGTTTAAAAATGCTTATATTTTAAGCTCAACTTATTGTTGTAGATTTCAGTCTTGCATTAAAAGCTATTAAAAAGATTTTACATCTAAAGTAGCTAAAGCCTTGGTTAAGATCATAGGGCCATTATTCTGCCCACAATCGCTGATAGGATCCGTCGATAACTCAACAGCCTTCCTGCATAGATTCTGTAGCACGTTGCTCTTGAGCCATGCATCTGGAAGAGGCTAATTTAACCAATTCTAGTGCGTTAACGCAGAAGGGTATGGCAGATAAATGTCAGCCTAAGGCTCACTCTGGTTTTTCCAAATGGCTCATGTCTAATGAAAAAATCTTACATGTATGATCTCTACAGGGCAATAACATTATTATTCACTTGGTTTATATCTGATTTCAGGTATGTCATTTCGTTTTCAAACATACTTTGCTCTTTCTCTGAAAGCGTCACTCATGGTGAATTTGGTTCCTGGGCGTTCAGTGCATTCATGTTGTTCAATCTGTTGCATATTTTTCCAATAAGAGAGTCGCCAAGAAATGGAAATTGAGTAAAAAAAATAAAATAATGGTGATATGAAAGATTGAGTTGCGTTATCTCGAATCTGTCTTTTTTCTTTTAATAGTAGTGGATCACCTACATAAATGTAAAATATATTTATTAAATGAAGAAACATCAAAATTCCCCATGATGTTAAGGTATATGCAGTTTATTTCAAGGAATAACAATCTACATAATAAACCACATCTGGGAATGACTATAAATTCCCAATCACACTGAAGGTAACCTGATGTCCTCATGAAAACATGTTGATCAGTATTGTGGATCACTTGTTCATATAATGCTCCACATTCGGTGGTATTTATTTTCATTGCACTAAGTGGTGTATATGCCTTTTAATGTTTATTTTGTTATAATAAAGCTAGTATACTAATGTTAAGTTGTAAAATAGCTTGATATAATAAACTGGACTGAAAGTGTTTGCTGTGTTCGTGTGAATCCTTCATTCAGTTAGGTCTATTTTATTTTCTGTTGTAATACTTTTAAGATTATTACATTTCAAATATTTTTAAGTTTTATTTTAACCTACTTACATTAAGTAAAAGCTAATTCATTGTTATAAATATTACATATATATAAAATATATATAGTAACATACAAGATGCTTTTGTAAGAGCATGACATTTTGTGCCAAAAAAAAAAAATTTTGGTTCTGAATGCTGCTCACATCTCACAAGAAAAATGCATAAAATCGTGATCAGCTATAAAGCAGGGACTGAGCCGAGAAGTTTCAGATGTTTGTAAATATTTAACCTTATAAGCTGCTGCATGTGGGTGTATCTCCTCATTGCCAAGAATGATGTTCTAACGGTATGCCAAACGTTAAAAATGTATACTCCAATTGGAGAAACTATTAACATTTTTATAGTCTCTAAACAAACATATGCACAATATGGACACGTGTGCACATCTCCTTTACTGTAGTCAAGCCAGAATTTAGATAAATCAGGTTATGAGACTTCAATCTGATGCATGGTGATATACATGAACCTACCTCCTTCAAATATTCTGAGGACCAAGCCACACAGTTGTGCAAGATCATCCATATTGTGGATTTTATTTTTTTAATAAGTTTTTTTCTCTGATGTAAACTGGTCAGATGTGTCAGCCTGTCAGAGTATGATCAGTGTTCCATACAACAATCAGTGCATGTTCTCAAAGTGATAGCAGTTTATTAGAATTAATTTTGCAATGTCCCCATACTGGATGAGAACATTTTTACAACATAAACATCGCAGACATTTTTAAATGCTGTTGCAAAATGTAAAGGTAAGTTCAAAGGCAGCACTGTTCTTCAGTTAAGCTGTGAGAACACAAAACCCACCCAACCAAGCTTAACCAACACTTAAGAGTTTAGATTTTAACTAATATCATTCTAAGCATCACTCTAAAAAAAATACAATGATTCCTGAGTAAATACAAGACAAATCAAAGAGACTTCAATTAAACACCTTTTAAGGATACATGACACAATGTGCAATACATTTCTTTCAGATCTTCAGGTTTGAACACTAAAGAAATGAAGAGATTGGATCTTATGAAACTCGTTGTCATTGCTGATCATCTAAACAATTGAAGACCACCTTAAACTTAAAAGTCCCTAAGTGCAATCAAACAAGTTATATGCACTATGAATAAATGCAATTAAAGTAACCAATGTAAACAGCATCCTTCACCTCGGTCTGCACAGTAGAATGACCCCCCCCCAATGTTCACCACTTACAATTTTAAATACTTTCATCCTAGTCAATCTTTGATTATATTATATGCCATGATTAAAAACTAAAGGAGAAACATAAATAAAAGTCCCTAAATTGAGTCTGTTTAGATGTGGGTTTTTTTTTTACCTTTTGTTTGCACAAAAACTGGTTATTGGAGGGAATAGTTTTAAATGAAACAGCTGAAAGTTAAATCTTACAACACATGACTGATCATCAAAAGTATGATAATGAAGGAACTCTCAGTGAGGTATTTTTCATGGTCTTGACAGTTAGCATCTTTAGCTGTAGATAGATGCATGCCATTTCCCTTTCCCTACAATGGTTAGTGTGCCATCATAGTTAATAATGTGTATAAAAATGTAATGCAGTAATGCGGATCCGCTGCTTAATACAATCCAAATAGTTCACAGTGTTAAGGCTGAGTCGTGTTGAACTAATAAGTGCTTTTTTTGCTTCAGTGGCAGTTTTGGCAGTTGGGATGACAAGCCATGTTGTTGACCCGGCATTTACAACCACCGGATGTATCGCCATGTCCCTGCAAGAAGACAAAAAAGAAAATTAGATGCATAACTCAAAAACTTTTTTTTTTTCCTCCCAGATGATTTAACTACCGGTACTCATGTTTGTGTTGCTTCTTATGCTTATGTGCAGTGATATTTACATTTGGTCCCCATCGAGCTTGTTTAGTGACCCAGCAGATTTCCGTCTTGCACATCAGACAACAGATCCAATCGCAGCCATCTTTTTTCTGGACGATGATGTCACACCTTGGGCATTTCATGGCTTCTCCATTCTGCAGCATGTTCTACGGTAACAGCGTCATTTAACAGCTCTTAGATTTTTGCAAGGCCCACATGAGAAAATGGCAACATTCAAAATGTATATATTGAAACATCACAAAAAAAGTGTGAAACAATCCCTTTGCCAGATGTAAGGCTAAGGTGAAATCATATTAAGTTCCATTAATGACTTTAATTTTGTTCATGAAATAAATCATAAGAATGTGAACTTGTATCAAACTAATTTAACAAAGATCATATTTCCTTGAAAGTTTTCCAGACATTCAACTGTTAAAAACACTTCTGAATAATTCCTTTAAAAAAATGCACTGCTGGTGCATTTATTTAAGTGATCACAGATTTAGAAAGACACCCTCAGTTACTTTACTCAGCTTTAAGGCTGACAAACCTCCAACATCTGCTTGGTCTGCTGAGCTGCTTGATCGTTCTCAGCTCGGACGCGCAGGTCATCCTGATAGTCCTTACAGTTCATGTCCTTGTGAATCGCCTACAAAAAAGTTAGTAAAATCCATTATATCTTCTGCTTCCAATATTGTCGAGAAAATGTAGAGTCAAGATTGCAAAGCTACTCGGCAAAGAAGGCAATTGGTCTCATTGCAGAGGTCGCACTGGAACTCATTGACATCATCCTCGTAGATGCACCACCCTCGACAGTTGGGGGTCTGACAGTGGAAGCTGTGCTCGGAGCGGCTCTCTGCGATGTTCAAACGCAGCTCTAGAAAACGCTGGTGCTCCTCCTCTGTAAGCAGCTGACGAGAGAATCCCAGAATTAAACGTTACATGTTTTTTCATGGATTGGGGAAGATTAATCTGAAATCCTACTACAAATTGACATTAAAGTACAGATTGCAAACTACAACCACAGAGCACAAACATTTCCAGTTGCACCATACTGCAGGGGTAAGACGCTGCCATTTTTACAATACATACTGCAAGTTGGTTATTTCACAAATTCTAAAACTATTTTTGTTAAATATTTCTTTTTACTTAAGGCAATTCAAAATTATGATATACAAATTTCTAATGTCAACCATTCTTAAGTAATACCTTTAACTGCTGTGTGAGCAATTTTTTAACACGGTTCTTTCTTTACGTCTTTATTTTTGCCAATAATTTCTGTCAAACACAAAAAGTTGACAGAGGAAGTTTTGGAGGAAATCCCCTTGGTCCATGGACCTAAATCTGATTTAATGCTTTTAGATGTTCCCCTATGCTGAGGGCAAACCCTAATCATAATATTGGTGGATGAAAACCCAAAGTAAATTAATTGAATCTGACATTATTGAATTCCTGTTGGGAATTCAATAATTTGCAACTGAATCATAAAAGCACCATAAACCCTACAGTACAGTACTCTTGAACATGTCAGCAAATCTCTATACTATTAAGACTGTTACGACTATCTCAAACGACTGACCATGCGGTGGCAAAATTTAAATTAGGATTAAATTAATGAAATTGAAATCATCTAAATTATTCTAAAATTAATTGGCTTCATTCCAATGATTTTTTGCTGTTTTGTTTATAATATTACATCATGACATAAACAGTTATACTTAGAAGAACTATTCACCTTTAACTTGAGTTGACTTATGCTCACCTCTTTTATCTCTCTGTCCAATAACTTGCTCTCACAATCCGTATCTGCACAGCACACCTCCGCATCCTGGCTGTTTATGACTGTCCCTGCGAGACACTCCCTAAAGGAACACATACAACCCACTCACTACACGCATGAACTGCGTACATTTCGATCAGCTGAATGAAATATCTACTTGAGGAAGTCACTTAATACTATTTAAAGTTTTTTTTTTTAACCTCCCAGCCCACTAAAATGTTTTCTCTTAAACCTGCAGAAGGTGTGAAGACATTCTCTTAGCACAACCCCCTCTCCTGGCTGTAGAGTAGACATGCAGATAGGGCAATCTGTCTCTGTAGTATTAGGGATGAGGTTCTGTTCTTCTGTGGCCAAGAGGTACATGTAGTTCTGCTGACGTTCCAGTTCCTGAGCCTATATTTCATGGTTATAAAAAGGATGTGGATCTTTTAGCACTTTTACAAAGTGCTAAATCATTTGTCAGTTTATTAGTGAGCATCAGGTACCTCCTCATAAAGCTGAAAGGCCAGCTGTTCCTGTTGAATACGCAAAACTTCCTCCTGGTCTGGCTCGTAGACGTCTGGCACCTCATAGTCCTGTGGCCTTTCCGCTCCACAAATCTCACAGCCAGGACGTGTTGGTTTGTTAAGAAACGTGCACAGCGTACAGTTCCAGCCAACCTAAACACAAGTACACACAGTTGAATTGGTGTTCTTCCATTTCCACTACTATCATTTGACATGTACCTTGAAGGTTGAAAGCTTTTCATAGATGGTTATAGTTATTGTAAAGGGTATGTTTGAGGTGTCTACTGGTGATAGAAGCTCAAACTACAACCTCCAATGCAATCTTATTACGGGTAATAGTAGGCAATATAGTTCAGCATAAACGTTTTTCCACAGTCATGTGTTTGCATATATCATTCTCAGAACGACCAAAGTTTTATACAACACAAGAATCATTGTGTAGTTTCACTGAGACATTGATAAAAACTCTATGGGCATTTACACCAGTAAATCTTTTCAAACTTGATCATACAAGGTTTTGGTAGAATAAAAATATTAAAGGATGGTTAAAGTTGAATCAGTCTGGTCATTTTTTGACATGAACTCATCTTTTAGTCTTATTCCACAAATTGTCAATAGGCGCATGTCCAGGGTTTAACTACTTGCCTCTTCTTGTTAAATAAGAGACACCAGCTCCAGAGCTCTAAAATTACCTCACTACCTCACTGTTGTTCCTTTCCTGGTACCACTTTAATGTACAACGCCAAATTCATATGTGTATAAGTCACCTGAAATCTGACCTATTTTTTTCCCCTCAATCAACAGTATATATATATTATATATATATATATATATATATATATATATATATATATATATAGACTCACTTTATATATCCCATATACCTTTTCCCCCCTTTAGACTATTGAGCCGATGTGACAACTGAATTTCTCCACTGTGAGATCAATAAAGTCTATCTAATCTTCTCTTATCATAAAACAAATGTTCATGTATGTCTAGGATCATGTTCTGTTTAGAAACACACTTTTAAGCTTACATTCTCTGACTCGAACCCAGGATCCCCAAGAACCTAGGATTTTATCTGGAAACTCTGAGAACTTAAGGTTTGACATTAAGAGATGCTCAAAATAAATTAAAGTGGGGGTGTATATATAATTGTTTCAGTCTGTATGTATTTTCAAAAAGTTTAAATTGTTAAAGCACAATTTATTTAAAGAATTAAAAGGCCCCAAACTGCTATCACAGAAGTCTTCAACAGGGGCTCCATGGAGGTTCTGCATGGGGGTCACGAAAGTCTTGGTTGATTAGATTTTTTTTTTTTTTTTTTTTATATATATCCCACCCTGCAATGTTTTCCACTAATTGAAATGTCTTTAAATACACATCAACATGAAATCAACACACTGAAGTAAACAGATAAAAGGAGGCAGAAGATGTCTTTCAGTCATCAATGCACAGATTCAGCGACACACAGGAGCTCTTTCAAGCTGGGCACCGTTTCATTCACAACACCTGTCCCATCAACCAGAAATCTGAATCAGACATACTTTAATAATCCCAGGGTGAAATTACTGTTGTTACATTACTCCATATGAAATAGACTGACTATAGGACCAGTCTGATATCACACAATTTCATACAATATATATAATTAGGGGGTCCCTCTCCATCTCGCCATCAGTTTGGGGGTCCTTGGCCTGGAAGACTTTGTAGACCCCTGTGCTATCACATTCATGTCCATGTACTGTATGCAATTTTTTCAACAGAGCTTTAAATGTCAGACATTAACAAATCTATTATTCTACATTGTTTAGATTCTTACCTGAGGCTTAGGAGGCAAAGGAGGTTTGGGAGTAGGAATGTTTTTTGGAGGAACAGGAGGAGGAGCCCTTTTTTCGGCAACACCCACCCCTCTAGGCTGAAGCTCAATAGAATGCAGAGATTCCACAATACCTGAAAAGAGCAATCAAAGCATAAGAAAATTTAAAGTATGTAATATGTTGTGCTGCAAATCAGGATTTGGTTGGATAAACTCAAATTTACTCAGTTTGGCCCACAAAAAATGCCAAAGTATTTAGCAACTTCATTTATCTAATTTGGAGATTAAAAAAAAGGATTAAACCATCTGTCTGCTGAATTGTTGTAAAAAAAAAAATAGAATAAAAAAAATAATAAGCACAGAAGACAAGAAAGCATCTTATGTCACTGCAGTACGGATGACTGCTTTACTTACTAGCCAAACGCTGCTGTTCCTGGTCCTGATTGTGTTGGTGCCGTGTGAGATGGGCAGCATCGGCAGAGAGGATAAACAGGAAAGCCTGATCTCCACTCTTGCGAACGCCGTGGCTGTATAACGTGTCCTGGTCCTGGGCTAGGCGTTTACCGATGACCCAGCGCTGGAGTGTTGGGTGGAACCCAAAGTCCTGGCTGATCTGGGAAGATCAAGGAACAGCATGGAATGCAAAAAATGTACATTCAAAAGAATAAACACATACCAGGTTTAAGGGTGTCACAGTAGTCAAGTTAAGTTACAACCATGAACTTGCTGTTTTGTGCTAAAAATAGACAAACTGAAACAAGTGCTTACTGTCGAAGTGAAATGAAACTAAGATATTAGGGCTGTGCAATGCAAGGAAAATAAATATTTGTGGCGCTTTGTGAAAAAATGTGATTAGGACGCCGATTACATTAACACATAATTTGATGGCTCCTTTCTTTCTTTTCAGTTCTTACAAAAAATATTTTTTTTCTGTGAGCTTAGCATCTCCAGGAAGAAAAATATGCTCATAATGTGCATCAAGGCCAGTTTGAGACCATCGAACCAGCTAAAGTTTCAATTGATATGCAGAGCATATGCCACTTTAATTACCACCATGTGTCAATTTACCAAATATTTTATCAAAGCAGTCTACTGCATTTGCAGTATTGCAAACATTTATATTTTGATACATTGCGAACCTCAAACAAATACCACAATGTTTTTACAATTAAGAATGTCAAACATTTGGTATCCATTTTTATTTGTCCTATTTGATCTAATACCTCTAACTAGATCCAGTTAAACCTATTCCCAGTGGAGTGCATGTGTGGGTCATTTAACTCAAATACAGCTGTTCTGTAAAGGTCTTGAGGGTTGGCTGGAGACCATGAGTAATCATGAAGACAGTGGGCCAAAAGATAGGTCACTAATAACTTGAAGCTGTAAAGAGACCCCTTGGAAGTTTAGAGAGCCAAAAGAGATCAAGAGTTCAGAATAGATAGTCTTCTAGCTTTCATTGAAAGGGACAAGAAGGAAACCATGGTTGAAAGAATAATGTATGATGTTGTGTTTGTAATCTACATGGGGGTAGGTCATAACAGCAGGTGGCTACAAACATGTAAAAAAAAAGGATGTTGTCAATATAACCCTAAATGTAACCTTTTATGCCAAAACATACATTGTACGGAGAAAAAAAATCACGGCATGCAGCCTTAACACAGTATTCTATTATGAAACCATGAAGGGATCATTTTTTAACAGCAGGAAAAAGCTGGGTAGAATACACGAGGGAATGCATGGGAATCAATACAAGGCAAACCAGGAAGTAAAACTTTTTAAGGCTTCAAAAGCCTCAGGATTGGAATGGGGTACAAGTTAAAGCAGTAAAAACGCCTTAAACATAAAACCAGTCCAGTAATGGAATGCACATTAATGTAATAGAATGGCCCATTATCCACACATGAATAATCTGGCAAATAATCTGAGGCGTAGGAGTCAGCTGTACAGATTTTCTCCAGTAAAAGATTTTTTTCTACTTTTTTTTTTTATTAAGACTGCAAAATATCACCAAATCTAAACAGACGTTCAGCTATAATACCAGCAAAAGATGGCTCAACTCTGCTTACTGATACATATGGTGCTGAATACAAATACACACCACAGTTGATTGTTTTTAATAGTTTTTAACAGTCACTTTCTGTTGGATTACCATATAAAAAAAACAAAAATCATAAAAAAGCAACACTTTGCAGTTGCATTGCGACAAATATAAAGAAAAATCCAATGTTTATGAACACATGGATTAGATGCTACCGTGATATTTTTATGACCAAAGTAAGTGAAAGCAATGATTTCATTTTATTTTATTTTATTTATTTATTTATTTTCTTTTACCTTTTCTTTAAGTTCTGATATTTTCATGCCAGAGGAAACAACAAGAGTCACTGGAATATAGTCCTCTGACTGGGCATCCTCCACACCCACCATCAATCTACACAGAAGAAAACAACATATCTCATTAGATGAATCTAACATTATAGCCATTTAGTAGGATTTGTTTATTTATATATAACCAGAAAGTTAAAAAAAAGACAATCTACTAACTTTTAATAGTTAGAGGTAATATAAATGACTTTTTCTACATTGTCAGTCACCTGATGGAGTCCTGAGGGTATGCATGGTTCTTGATGCTGACTGACACTGCAACAGAGAGAGCAGAGAGCTTCTCACACAGCTTAGCAGCCTCTTCAGAGTCTCCACTGCTGATGGCTTCACCCAGGGAAAGGGCCAGCTCCTCAGCTGCACCATCAGGAAGAGTTCAAAACATCACGTGACTTATTGTAATGTCATTTTTACCACTTTCTGAAAGAACCAATTGCAATCTAAGCAGTTTATTTTGCGCAGTTTTCCACTTGCATTGCCCTTCATGAACATACTGTAAAAGAAAACCTGTTTAACACGTCACAGCTGACTATTCAGCCTATCTGTATCAACTTGTTTACAAGTACTGTATCATACTACAGTGAAAATAAAATTAATAATAATAAAAGCTGACAAACTGTCTAATAACAGACATTGGAGGGAGAAATAAGTTAAAGTACAATCAGATTAAAGGATAATTAAAACAAAAACAATAACTCACCTTCTTTCAGGTTCCCTTTCGGTAAAACTTCAGAAGCCATTGTGTCTTAGACGCATGAATGACGCAAAGTTCACAAATGGCACCAAACAGAAACTTTCTGTTGACAACCTTTATGGTTGATTAACTCTCCGTCCAAAATGCTCTTCGGTTGTTCCACTTAAACATACAACATTGTTCGTTTGAGTCAAACAAGGAGTAAATATTGGGTTTACACAGATTAGTTCGTCTCTACTCTTCCCTCCCTGTAGAGCGGCTGTCATCGGAATAGAAAGTGAAACCGCACATTCAGGAAGGTTGGCCTACATTTAAAGGAGTCCACCTCTCCTCACCTTTTGAACATTATGTTTGAGGGTTTATATTTAAATTAAGGAGTTAGTCACATAGTTTCTACAATTAGAAACTATGTGAATATTATTTACAAAAAAAGCTTCTCTTTTCTTTTCTTTTTTTTTAAGTTAGAGCAGTAACATCCAGCAGATGGCAGCATATTTCTAGAGTTGACCTACTGAATAACAGCTGGCTCCATGCACAACTCCACCACTCCATGAATTTAAGGCAGTTCTTTAGTTTCCTGTCTTTTTCTATTGGGTGAACTGATTAATCCAGGTGTGTCTGGCCATGATTACTGAGTTCAGCCACACCTGGATTAAACTTAATGCCTTAAATTCAGGAAGTGGTGGAGTTGTGCATAGAGGGCATGTGGATGGTCGTTTGGTGCATGGCGCGTGTTTTGAAGCTGCTTATGGAGAAATGTCTTGGGCCGTGAGTAGTGAGGAAACAGGAAGCGATTCTTGTGGGATGGAAGAGGGAAATAGTGACAATGAAGGTTGGAAGATAGCAACATCAAAAAATGAGAAAAAGCGGAAAAAACAGAGATCAGTTCAAGGGGAATCTAGTTCAGAACAATCCAGTGATGATCATTCCATACATTCCACAGCACAACAAAATGAATTCAAAGTCATATTCAAAGTCGTTAATCAGGCAGACTCTTTTACAAATTGGAATCCGGTTCACTTAACAAAAACCATCAATAAACTTGTCGGAGAAGTCAGAGGTGCCAGAATTCTGTACAGTGGAGACCTGCTAATTATCTGCAGAGACAGCGCCCAGCAAGGCAAAGCAATACGGATCAACAAAATTGACGGGATAAGAGTTCAGTGCAGCTTAATGGAGAACAAAAAGTTCAGCAGGGGAGTCATTGGAGGAGTTCCTCTAAAAATTTCTGAAAAAGAGATTCTGGAAAACATAAGAGGTGCAAAAGTAAAAGAAGTAAAACGGTTAAAAACAACAAGAAACGGAGAAAGATCTGACAGTTTATCTGTGCTAATTAAATTCGAAGAAGAGCAATTACCAAGCAAAGTATTCATCGGTTACATAAGCTATAATGTCAAAATCTACAATCCTCCACCATTGAGATGTTTCAAATGCCAAAAATTCGGTCACATTGCAGCAGTTTGTAAAGGGAAACAGAGGTGTGGAAGGTGTGCAGGAGAACATGAGTACGGAAAATGTGGAAAAGAAGCTAAAATAAAATGCTGTAATTGTGGTGGAGAACATACTGCTGCCTATCGCGGCTGTGAAGCAAGCAAAAGGTCTGAGGAAATTAAAAAAATGAAATTTGAGCTCGGAATAACCTACGCTGAAGCTGCAAAAAGGATCCCATCTCAGTCAGAAAACCCCAAACCTACAGTTCAACACACAGCAAATTCCAAACCTCTAGAGAAATCTCTAAAAATTGATGAAGACTCACTTATTGTTAAAAAGACAAATTTTGTTCTTTTCATGGTAGAAGTTATTAATTGTACTGCACAGACAACAAAAAAAACGGAAAAAATCAAAATAATAGTGAAGGCTGCAGAAAAATATCTGGACATTAAAGATTTGAACTGGGAGATGGTTGGAAGTATGATGGGAGGACCGATGGGACCATCAGAAACTGGCAGAGTTAAGATGACCTAGAGTAAATTAAAATTATATGGGCAAATGTGATTTAGTATTATGTTGGTTTAAGTTACACAGGTTTTTTTTTTTTTTTTTTTTTTTTTTTTTTTTTTTTTTTTTTTTTTTTTTTTTTTTTTTTTTTTTTGGGGGGGTGAATCGTTTCCTGTTTTCTTGCTTTACTCCATATCAGTTGGTGGCGGTAATGCACAATTCACAAGTCTGCCAACCGCCATAAAATCCCATAAGAAGAAGAAGAAGTTGTGCATAGAGCCCATACAGATAACACAAATGGGTGCAATTCAGTGTCAATGGATAGAATGCTTAAATTAAAATGCTGTCACATAGCCGACTTGATAAACTCTCACACATGTCACTCAGACAAACATATAATGAGAACACAAAGAATACAAACCTATTAAAAGACAAAATTAAGAAGTACAAAACGCAACACTTACCGCTTGGATATGTAGATTTAATTTCTCACCAAAGCAAGAGATAAAAAACAGCAGCCAATGATCTCATATTATAAATATAATGATTCTGAGACTATATTGATGTAGTTTTATATTTTTTTTTGAATAGACTATATCTGGTTATGCTAGTTTATGGTAAAATAAAGTTAACACAACAAAACAATTCAATTATAGCTCTTACTGTAAGTTAAAGATTGCCTTGCTTCTGTTAGAGGAATCTGTAGAGCAACACGTAATTTGCAGACCCTGTCAATTTCCTCGCCCAGAATTTCCCCATACCTGCAGTATCTCGTGCATCATCTAACAAATTCTACCAAACTTGGTAAATAAGTTTGGCTACCGTTGATGGTCAGGGCCTGGTGGTGCCTGTGTATGACAGCCTTGTCTCTGTCATTCTGGTCCAGGAGCTGATGTGGCTGTAATCTAGCTACCATCAGTTTGTTAATGTTGTGTTAATGTAGTGGAAATTGTTTTGGGGTCCTTAAAAATTGATAAAGAAAAGCCATTTACCGTTTTTCACAGAATGATGCTGTCTTCACTATTTCTCTCTTTGGACATAGGGTCTTTATACATTGTTAGCTTTCTGCTCCAACTACCATTCTGCATAGGTCTCATCTGATCAAAACTCTATTATTTTCTTTTTCTCCTTATGGCAAATTGCAAACATTTTTCAAAGTTTCAGATTACTTTTCTTTAAAATAGCTTTTCTTCTTGCATCATCTATAAAGTTTGGGTTTGTGGACTCAATGGTCATTTTCAAGCTTCACAAAAAGAGAAAAGCATTTCTAAAACATAAAACTTCTCACCTCGTTACAACATAGTTGATTTTTATTGTGTCATACTCTTTTTGCTGATGGTAGATAAATATCCTGCTATGAAAAGTCCAAAGCTTTAAATACTTTCTTAAACGTAATTACTGATCTGTTTTGTGTGTTACTTTTTCTTCATGATGATGCTTGTTCAAATCCTCATCTTTCAGTGACTGATAGCAGACATGAATAAAGATTGAATAGAAAATAGTGTGATTATTTAATTATACTTGTTAAGGGTTGCACTGGGATTTACTAAGAAAAAAGCAAAAATTATTATTATTTTTTTTATGTCAGAAATGTGCCCTTTGTGTTGAAATCCTAAAATAACTTCCTGGTTACAGAGTGTGACTTCATTTGAAAAATGTTCTGTTAATGATTAATTTCACAAGAGAATCTATAATTTATTGAAATAACCGAATTCCTTCAAAACAGCCGCAATAAGGTGTTTACTTTTCCTGCTGAAGTTAACACATCAAATCCAGATTGAAGGCGCACCTAAAGGGGCCAATCACTGCAGCTCCAGCAGGAGGAGCTCAGCTGAGCAGCAACACAAAGTTGCTGAGCATCCTTTAGTCCCCGCCTGCCTCTCTGTCTGACTCCTCTCTCCTGCCTGTTTCCCTTGCATTTGCTCCAATTCGCTTCAGCCTGCGAGAGTTTCACAGTTCAGAAGTGATAACCATAAAGAAGTGGCGTTTGAAAAGATGTTGGCTTGCGCCGAGATGATCACTATGTGCCTGCAGTCGGCCAAACAGAAGCATCTTCAGGCTCAGCAGCAGCAGCAGCCGCTCCACAGCTCCGGACAGGGGCTCACTATCTTTCATGATGTAAGTTAAAGGCTTTTTTTTATTCGACCCCTGAAAAAAAAAATCCTTTTACAATCTGCTTATTTAATTATTCTATTACACCAGCATAAAGATAACAGTTAATATAAAATGTTAAAAATAATATAAAAGAGTCCTAGAGCTGATTCAAGGTGTAACACGGTTGCCTTTTTTTGTTATATACATAAAAATTATAATGGAAGCAGATACGGGAGGGTTTTAGATTGGGAGTGTGTGTGAACGCGCGCGCGTGCGTGTGTGTGTATGTTAGTGTAAATAAGAAAGACGGAAGAACTGCAGCTGAGCCTCTGCATGATAAATTAAGCTCTCAGCTAGACAGTAAAGGGTTGCTGGGGTTTCTTCCCTCTTGTAACAGTTTTATTTTTCTTACCAGCCTTTAACCAAATGACTCCAATCTATTGTTCATTTATAATTCTATATTTTATAAAACTCTCGTAACAGGAAGTTTTCTGAACATATTTTTTGGTTCCCTGAAGGATGGTGGAACATGTTTATTTTGTTCTAATTTTCCCTTTGATTGGTTCTGACCTGCTTTTGTCCTTCATAGCAGCCCTCTGCTAAAACTGTAAACATGCATGCTCATAGACAGCCCTGCTTCAAATGCTGCCCTAACTTACACCACCTGCTGTCAAATTAACCTGCAATGCTGCCATAGAAACCATCCTTGTAGGTTTTCAAACCACTGATGTTTTCAGATTTGAACCCATAAAGCTGACATTTTTAAATCTAGTCAATTACTCTGACATTATCCAGATATAATTTGAGAGGTTATCTTACTAAAATACATTCTGATCCATGTGAACAAATTGGAAGACATAAAATTTTTAGTCCTCTGCAATGCATTTTTCTATTAAGAAAAACATAAGAGATCCAGTCCACTGAATGTGTCACTTAATAAAAACATTGTGCTTGAACCAGCCAATCTCACTAAAAACAAAAAAAAACAGCCATGTTGGACCAACATAGGTATTAAATGTTTTTTTTTTGTTTAGCCTGAAAAAATCTGACAAAAACTTTTACATCCAGGTAATATAGAATTGCACCCATAATTATTAATTAGATTGATTAGTAGAATATATAAAGTATTAGCCATTTAGCTCAATAGCTGTTAGCTGAAAGTTACTGTGGTTACAAATGGTTTCTCAAATTTCACCACAAAGTGCGATTTTTAATCACTACTGAAATTTAAGCAATATACCAGCCTTTCAAGACAAGCATCCTTAGTCATCAGTGAACACACTTCTACTGTTAGGACTTGCCCCAAATGTGCTGCCAGACACCAGATTGTGGAAGCGTTCATGAGAAATCCCATCAAATCTTCATGTCCTACAGCAATACTCTAGTTGGTTAATTATCTCAGATGCATGCTGCCGTCAGACATTTTAGATCTCATTACAGACTCAAGTTATGCCCATGCAACTACAAGTCTTTTTAGGTATGCCTCTGATTATCACCCTAATAGAGAGTCAAATGATTTTCACAGGTTTCCTGATACTTGATTGTATCCATCTTGGCCTTTAAACACTGAGGACCTAATCTTTGAATATTCCCAATAAGAGGAGCTAAATTGCATGTGCATTTTTTTAGTATTTGCATCAAGTGGGTGGATAGCGGCTGATCTGCAGAGATTATTAGCCAATGTTGTGCAAATAGATTTGCCCTGCCGATTAACATGAGCAGACTTCTTGTTTTACTGGCAGTTTCAGAGTGGCTGTAATAGAATGGTTTAAAGCTATGGAGATGGTGGTTAAAATGAGAAATATAAAAAAGTTGAAAATACTATTAATACCAGTTTAATAATATGTAATGATATTTATAGCGTAGCAAAAATAGTTTTAAAGTGCTATGAACTAAACTAGTAAAATAGTAAAAGGAGGAAATTATCTAAAGTTAAAGCTACAGTGTGTAACTTTTAGCGACATCTAGCGGTCAGACTGCAGACTGCAGCAACATGAACATCTCCCCCCCACCGCTTCTCCCTCCCAAATGTACGGCGAGCGTTACGGGACAAAATGTCTTCCACGACGTCCGCATCACCTACCTTCTCAAGTGATGAGGTTTGTTTACATAGATAATTTTACAGATAGTATTTCATTAGTCTGTGTAGGGTATAGATTTCATGTAGACTTAAGATAATAAATATACCCGTTATTTTTTCTACATCGTTGTGACGTTTTGTCGATCTCGCAATCACTAGTTTGTTGCCTCTGCGCTGCCGTAGCGCAAAGATGTCTGCCTCCATGGCTGCGAGACCCGCTCCTATGTAATTATAAATAACGAATTCTAAGGCAACGCAAATATTAAGGTTAAGAGGCTGAGCTCGTAGATGATGATAAAATAACATAGTTACGTATAATATATTACATTTCTGACTGTATATCCCTGTAATTATTACACACTGTAGCTTTAAATATAAACATTTTTAAATACCATAATAAATGAGAAAGCTGTTTTTGTCTAGGTTGAGATAAGAGCAGATAAAGCTTCAAACCTGTGGATGTATCTCCACTAAAACCTCTCAACATTACTTTGACATGATATACGCAATTTAAAATTTAACAAAACATATCCGTGCTTCATGTACAGTTATGTTTGTTTAAAACATAGAAAAAAAAAAAAAACATTTTGTGATGAATAACAGGCTCTTTTGAGATTCTGTTTTTTTTTTTTTTTTTTTTTTTTTTTTTTTTATAAACATGCCAGATTATTTTAGTTCAGTCATTTTCGTTCTTTCGGTATATACCGGTATGTATAAAAAATTGCTTTCCTCCCTGCATTAATTTGTACATAACCTGCCTTCATATGATCTACATATTGATGAAGACAAAGGGGCAAAACAAAAAAAACTGCACAGACTGTGGAATTGCAAACACAAAGATGCATCACTTTGCATCTTCTTTAAAGATCTGCTCTGTGTATAGAATAACAGCTTTGCACTTGTTCAAAATCAGATCTTAAGGTTTCTGGTGCAGCGGAAAGAAAACCAGCATCAGAATATCACCAAGCCCCTGCCATGCTAGTTGTACCACTATTATGTTGGGAAAAACACTCCTTTCTAGATTCACATCATAATTTTTTCTCAACTTTTTATTGTCATTACACTGTCACAAGTACAGAGCAACGAAATTTACTCTCTGCATTTAACCCATCCCCTTGGGGAGCAGTGGGCTGCCACTGTGTGGCGCCCCGGGAGCAGTGTGGGGTAAAGAGCAGCAGTTTGTGGGACTTGAACTCAGAACCTCGAAGACCCAAGCACAATGCTCTAACCACTAGGTCACCACTCACTAACTTTTTGTTCCTGAAACAATTTTTTGATTTTAAATGGTGGGTACCTGCCTTTTCTTGCACTTTTATGTTAGTAGTGGTGTTAGCCTTGAGGTCAAGACATGTAGCCCTGCACTATGAGCATTTATCGTACTGTGGAAACCACTGCAGGTCTATTGCAGTAAGTTAAGAGGCTTTGACCACCTGCTCTCTCACAAATCTGGTACGTAGCAGCCTTAATAGCTTCCTCTTCTACCACACCCAGGTGATCTTGCCACTGTTCGTTTAACATTTAATATTTAACATGCAAACTTTGGTTCCATCTACAGTGGCGTAGCCAGAAAATTTTAAAGGGGTGGCAAGTCAAAAACCAATGTACACTGACGAGTGGCCGAAACAGGATGGGCGCCAGAACCTCAGGCTCAATCTACACTGTTCCAACAAGAACGAGCACAACATACATGTTTTCTAAATAAAGACAATCAATACTTTCCTACAGCCTTTGCTAACAAATAGACGCATATATTTAAACATCCATGCTGTCTAAATAAAAGGTAGTAGAAGGTATAGAACAAAATATCTGGGGCGAACATCTTTCCCACTTTCATTACTTACCTACTTTTATCAAAAATTGTTCTGCATAAAATTTATATTTACATGTACTAATATCTAAATTAAATTGATTTTTTAAAGTTATTAATAAAGTAGTTATTTATCTATGATTTCACTGAAGACTTCTGAATGACTTGTAGAGAATTTTTTCTTTACCCCATTTAACACAAGAATTAGTTCAGAGGTGAGCATGAATTGTGTATATATCAACCTTAATGTTAGTATTTTGATTTGTATATGAATTTTTAATATATGAAAAAATGTAGAGCATAAAAAAATGGTAGGGGTGGCCAATGATTGGCTAAGGTTGGCCAATGCCACCTCTGGCCCCCATCTAGCTCCGCCCCTGTCCGTCTATGTCTCTAGGAAAGTGCAAGGTCTTAGATTCCATTGTTCTCTTATCCTTATAGATAATTTATTGACTTTATAAGGCTATTCCAGGTCTATTGTAATTTGTATTTATTTTTTTCAGCTATTCAAACTGTTCCTTTATAGTCAATTATTGTAGCAACCTGACTGTTGTACCAAGGAATGTTTATATTCCTTTTAAAGCAGCGATGCCCAAACTGTCCTTGTTTTAATCATATTATTCTACTCATATCTATCTCATTGATCTAGTTTTTAATGCATTCATCTCTACTGGGTTTTTTTTTGTGACAGGGAACAATTTGTCTAGAGTGAAAATATTTATGCCGGTAGGCTACCCAATTATTTTACTGTAACAGAAAGGCTATTTTGACTTGAGAGGGATTGTTCTACTTTTAAAGCCTATTTTGCTGTCTCATGCTGATCTAGCCATCAAACCCCTCAGTGTGACACAGACGTTTACCTTTCATGGGATGTGCTGAAAGCTATGCCTTAAATAGCAATAGCTAAGAAAAGCCGTGATGAGGAATTATTGTGATATAATACTGTCTTACTATGAGGGTCATACATACTGAAAGTGATTACCAGAATTAAATGAAACCCAGGTGTTGCAAGCAGTAATTTAAATGAAAAAAATCTTTTCCTTTGGGTGCAATTAGCTTGTAAGGTTAATTGACTGTACATTAAACTAATATATTCCCCAAATTATTGTGTGACTAGAGTATCTGTATCATATTGATGGTGTGCAATAATGATGGGATAATTAGAAATAATTGATGTCATGAATGTAAAATTAATAACATTATAGAGATCATATGTAACCCTAAAGGTCATATTTGAAGACAAGAAACAACAAGCAACGCTTGTATTCTTATGCTGTTTAATCATTCTTTCATATTTTCTGCGTCAAAGGTTTGTTTATGGGTTTTACTGTAGATTCCCATCTCTTTTTCCCCTATTTGTCCTTCTTATCTCTTTCCCTCACTCCTTCTGATTTTTATCCACCCTGCTGTGCTGAAAAAAAAACACTGTTAATCTATAACAGGCGGTGATGCTTGAAGGTAATTTAAGAGCATACCAATCACAGAATGCTTGTTACGTTATCTCTTTGCTCTGAACTGTTTACTTTTCATGAGCCCTGCACAAAATCTGCAGACTGTCTTAACTCCTGCCACTATGGCATCAGACCAGCGGCATGCTGGGAAGCAGGTTCTGACCTTTTCATGGGCTCGCTGTAAATGATGCATTATCGTCTCCTGACACTAGAAAACCCAAACACACAGGCCACAACAAACAAGCTGGAACCAAATTGCTCTTCATTTAATCAAGGAGGACTAAGAAATGCTTTGATGAGGAAAAAGTGACCTAAAGAGAAAGGAATTCACTTCACAGCGTTGGATGCCTAAAGCAAATATATTTTTTATGTAATCGCTTAAAAGGAAACGTAATGTCATGCAACAGTCCTGTTCAAAGCGCAGGCACCTTTCTGTAGACATATGGGTCCAAACAAGAGGAGTGTGTTGAGAGGAGGCTGGAAAGAGGTTATGCTATTGATAGAAGTCAGGCATTGACAAAGGAAGGGCAGATGTGCCGACTTTGAGCTTACTGACCTATAGAGAATGAAAGTTTTGACAGTTACTAATAACCTACAGGTCATCTCTGACAAACTTGGCAGGTATGACCTCTGCCAACCAATGGAAATAAATAACTCAGAGAAAGGGGAGCCTAATCAGTGGTCAGCAAAATATCAAATATAGAGTGTCCAGTACAGTCAGAATCTATGCTTACTTTAATTCTTATCGTGACCTTATTCTTGTCATTTTTACTGATAAGAAGATTTAGGATAAGAATTTTTTTTTGCAATACTCCTAAATATAATAACAATTATTTCTCATAATTTTTCTTTTATAGCTTTAACTATAATGATTTGATCTGTTTTGCACCAACATTTCAATTGACATGTTTTTAATAATTTATCCACTTTGTTGCACAAAGTGGTTTTAGTTCATGCTGTTTAGTTACATCGAGCAGCTTTTACTACCATTTTCTTTTTCTCGCCTCCCAGCTAAACATAATAAAATGTCCACTAGAACATTGACGCTCAGGTAATATAAGGATGCATGCGTGCGTGTGCTGCTAGACTCACATGGGACCTGGATGTAGACTGACTGATTGGGGAATTGGATGCACATGAGCTGACAAAATGCAGAGCATCTGAGAGAAAAAAAATGCAGTGAGCCTTTGGATGAAGGAACAATAAGAAAATGGGGGACAACTAAAGGAACAGATGACTGAGTCTGACTAAATTCAACGTAGGCAGCGGCAGCCGTTGTTCCCAAGGCTTTCCTTCCAGCAGCTGACTAACACCTTTTATATGAACAAGAGCGAGCCATATTGTTGGCCTTCCTCTTTTTAGCCAATAAATGCCTCTCCCAGAGTTGGTGACTCATGTACTCTCTGAAGCTGTTTGACTGATTTATGTTGATATGTGTCAAGCAAGTTTATCATCTTCAGTCTTTAAAAAGCTTCACTTTTACAGGAGCTGCTAACAGAGTTCGAAGAAAAGGATATTTTTTCAGTGACAATTTATAAAGCAGTGCTCTGATTTATATAAAAATTTCATGGGATTATGCATTTGGTAATCTATTTGCAATTTACACTCACCCACTACTTCCTTAAGTGCAGCTTTTTTCTCAGAGTGTACTATTTACCATTTTTTTTATAATTCTCTACAAACCTGAGTTAGGGTGGTATTTAAAAATCCAGGTAGACCAGTAGAATATGTAATATTTTGATTAACAACCATGCTTAAGACCCCTCAACTCACCTCTGTTCTAACTGCTTCTTAGTTTGAAACTAATTTCCACCATGTTTCCAGGCCTCAGTGCATTAAATTAACAAGAAATTAAACATTTGTATCTATAAACTGAACAGTTTTTGTTGATTATTATGTTTATTTGTTTTTTAGGAATCATGTCCATCTCTGCCACTGCCATATTTCCTCTTATCCAAACAACTGAACCTTGTTCATTAGAAATTAGTCGATAAAATAGCATAACTTGTTTTTTAAAGAAAAATGTTGCCTTTTTCAATTTCCATTTTCTGTGCATAGGCAGTGTCTAAAAGAAAAGAACGATTACAGTACTAGCATTCTGCAATCAAATCAGAACAAGAAAGATGATTGTGATATGGAAGAAAAAAAAATATATATATGATATATTGCTATGAATTTGATATCTTAATGATAATGATATTTGTTTTCATTCATTTATTTATGTATTTTTATTTCATTCATTTGAAAAAACAAGATCATGTTTTTTTGAATATAAGGCTTGTTACCTTACACTTAACTACCCTTGGTATGCTGCCATTTCTCTCATAATCCCTAGCACAGACTGTAACCCAAAGTGAAAGCACAAGCCAAAAGACAAGAAAAAAGGCAAAGCAAATAGAAAAGTCAAAAACACATTTTTATGACCATGCTTTTTGCCCTCTGGGTGTAAAAAAAATGCCTTATATAACCCTGCATAAATACTTGGAGCTGGGACATTGCATCTTGATTGTTTCCAAATTGGACAGGGTTTGGTCAATGAATTAAGCTTTTATGCTATTACAAGAACAACGGTCCATAGAAATGCATACAGTGGCACTGCCTTACTATGTTTACAGCACTAATCTGCCAACCTGTGACCAGCAAAAGATTGCTAACACAGATAAAATCTTCTAAGCAAAAAAAACAACGAAAAAACTTGAAATGAAGTGAATGCTAATACCACTCTGTTCTGCACTCATGCCTTATTCTGAGTATAAATTCATCCATAAATTAAAATGGAAAGTAAAAGCACAGAGCCATTAAAAAAAGTTTTTTTTTTTAAAGGAATGCCACATGTTTTAAGATGGCAGATTTATTTAAGTAACATCCATTCTGCTCTTTGAAAATCTTTCTTTCCTTTACAAAAAAAGCAGTCAGCTGAAGACTCTCACGTGCTCTTGCTAATTATAAGCAATGCACCACTGAGTCCCCCAATGGGAGCAGAGGGAAGAGAAACAAAGACAGTTGGAATACAATTACTTCCTTTTGTCCATACGCTATGGAAGACTGTGTTATTAATACCTTAAGAAAAAAAACATCAGCTGGTTTAACAATATAATGATGACTGAAAAGGATTAAAACTTGTTGATGATCTGCCAAAACTTAAAGATCATATCAATATAAAGGGACCGACCCTACTGTTTTATGTTGGGAAGAATAGTGAAATTATGCAACTTAATAAAAAAAAAAACCACACATACTTCCTTATAGGAAGAGTGATTTTAAATGTTATTACAGTGTTATTTACCTCTTTGACTTGCCAGATAGCACAAACAGAATAAAATATGTTCTCTTGCCTATTGTTGTATTATTATTATTATTATTACATTTTAAATTATAATTTTACAATAAAAAAAGATCATGGTATGTTTTTATTCTGTCACCTATCCCCAAAACACCATTATTTAAACATTCAGAAAAACTGTAGAATTGTTCCACTAAAGCTACCTTTACAGACAAAGCAGCATCGACAGCTTCTTTAGACATTTTTCAAAGTAGACACATCTTCTGTGCCACACTAGAAAAAGCTTCCAAATAATTTGTAAAGTAATGATGTTGCTGTTGGGTCTATATGTAACACTAGAGGAGAGAGTGTGCAGAGTGTGTCATGGTTCCAGAAATGTAATTCTTTGATTCTTCTCTTTTTAACCATGTGAGTTTGCATTTTAAAGCAGTAAGACTATTTATCTTAAACATGAACTGAAGATAGAAGTGTATGAACCAAACATATCCAATGACTGAATTCCCCTGAAAACAGCTACTCCAACATGTAAAACTGTATAGTCCAATATAAAAATGATGTGTTTTGATGATGTAGGTGCTAGTAGGATGCATCTTACAGACAAGCATAAATTATACAATAGATCTGAGTACAAATATTGAATTTAAACACAATGAAACATTAAACAGGCTGTATTGGAAGGTTGAATTTAAGTGGTTTTCAAGGCTGAGGCACCTGCAGGATAACAGCAATCTGGCCTTTCAGCTGCATTGTAACCAACCTCGTTCTGCCCCTAAAATGACTGTTTACTCCAAAAGGGATGATTGCTGAGTACATTTCAATAGAGATGTTCTTCATCAGCTTCTATTAAATATGACTCACTCACCCACACGCCAAATGTACCTTTCTTTTGACTGTGTAAACAAGATATGTGAATGTAAAATCTGTGTTTTTATATTTTAAACATTGGGAATATATTTAGTTTACTAATTTCTTTTGAAAACATTCCAAATTGAAGCTTTACTGAAGTGTGTGTTTGCTTTCTCCACTTTTTCCCCCAGATATTCCGCAGAGCAGACAAAAATGGTGAGTACAATATATTTAGCAGTGATCTCAATTGTTTCTTCAGATATTTTAGGTTTAACAAAAAAACGTTTTAGTTCAACAAAAATAGCTATTTTCATAAATGACTCTATCCAATATCTGAATAAGATGCTAAGATTGCAGATGGAAGCATCAAATTAACTCCAAAAATGTGTGGATAGAATTTCGCTTGGTATAACATATGCATATTTTTTTTTTCATTTATACATTTTAAATAATTCCAAAAAATATATATATATATATATCTTGTTGTATGCAAGACACACTTGTAGTCTTCATCAGCAGTGGTCAGTTTCACCAGTTTTGCTATCTCTAATCAATAATGAATATTAAGTATGTTCTTGATATTTTATATTAGTAATGTTGTTAATATTTATGCATTGCTACATTATTTGTCTTCCTTGATTCTTTATCCTACCATTGCCCTGCACAGCCTCCCCATTTTATCAGAAAAACATTCTTGAATGCAATTAAATTTTAGAAATAAGATGACACCTCTCAATGAGCTTTAGTGATTTATATAATTATTCATGCATTGATGCTAAAGCAATTTAAATGGTTGTAGCTCACTCCTGCCCACCCCAAATGTGACAAAAGCATAAAGAACTCCTATGGTTTCTTATTGTGTCCCAAAACTGTAATCAATACAGAAAACTTACCATAGCCACCTATCGTATGCTGATATCGAAATAAATATTACACATCTTAGAAGCTGCAGATCTTTTTAGACCCCTCTTTTTGGCATTTTGATTTGTGACGATCTCATCAAAGCAGAGTTGTTTTTGTATCAGCCACTTTGTTTCTGAAATATTTTCACTGCTTTACATCATAAAGTTGTATAAGTTATTATATTCTCTGAGTTTTGTGGAAATAACATACATTTTTATTTTTTAATTTCTTCCTCTGGTGCATTTGAATTAGTTTTAAGGAGTTTTATTTGTTCAACTGAGCAATCCACAGTAAAATGACCTAATAAACACTTAGTTTTGCTTTTAAATCTTACAATTTTATGTATTTCATAATTTTAATTTTTTTTTATAAAATTTTCCTTAATTAAAGCCTTCTTCTGTGGCTCAGGTAAGAAAATCCAGAATAAAATATTTGCCAGATTTAATACTTCTTTTAGAAACGGATGCAAATCTTTTTAAAGTGCATATAAAAATTTACATTTTGTTCTAATTTAAAGAAACTAAAAATGGGACCCATGTATCTTGCTTTGACCTGTGGTGTATGACATATTACATTACACTGCGTCTGATTCAGGAGATATTTTTTCTGTATTTATACCTTAACAGTCTTGTTGAGTGGTTAGACTAACCTTTCACAGCTAAAAGAGCCATCTTATTTCCTCTTCCTTTGCTGCATGTTATTGGCTCACCCAGGAAGATATTTATTTAGCTCTAACAACTGATGAAATAGGGTGCCAAAGCAAATTAAGGAGGCGGAGGCATAACACTCATCACTAAACATTGTTTTGTTCACACATCAAGGTCTGTAATTATTGTGCTTCTCAGAAGTATTAGCAATGTTTAAGAATGGCCTTCTGCACGATGAAATGTTTTGATTCTTTCAACCAAATATTTTCACTCTTTCAATTTTTTTTCATCATATTGAACTTGCTGAAATGACTGTCATCACCAAACCAGCTGCATGAAGCAAAGGAAAAGATGACCATTAGTGCTAAAAGCAACACATGAAAAAAGTACCCGCCCTACATTCAGCGGTCTAAATTCTGCAGTAATAGATACAGTGGGGAGTAGACTAAAAATTTAATACAAAGGAAAACAAACACTATGAAGCTTTGACACAATTACTACTTGTCAGATAGAAACAGTTGATGTGCTCATTAAGAAATTAAAAGCAAACAGAGGCTGTGAGAAGCTGTCTATTATTTTTGCTGGCCGGCATAAAGAAGATTCTGATGTGTTGCAATTATGCAGAAAAATGTTGGTAGAATAAAGTGCAATTCTTTCGACATATGTTATTAGCTCATACTGCTGCTTTGATTTAACATTCTGATTATTTTTTGCTTAATAAATAAGTAGATGAAAATATTTACACCGTATGTTTTATTTAAAAATATGTGAAAATTTGTCCCAGGGTGTCATTATAAGCAACATCACAGTGTAATAATCTTATAGTTTTGAAATAGCTCCATCTATTTGGACATAGACATGAGCATATTGAAGACTTGGTAGATGCCGAGGTGAAGGTGAAAATTTACAAGTAACTTCAGTTGTGTTAGAAGCATGGTGATGGCCAATGGCAGCATGCAGATACACTCAAAGGTAAAAGACATATGGAAAAACAAAAATAGTATCAGGTTATGTTGAGGTTTTTAGAGGACCCAAATGCAGAGATGGAAGCTGAGGTGGTTTCTTGCACATTTAATAAAAAAAATAAAGTAGTCCAGAACTGATCGACAAGGACAACTCAAGAACCAAAAAAGCTAGGAGACATGAGGGAGGAATAAACCAAAAGAATAACAAGGATCCAGCAAAGCGTAACTGAACAGGAGGTGTTTATATGGGAAACAGAAACAATAGGAGGACTAATTAGCTGATAGGGAGCAGGTGAAGACAGAAGTAACTAGAAGGAGCTAAGGGAAAGGAGACTGGCACAAAGGGGCATCAGAGAGTAACATAAAAATACAACACTGCTTAAATATAACACAAAATGGAAAAGAAACCAATGATCAAGAAAACACAGAATAAAATAAATCACAGTGTAACTGAAAACTTAAAAATAAACTTAAACAGAAGTCCACAAAGGGCAGAATCATGATAAATAGGAATGAGAGGATTCCAGGGCAACTGCAAAAATGTAAATAAGAAAAAAGGCTGTTAGGTTTTCAGGATAGTGCTTCATATAGATTAAACGAAATTGATGATTTCGTTTAAATCGAAAGGTGATTTTACAAAAAGTGCACAACACATGCATGTTTATTTATGAATAAAAAATCAATACCAGGTGAATTGTTATATATTTCTGACTTTGTGCTCGGTAAACTACACATCTAGTGTATAACGTACACTGCAATGGTGATTTCTGAAAACGTTGAGAAATAACAAATAAATTCTAACTTCCTGTGGTATCTATAATGTCTTTATAAGATGTCTTACCATTTATTATTGTCTGGCATGTCCATAGTGCCAGAAAAAAAAGTTTTAGTATCCTCTAAACATTCTTCAAAGTTTTACGTTACAACCACAAATCTGCATGTATTTTGAATTTATTGATGAGAGTTGACCACAAATGTGATCAATTTGTGAAGAAGTCTTGAATTAAAGTCCAAAAAGTGTAGCGTGCACAAGTATTCAGGAACCCCTTTAGGTGACTATTTTGTAAAAGCTTGCAGTTTGTATAAAACTGTAGTCCCAATTGTAAGTTGGTCTGAACATTTGCTACATATTTCTAAATGAATATAACAACTTAAAAGGAATTAATTAATAAAATGTTTTTTATTTTTAAGCTTAATGGTTCCATGGCAGCTCTGGCTTTATCTTTATTCTCACTTTCCTGTTGGAATGAGAACCAGCCCGTAGTCTAGCAGTTTTTTATTTCCAGGAAAGAATTGTATGTAGCACCACACATCCTCCCACAAACCTTACCCTGTTTCTTGTTCATGCTAAAGAAAGATAAAGACACGTCATGATCTCGCTACAACATGGAAGGAGTAGTGTACAAAGAATTATTTGCTGCATTTTTTTCCCAGTGTGTCATGTAAACCTGATCAACAAGCTCAATTTTAATTTTAACTGACTAGAACACCTTCTCTACACATTTATCATGTCCCATATATCATTTTATTGTAAATTATTGTGATCATGAGCAAATTGTTATTTAAATGATTTTTTCATTTCAACCATCAATCATTAAATGGCCACAGATCAATAAAATGTAAAAAAAATAAAATAAAAACTTATTGAAAAAAGTTTTCCAACTAAATACTGGATTTAGGCCTTTTTATGGAGGTATTAGAACTCAGTAAACAATTAAAGATAATCTCAGATTTTGTGCTTACCTGGTAGCTTTAAAAAAAAGACAATTATAGCTCTGAACCACAAGTATAAAGGATTCTAGAAAACTGACTAAAAGGAGCACACATCTGTGTCTGAGGATATGGAAAGTTGAAAGTAACTTCAGAATTTCTTAGATGGGTTTGTGAAACATATCCTAAGGAGGACAGGGATGCTAAGAATACCAGTAATAGCTTGAGTATGCAGAGATCCATAGAAGGTTCCAATAAAGAAACCAGAGCTATCTCTCTATGTAATGCCGGTTCCTACTGAAGCGTTTGTAGGGAATTTATAGACCACTTAAGAGAGCCTGCATTGGGACAGAGCTTTGAAGGGATATCAGTGTGGCCTACTTTATGCTCTACTTTGCAGGACATCTCCACTTTCTCATATGGTTCTACATAGCTTACAACTAAGTTAACTTTAAATTTGAAGAAGAGTTACAGGCGTTCCATTTAAAAACCAACAGTGTGCTTCAGACTGGTTTGGATTATTGGATTATTAAGGACACATTCTAGATAGTATTTATTATGTTCATGATTATCTGCAATCTTCATGTCACAGTGTTGGTGATAGTTTTTATAAACACTCCCATACCAACAAATTAAGACTATTCTATAGAAGGGCTAATACAGTGGATGCATATACAAAGATTACCTTTAGTAGAGAGTGATGAAGCCACTGTGATCATGTCAAGGCCTGATGGTTTTTAGATTGGTTAGCATGTGTGTCATTGGGTCACAGATGAATTATTTATTACTTCCAAAGCATCAGCTGGCATTTGAAATATGTTCCCTACCTGGAACTCTCCTAACCGGATTTAATATGATGGTAGCTTCATCTCTGCTTTTTCCTGTAAGACCATCAAGATTAAATTATTGCAAATGTTACAAATACAAACAAAATAAATGTTGAACTCCGTCCATTATTGATGCCCATCATTCATCATTATTTTGAATAATTTTTGTATTTAGTGATAACGTCAGTTTGACACTAGTGAAACCTAATGTCGAAAATAAGATTTGTAATACCAACCCGGTTCAAATTCATATAAAGGAAAAGACATATTCAAATAAAAAACTCCAAAGATAGTTACCCACCTGAGTTGGAGTGACTTATAATAAGTGGTTTTAATGCTGCTTATAATGTGTATAACAAATCAAAAAATTTATGTTTTATAGACTTAAGACTAGTAAACTTTAACTCAGAGAAGGTCAAGTATATATAATATATATAAAGATCATTACTTGCAAATTTTTCTTACTGAAATCATCCTTCTTTGATGTATGCAGACATAACCCAGAACTGTCAAAGCTGCCTGTGTATATCGTTTGTCCATCAAATGGATGCTGTCTGTTTAATTCTGCACTCCAAATATAGGAATCTTTCCAGATATGACACCAGGAGAGACATGTGGTGGGATCTTTGTTTCACAGTATGTAAGCCACAGTACAGATGGTGCAAAGATCTAAGTAAACAGCACAAACTTTCTATAAATTATGGTAAAATAGCAATCCTAAACATGTTATATAGGAAGTATTGTGTAAATGTAACATATATTCCTGAATAGTTTGTAAAATGCAATGCATTTTTGTCCAATACTTTTATCTAATGAGAGCCATTGAAATAGCATGATGATTTTATTTTCCCACTACTTGTATCTGGCTTTCTCTGTGCTTACAAAGAGTGCTAAAGATAGTGTGCAACAACACTTTTATTCTAGTTTTGATTTATATTAGGACATGGATATAATAGTTTTCTTCAATGTATTCTTCTAAAGGTTATCCAAAGACACTTATAAAAGAAAAAAAAAAATAAGGGTCATCTTTTTCTCATTAATGTGTGCAAGAACCTTAGAAACTTAACCTTAGAAAGGTCTGACTTTTAACTTGTTGCGAAACATTTTGGTCAGCGGTAATGACAAAATGAAAACAGCCCTAAATTAACAGATGGTCCTTATGTTGCACTTTTTAGCTTCGCTAAGTCAGCTAACAGTAACTCACTGTCATCCGACCTCATCGTTGCCTGGCTGGGGACCATTTAGAGAGATGCCCTTCAGCATTGTGTCCATTTTAAATCAAAAGCTGAAGGTAGAATTGAGAAGTGAGAGTCTTCATGTGCTACAATTTAAGCATTTTGGTTTTAAACAAAAAGTAATAATAATAATATTAATATATTTTATTTTTAGCAACTTTAAAAACACTCAAGGACACTGTACGGGTAAAAACAATAAGAGATAAAAAAAAAGTAACATGTCATAGTTAAAAGAAACAACAAAAACTACAACAGGTGGCTTTTAAGTTTTAATTGAAGATAAACCTGAAGCTGTAAAAACCCAAGATATACATTGTAGCTTTATGTGTTTAAGTTTGATCTTTCCTTTGATGCTTTTTGTACATTGTCTTCATTTGGCCATGTTTTTCTCAAAATGATTGTCTTTATTGTGTCTATTTGTGATGGTCAGTGTTATGTGTTTCAATCACTGAGCAAAATGTACCTTCAGGTTAATAAAGTTTTATATTTATATAACAGTTTTTAATCGTCTTGAATATTTTTGCAAGGCACCTTTTAGTAATTTGGTTCTATGCAAAGAAGATGACAATACATCTTTTTAATCTAAAAGTTGCTTCAGGATGATAAAGAGAGCAAACCTTCCTTTTACAAAAAATAGTACTTACAATATAATCTGATTTTTTTTCTTTTTCTCTTTGCAGGAAATGCTTTGGGTCAAAATCAGTTTCCGTTCAACATTGTCGAGTTTATTTTTGGTCCTTTTCATCTCTGATCTTAAAATGTTCTTCAGTCACAATGACTAACAGAGCTTCCAACTCCTGCTGGCATAAATCTGGTTGCCTGAGTGTGATTGCTAAGAATTGCCTGCTGCAGATGCAATCTGTTCAATTCTCCCTTTTCATAAGTATTGAAAAACTAGTAGTTTTGCACTAGTAAAAGCTTACTCTAGGCCACCATGTGTTATTTGTAGTGGCATAGTGATTGATATTTTGCTCATGAAGGAGCTCTTCTTTAATAATTACAGTCCATCCGTTTATCTTCTGCTATTAATTTTTAGGAGCATCGTTTACCATAACTTTGCTCAAGATATACCAAGCAGGGTCTGAAATTAATGATAAAAAACAAGGACTTATTTACTATCCACAATATATACCTGTCATTACTCACTTAACTATCATTACTAGTATTTAATATAATTTTTTTTGCCTTGCCCAGTTATTTAGAAATATATTACGTTTGCAACATTGGTTACAACAGTGGGTCATTTTAGCTGTCATAAGTCTGTTTCTTCACTTTTTTTCAGATGATGGCAAGTTGTCATTTGACGAGTTCAATGCTTACTTTGCTGATGGGATCCTGACAACCGAAGAGCTACAGGAACTTTTTTATTCTATAGATGGACGTCAGAATAAGTAAGTTGTTGTGTGTTTATTTTGATGAATAGGGCTCTAATCAAAAGGGGAAATAATTAACATTTTAGTTTCCTTTCCTAGTCATTAGTCGCAAGTTAAATGACTTCCAATTTCAAGAAGGTCTTCAACAAAATAACAACAAAGAAAATAAACCTGCATAAACTAATGACAGTCCACATAGTAATATCATGAATCCCCCCTAAAAATAAACAGACAGACGAATTAAAAACTATCGAGCAAACTGCCAAATTCAAAAGCTTACTCAGTGGAAAAAATAAAAAATAAAAATCTGTCTGAGCGTTTCTGAAGAAATTATCTGGAGTAAACATTTGAACATTGGTGCTGAGGTCTCCCAGTCTTGGGTTTATTGGAAAAAGGCCTATTTATTTTCAAGAAGTTTTTAATTAGACTGACTGCTTTGTTGTTGTTACAGATTATGAATTTGCATTTATGGGAAATATTTCTAATTGATCGACTGCAGATTTAATTACAACACATGTTTTATAATCTTACTCTTAAATTGTGTGTTTTAGTAAAAATATAACAGCCCATAAAACATTACGAAGACACATTTGATCAAATATGGTAAGGCTTACTTAGCAAGCAGTTTTTCATTTTTAAAAGACAATGGTTATTATATTGCAATAGTAGCTCACCATCAATTTTCTCTTACACTTTCATTGCAAAGCAGCTGGCATGAGAATAGCTCCAATGTTGAATTATAGATTAGTCATGTTCTTCAACACATCAGTATGGCTTATTCACTGTAATGTGACCTATTGGAATACACTTACAACATTAGCCATTAACTGGCTTGATTTTTCACCAATAAAACAATGAAAATGACCCCTAATATGCCATTAAAGCAAAAGGTTGCTGTTTCGGGCTTTTCAGTAAAAGTGTTATTGTAATAAATTATCATACCAAAAGCTTTTTACAGCATCTAGTGTGATGACCTCCTTTTGTGAATGGTAAACAAACAGAAAGGATATTTTCCTGCAATGTATTAAATCAAATATACATTTTAAAGTTGAAGGCACATTTAATCCTGAAATACAGTTTTACAAAAAAGAGAAATTGATACTTTTTAATGATAAATAAAGGGCAATCTTTATTTTCAGTCAAGACTATTTTTATCGGGTTTTCCAACTCAAATAATTACCTTTTTTATGGTTTTGATTAGATTAATATTTGTAGTTCTTTGGGATAACTCTGCAATATTCTCAGTATAAGAATCAAATAGTATCTCAAGTAGAAATAAAGTGCAGCACACCTTTGCATGTGCCTAATTAACTGCCCTCCCTTATCTCCTCCTGTGTTCTGCCCAGCAGCAATCTGGACACTGACAAGCTTTCAGGTTGGTAAAAGATTGCATCATATGTTTGGATATGCTATCATAGGCAAATATCAGCTGATCCATAATGATGTTGTATGATAATATGAGGCAAGAACTTAAGATTTGAAAATCAGCATAGATTATTTGCTTTCAAAGCACTTTTACATTTATTTCAATATTTTAGGTTTTTGGCCATGCTCATCATGTTTTCTTGGTCTAATATGTTATTTCACAGATAACCTTTTTTATTGTGTTAAACTATATCTTATATTGAGTTACTTACCATTTAGTGTTTTGTTTTTGTTTGTTTTTCCTTTACATCAAAGCACTTAGCTAGCCTAAATCTAAAAGCAGTTGTCCTCCTTTATCATCTTAAAATTCACTGTGTATCAGATGCCCTGAATAAAGCTAAGAAATGGGGCACGCAGATGGGTAAACATCAGTTGTGCCCAGAGTAAGACTTCTGCATAATTGATTACATGGGAATGGCTTACTTTCCATTTGATGTCAAAAGAAGTCCGCTGTTTTCCGTCGCGGCAACTTTTAACTCTTATCAACTTCTGGGAACATTTATTTTTTTGTCTAGTATGGATTATTTAGTAAACCTTTTTGGAGGACAGTCTTAGCAGGAATGAACCAAAAAGTTTGACAAGTTAGATTTTGTTCGGATCAGTGCTTACTGTGCCATACTACGAAGATATAAAATATACTATGAAGATATGAAATTAGAATCTTGCTTAAGATGCAATACCTACTGTTTTCATAAATGGTATTCCTGGCTATGCATTTAAAGTGCTTAAACAATTTTTTGTATTTGTTTAGTCAATTAACATTGTACTTAAAAATGTGTAGAAACTTTATTTATGCATTGTGTATGTGTGCTTCATCCCTTATGGCTGCTGTCAGTGAATTCTCTAATTAAAACCCTTAAACACTTGTGGCCTGTTCTAATCTGCAGACTCCCTGATTTCTGTAGAATTTTGTCTTGGCAAGATGTAAAAGTATTACTTTTCATCATATTTTTATTGGAATGTGTGCTTAAGTATTTATTTTTATTTATTTTATTAGATTACTTTTCTGAACACCTTGGAGAATACCTGAATGTTCTTTCAGCTCTGGAGAGCCTGAACTTCAGCATTTTAAAAGCAATGGACAAAACTAAAGAGGTAAGATTTTAGCACAATGAATGGTTAGCATTATCTATTTGTTCGTGTCAAGCAAAATCCGGTGACAAATACTTCACCCAGATTGATTCTAGAAGTTCAGTTCTGTGATAATGTTTACCTCTGTTTTCGCTTTTTAATTATTAATATTAAAGAGATTTTAAGATCAGAGATCTACCATATTTAAACACAAAAATAATTTACTAAAAGGTGTTTGACAACATGAAGTAGGGTAAAAAGTCTCAAGAACTAGTACATTATTCCCCGGTCCAAAGAAATGTAACAACAGTTATGAAACCAAGTCACTTACACCTTATGGGTTCTATTGCCATTTATCAAAATGTATCCATCAGCCAAATTCAGTGGGAACTATTGTGTGCAGATAGAGAAAGCATGATGCAGAACCTTGCTAAGAGTAATCAAAACTGCAGAATGTCTCCAAAACCAAATCTATGACTCGTCCACAAGATTGCAAAAGACCCCAGATGACAATCAAAATGCTGTAGGCTCAACATTCATAGGAAAAGTTCCTATGCCAAACATTTTCTGGACAAAAATAATAAGAATACCCATTTACATTTGCAAAAAATAAGATAATGAGGCTGCTTTGCCACCCTGGGAATGGGAAGACTTGCAGTCTCGAACATACACAAGCAATAATACATTTCAATAAACTGTAAAATAGAGATCTTGATGAACTTCAAAAAGAAAACAAATGTGGAACAACCAGGATACTCTACAATGTGAGATACCAACAGCTTAAGGCCCCCTCTATATGAAATAAAAAAAAATAGCTTCGGCAAATTTCATAAAAAGCTTAGTCATCTTTCACCTGAGTGCACATGTGAATGTGAATTCTGCGTCAAAGTTCAGTCATTTTTATTTAGCAATGTTTCCTTGGTTTTTCCAAGACTTTTAAAATAAGTAAAAATGAAAATTGAAATTAACTGAGGAAAGGCATTACACCATGGGGCCAAAAAAGACCCTCTACCGCAGTGATTAAGTATTCTGGCAGCAATTAAGTATTCTGGCAGCCACTGACAAAAGAAGAGAACCGGGAGAGCTGGATTGTTAGTCAAACAACTGGCTTCTAACTAAGACCTCTCTGACAAAGAGGGAAGCTTACAGGAAAGCCAGGTTCCTGAAAAAAAAAGGGTGAAAATCGAGGCAACATGGATGGCAAACTCCAAGGTTTTTATTAAGCTGAACAGATTCCAAGAGGGCTGCTCAGTGACACAGTGAGTAGCACTGCTGCCTTGCAGCAAGAAGGCTCTGTGTTCGATTCCCGGCCTGGGGTCTTTCTCCATGGAGTTTGCATGTTCTCCCCGAGCATGCGTGGGTTCCCTCTGGGTACTCCAGCTTCCTCCCACAGTCCAAAAACATGACTGTAGGTTAATTGGCTTCTCTAAATTCTCCCTGCCTCTCGCCCATTGACTCCTGGAGATAGGCACCAGCACCCCTCGTGAGAACACTTGGGAGTAAGTGTGTCAGAAAATGGATGGATGGATCACAAGTGGAGGTAAAGGTTATGGTCATGGGGGATGTAGATGAGCAGGACAAATTTACTTGAGAGGGTAACACTAGTGACACTAACTCACAAGGGTGGTGAAACAATCAGAAAATTGTTCGCTGTATAGAAAATTGAATACAACCAAGGCTTAAAAATATCAGTACCATTATTGGCTAATATTCCCTCTTAACACAAACACCATTTGGTAAAGGAAAGCTGTGTACCTAAACCTTGACGCTTTCCCTCTCCGTTTTTTTTCCTGAAAAGAGATCACTCGGGATCTTTAAATATTGCTTGAAATAACACTGACAGCTTGTCATCCATAAGCGAAGATGTCGACTGGAGGTGGGACAGTGGCGGAGGCTTCTGCAAGGTTTGCAGTATTTGGGATAAGTGGTAAGCATCAGTCAAAGACTTCCTGGCACTACTTCCCGTGTGATCGTGTCTGCAAAGCCCAATCAGGAGGAGGCTTACAGAAGAGGTTTGTCTGTGTTGAGCACGTTACTTTGAAAAAGTAATTAGTTATAGTTACTAGTTACTTCTCCCAAAAAGTAACTGAGTTACTCCACAATAAAAGTAACTAGTTACTAGTAAAAGTAACTATTGCGTTACTTTTGCGTTTCTCGCCCCCGTAACCCTCACCACCCAGCCCCCACCTTCTCGCCGTGTGTTTCAAAAGCCAGCTGAATAGAGCGGATGAGAAAGACAAGAACCTGCAGAGAGTTTAGCATTTATTGCAACTCAACGTAAATGACATCAGGGGGGAACGCGATGTGAAGTTTTTTAACAGGGCATTTTAGATCTGGTAAGTATATGAAATTAGTAACTGGGGATGTGTAATTCTGAAATCCTGTGTGTTTGGGTTGTTATAGATACTGCAACATCTATCTATCTATCTATCTATCTAGATCTGTGCTCTGTGTGTGACATAAAATATGGATCTCCATCCCTGCCACAAAGGCCATCAAATAATGTTTAAAAAAAAAATACAGTCGGTTGAAAAGGCAGAGTATCCATCCATCCATCCATCCATCCATCCATACAGATTTCTCCCTTTCTCCATATAGGCTAACATTTGATCGTTCACGCTCTCCATAGTTCTCCTGTGGCGCCAGCACAGGGCGACTGTTGCGCGCCTTTAGCGAGCATGCGCGTTTCCTGTCGCTTGCGCGGTGAATCGTGCCGCCTGTGCTGTGCGGAGATGCAGGGGAAACCATATCTGATGGGGAAACGCAGCTCGACGTAACACCAGTATTTCTATCTGGAAAGCGCTGTTTTGCCGCTGGAGTCCTCCTCACTCTCCATCCTCCCCTCTCTCATGACGCGCGCATGAGTCCTATCATGAAAAAAGGGTAATTGTGCGACCTGAGTAACGCGCAGTAACGCTGTTTTGCTGCTGGAGTCATCCTCACTCTCCATCTCTCTGTGTGTGCTGTACGTTAACACCAACCAGCAGAAACACCCACCTACCCAACTGACAGACGGAATCTCACTATACATCAGCCATTCTCATCCTCCCCTCTCTCATGACAAGGCGCGCACCTCTGGATGACCTAAAAAATAATCTTTAATATCTCTTAAACAAAAGTAGCACAAACAATATTTTTTCTGCACAAATCTGCACTAACGTTGCACTAACCATTCAGTCTATTTGCAGAGTTTTTTGACGTGGGTGGGGTGTCAGCTTCACGCAGCTGCGCACGAGTCCTATCATGAAAAAAGGTTAATTGTGCGACCTGAGTAACGCGCAGTAACGGGGTGTATGCAATGGTAACTGCGTTATAGTTACAGTCAAAGTAATTAGTTAGATTACTCGTTACTAAAACAAGGTAACAGCGTTAGTAACGCCGTTAGTCCCATCACTGGTCTTCACCCAACCTTTCAAAACTCCTTTTCCTTCACAAGGGGAGAAAATCAGTCTGAGGGAAGAGACGCTTTCGAGAGCGCAGCCATCCTTGAGCGTGACCACTGGATAGAAAACGGTGAGCGTTCCTGGGAGGAGCTGGCGCGTGTGGAGAGCGATTTTCTCCTCTTGAAGTGGAAGTTTCTCGTGCATGTGTGATTTTGTTGTGCGGTGGTAGATAAACCATGCACAGAAGTTGTTTAACATACACTATATTGCCAAAAGTATTTGCTCACCTGCCTTGACTCACATATGAGCTTAAGTGACATCCCGTTCCTAATCCATAGGGTTCAATATGACGTCGGTCCACCCTTTGCAGCTAGAACAGCTTCAACTCTTCTGGGAAGGCTGTCCACAAGGTTTAGGAGTGTGTTTATGGGAATTTTTGACCATTCTTCCAGAAGCGCATTTGTGAGGTCGCACACTGATGTTGGACGAGAAGGCCTGGCTCTCAGTCTCCGCTCTAATTCATCCCAAAGGTGTTCTATCGGGTTGAGGTCAGGACTCTGTGCAGGCCAGTCAAGTTCATCCACACCAGACTCTGTCATCCATGTCTTTATGGACCTTGCTTTGTGCACTGGTGCACAGTCATGTTGGAAGAGGAAGGGGCCAGCTCCAAACTGTTCCCACAAAGTTGGGAGCATGGAATTGTCCAAAATGTCTTGGTATGCTGAAGCATTCAGAGTTCCTTTCACTGGAACTAAGGGGCCAAGCCCAGCTCCTGAAAAACAACCCCACACCATAATCCCCCCTCCAACAAACTTTACACTTGGCACAATGCAGTCAGACAAGTACCGTTCTCCTGGCAACCGCCAAACCCAGACCCGTCCATCAGATTGCCAGATGGAGAAGCGCGATTCGTCACTCCAGAGAACGCGTCTCCACTGCTCTAGAGTCCAGTGGCGGCGTGCTTTACACCACCGCATCCGACGCTTTGCATTGCACTTGGTGATGTATGGCTTGGATGCAGCTGCTCGACCATGGAAACCCATTCCATGAAGCTCTCTGCGCACTGTTCTTGAGCTAATCTGAAGGCCACATGAAGTTTGGAGGTCTGTAGTGATTGACTCTGCAGAAAGTTGGCGACCTCTTCGCACTATGCGCGTCAGCATCCGCTGACCCCGCTCCGTCAGTTTACGCGGCCTACCACTTCGTGGCTGAGTTGCTGTCGTTCCCAAACACTTCCATCTTCTTATAATACAGCTGACAGTTGACTGTGGAATATTTAGGAGCGAGGAAATTTCACGACTGGATTTGTTGCACAGGTGGCATCCTATCACAGTTCCACGCTGGAATTCACTGAGCTCCTGAGAGCGACCCATTCTTTCACAAATGTTTGTAAAAACAGTCTGCATGCCTAGGTGCTTGAATTTATACACCTGTGGCCATGGAAGTGATTGGAACACCTGATTCCAATAATTTGGATGGGTGAGCAAATACTTTTGGCAATATAGTGTATGTGCAAGTATGTTTATTTTTCTCATGGGCATTTTGAAATAAATGTGATGCAATTGAAAACCAACACATACGTACCCACGCTCGCTCATTCAAACAAATACTTCAGAAAGTTAGCTTTCAGTTCAGAACTAATTGGTATAAAATTATCCACTTTCAAGATTAAGGAGTTTCTTTCAGATAAGACACATGCAGGTATCTGTTCGATGCCTCGTTAAAGCAGAGTACTTCATGAAGCATCCAAAAAAATGGGAAAAGAAGGATTCAAGTAATTTTCCATTTTATTATAGAGTGAAAACCTACTAACCAAGGGTATTTTATAAAATTACCTAAAGCCTCTTTGAGGAAATAACCTTCAGTTGAGGGCTCAAATTACATGAGAAGAAATGAGGGGATTTGCTCTAAATATTTATTCCTCCTTTTGAGGCTAGAATACTTTTCATTTTTTTCTTGCTGTTTTTAAAGTGAGGGAATCCTCAAAGGATTGTTCAGGCCTACTTAGCAGCTGAGGCCTGTCAGTACTCTGGACTCATAATCCCATTGTGAGGGACCAAACTTAAATAAGGACAAAAGGTGTTCAAAATTTGAAAAGGTTCTTCCATTTAATTGTGTGAAAAGGGTTAACAAAGGCTCAAAAGCAATACAAAATAACTTAAATACAGAATCTGGGCCCAACTTAACTGAGGTCAACTGAGGATCCAACTCAAACAAAAAACTGACCCCCAAACAAAGAACTAAAGGCTGCTTAAAAAGGGATGGAGTAACCCAAGTCGACAAAATGAGGGAGGCACAACATTACAAAAGAACCAATAAATACAAAATTAACCAGTCTATGAAACAAATAAAGCAAACTAACTTACTTAACAGAAACAATAAATGAGTATTTAAGTGACAAACTAATTGAAAACTTCTTGAAACAAGCTCCCCCATCAGTCTTTCAATGATGGTACGCTCCACATTTCCTTCTCCAGCTGGTTTGTATCAGCAGCACCTCAAACAAAAGAACAAGTGTAAATAAACATTCAGACAGACATTAACTAAAGTGTGCACCCATTAGAAAATACCTGTCTAAAATAACCAACTTAAACATAAATTGTAATATAATATAAAGCAAGAAAATACTAACATACAAGAAAATACTAGTATTTTCTTTTGCTTTATATTATATTACAATTTGTGTTTAAGTTGGTTATTTTAGACAGGTATTTTCTAATGGGTGCACACTTTAGTTAATGTCTGTCTGAATGTTTATTTACACTTGTTCTTTTGTTTGAGGTGCTGCTGATACAAACCAGCTGGAGAAGGAAATGTGGAGCGTACCATCATTGAAAGACTGACGGGGGAGACTTGTTTCAAGAAGTTTTAAATTAGTTTGTCACTTAAATACTCATTTATTGTTTCTGTTAAGTAAGTTAGTTTTGCTTTATTTGTTTCATAGAATGGTTAATTTTGTATTTATTGGTTCTTTTGTTATGTTGTGCCTCCCTCATTTTGTCGACTTGGGTTACTCCATCCCTTTTTAAGCAGCCTTTAGTTCTTTGTTTGGAGGTCAGTTTTCTGTTTGAGTTGGATCCTCAGTTGACCTCAGTTAAGTTGGGCCCAGATTCTGTATTTAAGTTATTTTGTATTGCTTTTGAGCCTTTGTTAACTCTTTTTACACAATTAAATGGAAGAACTTTTTCAAATTTTGAACACCTTTTGTCCTTATTTAAGTTTGGTCCCTCACAGTTGGTGTCAGAAGTGGGATCCAATCAGTTAAGGACATTGGTGTATTTTTTTTTCTTCCCCTTACCTCTATACATTTTTGAATTGACAACTTTTTGTTGTTTTTTTTCTCTGTCCACCTTCTCTGAGAGGAACAGTTGCCAGAAATGCCTGGAAGGGGAAGAGGAAGAACAAGAGGACCAAGTTCTGAGCCAGATGAAAAAGAGACTGCTGAGGAAAATGGAGCTGTTGGTGGAGTATGTGACATAGAAGAGGGGAGTGAACCAACATTAACCGACTTGGCTAATCTTCTCAGAGCCCATATTGGACAACAAAAAGCCAAGGAGGACTACTGGATCAGAGAAGCTGCAAAACAAGACCAGAAATTTGAGGAACTGGAAAAACAGTTCAGCTTGCTTAAAAGGGAGACTCAACAACAGACCCCTCCCCCACTGTGGCCTACACAGCAACCAGACCCTGGAATAGCAGCTTCACAGCAACATGGTGTATCAGGTGAACTTCTCTATGCACATTCTCAGGTTTCTAAGACACCTAAATTACAAAAACTTAGTGAAGATGATGACATTGAACATTTTCTCATCACTTTTGAAAGAATGGCTTCTGCCTGCCAATGGCCAAGAACTGACTGGGCCTTTCACTTAATACCTCTGCTAACAGGCAAAGCTAGAAGTGCTTTTGTACATATGGATGTTGATTCATCAATGAATTATGACCAAGTCAAACTAGCTATTTTACAGAAGTATGATATCAACAGTGAAACCTACAGGCAAAGATTCCGTTCTCTTCAGGTGGAGCCTGAAGAAACCCCAAAAGAGCTCTATACAAGGTTAAAAGAGCTGTATGGAAAATGGGTGCAACCTAAGGGTAAAACAGTTGAACAAATCAATGAAATTATGATTCTTGAGCAGTATTTGAGAATGTTGTCACCAGAATTACAGGTGTGGATAAAAGAGCATAACCCGAAGACTGCAAAGGAGGCGGCTGAACTTGCTGATGTTTTTGTGGCTGCAAGGAGGAAGAACTCATCTTGGGCTTTACAAAGCTGGAAAAAGGATGACCACAGGCAGCCTTTAGCCCAACAGGTTTCAGCTGTGGGTAAGCTCCCTGTAAAAAGATTTGACTCAAAGTTTCAGAGGAAAAAGCCTGTCTGTTACTTATGTGGACAGGAGGGTCACACCAAACCAATGTGCCCTCAAAATGCTGTTAAACTGTCCCAGATGTGTTTTGTGCCCAGGGAAGAGACTCTAAAGCCTGGAGCAATGCAGCCATTTATGGAGACCTTTTTGGAACTCAACGGTCAGG